>NC_138899.1:56943309-57303996 GCF_965194825.1 Balaenoptera physalus | reverse complement strand
AATCCTTTCTTTCTGAAAGTGAACAGTGAGTTAAATGATCTTGAGCTTCAAGAAACTTGGGGAACTTTTCCGAGGTCAACCGTGACTCATCTCCAGGAATAGCAAGCCTTCCTTGTGGAGTGCATTTTTATCTACATTTGGGATCACTGATTTGCTTTTGTCTATGGAATGTTTAACAATAGATTTAGATAATCGATCAGCAAACATGTCCTTCTTGCTAGCCTCACTCTGTTGCAGTGTTGCTTGATCACAGTGAAAAGGAGGGGTTTTTCCCTTTACTGTTTTAGTTAAACAATCTTTGTGTTTATCCATTGTTTTTGTAACTTTGAATGACGTCACTGAATCTAAAGTTTCATTTACTATTGTATGCACCACTGCCACAGAAAAAATGCTAATAATCACAGGATCACTCGTTACTTTTGAAGAGCTCTCCATTTCAATATCATCATTAGTTGGTTTAACATCATTCTGGTTACCCGGATGGTGTTCTGAAGGTAAACAAATATTCCTGAGACAAGCTACCTCCTCTTCTTTGTTTTTTGTGGCAACCCCTGCTTGGGTAGAACCACCATTCAAATTACTATCATCAGATGATGGATGAGACTTTGCCTGATACATATTAGATGAAATATGATATGGGAGAAGGGCACTTCCTGCCAAGGGCACTGGTATAGAAGTAACAACTCCAGAAGTACAAAACAAGGCCTGTTGTACTGTGTATTCCTTTTTATATTCCTGCATTGGTTTTGTCACCATAATTGTTTGACCATTAAAAGTAGGGAAAATGTAGACGTCTGTGTCAATGGCACTACATTTTCTGCACTCACATACTTAATGTTATCTGTGGAAACACTAACTGCTGCCTTTGTTGTGAAGGTCACGTCAACTTGAGACAGCTCAATGAACGCTTCCTGTATTACAGATTCAGACAAATCTTTTGCATAGGACTTCACTACTTTGTCTTCATAGTCAAATGACCGACGCTGTGGAGATGCAGGTGTTGGAGGATACGAAAACTGACACACTTCCATGATGCCTTCAAAAACAAGTTCTTCAGCAAGATCTGCAGCAAACCTAGCAACAGTGTTTGTAAAGATCTGCTTCTTTACATACTGTAAATCTTTTAGAGCATTTGCGAAAGCTTCACTCACCAAAAAATTAGCCAGACCACTAATGGCACGTTCTTTCAACGAAAACGCACGCTGCCTTCTCAGTTCATTATATGCCATCTGAAAAACGGATGATGTCAATTTGACGGCTAATTGGCACAAAGCATTGGTACATGAAAAGACTCCTTTCTGTAAGTCTTTAAATGCACTGCCAAAACTTTTCTCCACAAGATCTGCTGCAAACTTCTGAATGCTATCTTTAATCATTGAGGATTTATTTTTAGATTTACTTTTTTGATCAAGGCTTCCACACTTAAGAGCTACCATTTTATTTTCTCCCTTTTTAATACCATTAATGTTGGATGTTGCATTTGTATGTTGGGTATAAAGAACCGAGCCCAGTACTTCACATGAAAGGCTATCTGCGTAATCTTCATAGGTATAATACACAGAATCATGATTTTCATGAATCCTATCTTCACCAATATCTGTTTGGCAAAAACATTCAGCAGAAGTACAGCCTCCAAGAGGACTAAAAGCAGAGGATCGAATAGGGCTAAACAAACCACTGTCTTCCCCTGATGCCTTCACTGGGCGGGGAGAATCTGGAGCATCACACAGGTTACTGTAAGGGGATTCTGGTTTACGAGGAGTTGGCTTCCTAACATTAGCTGGGAGAGCTGGACGATCAAACTTGAATTTTTGAGGATTCATTGTAGTGGTTACAGAACACAATTTTTCATGTTTGTGCCCTTTTTTTTGTGACAGCTTCCCTATGGCAGGATCTTTTAGAAATGGACAAGCAGACTCCAAAGTCTGTTCTAGTTCATCAAACTGATCAAAACTATCGAAAAACTCACTTACTTCTGAGTCTGAATCCTCAATATCATCTTTCATCACAGGAATTTTAGGTAACTCAAGTTTTGCTTTTAAACTTTTTTGATATCCTTCTTCATCCAAGAAAATAACAGGACTTGGACTTGAGCATTCTGATTCAGACGAGTAGGCAGGAGAAGAAGAGAACAACTGTTTCTGCACATCAGCATCACTATCTTTATCTGAAGCAGTGGATGACCTATAGAAACTCCTTTGGACCCAAGGCTCAGAAACTGATGTCGTGACTGAAGGTTTCACAGAAGGCAGTTCTTTATGTCCCAGAATACTTATTAAAGAAGCAGAAGGTTTAGCCAATGACTTCTGCCACCCAGAGCCAACCAGAACCCTGAAATCATGGGTTTCTAAACGGTGACCAGAAATAGTCTGTGAAGCAGCATCACACTGGCTCCTTAGTGCAGTAATGTTTATTCCTACAGGAAAAGAATAAAATGATTATTCTTGAACAGAATTTTTTAATTAATTTAAATCAATGGGAATAAGTAGACTTGAAGCATGAAATATTTATTTGTACTGTGTCTTCTACACTATATTGTTTAACAGGTTCATCCCAAATCATACTTAAAAGCAAGTACATGCTTTATTTTACCCCACATCTGGGAATACCTGGTCTACAGAATGCCTAGCATACTGTCGCATGTTAGAAACACTAATATTTAGGTGACTCTGTCAGCTAAGTCTGCTCAAATTTGAACTTAGGCATGTTCCAAACGCTTAATGTAATAAGGGAAACAGTACTTGAACAGTACTACCTAAATAATAAGAGAAAGAACAAAACTAAAAACCAGATAACGATGAACTTAAAATCACAAGGAAATTAATTCCTCAATCAGAAAAAAAGATTTAGATGCTTAAACTTCATCAAATTTCAAAATAAATTTCAACTGAACAAGTCTGCCTTAAAACTTTTAAAACTGAACTTTACACCTTAATTCTCTATTTCAAGAAAAAAATCTAGTAAAGAACAAACCATCATTATATGGCCTTGAAGTCTCTTCCTCCTCTAAGTGCTCAAAGGCAGTGACAAAGTCATCTTCGATGGAAGATACTGACTGGTTAGTATCGTCATCATCTTCATTAGTGGCCTCAAGTTGGCACTTCTGATGCAAACATGTGTCCAGGGTGTACCTTATACCCATAGCATATTTACTTAGGAGACTAAAGATAAAATCAATTCTGAGTCTTGGTAATGTAGATGACACTCTCATGACACAAAGCATTCCAGGATGATGACTCTTGGGAAAGATAAAAGATGATAAGAATAATTTTAATTTCAAAATATATTATACTTATAAGACATATTACCTGGAAATGAAGCCTAGAAATAACATGATCCCATTTTAAAAAAAAAGAAGAAGAAGAAAAGAAACACATGCATCCTGAAAGGCTCCCTGGTTTTGTAATGTTTAATTCTTTTCCTCATTCTTTCTCTACAATACTTCTCACTTCTCAATCTCTTTTTCTCCCATCTTTCTCTTATCCAGGTATTCAAATTCTACCTATTCTATCTCCTTAAATGTTACAGAACCTGCTATCCATTCCTTTGACAATTATGTTTTCCTGTATTATTGTACAGTCCTGTGATTTTTCTTATTTAATCATTCACCTAGTTCACCAACTACACTGTAAACTGCTGGAGGACAGGAACCAGGTCTTAGTCTTTCTGTATCCCATTTTCCTGTAGCTTTTAGTATGATACCACATTCTCTCCTATCATAAAAGAATCATCCCCTCCTTTTACCTAAATTCCCCTAGTATTTCAATTTACAATAATGTTTATAGCTTTGATTAAAATTAGAAGTCGCCAGATTTTTCCATATTATTTTTAAAAATGTAAATATTGACAAATGACTTATTCAAAGAACTAGAAATTAGATAAAATAGCTAATCACCTCTTGTATCCTAGCAAATAAAACAAAGTAAGTATAAATGAAAAATATAATTAAGGAAATGAAGAGAGCAGTTCTACTTTTATCTGTAAATCGCATAACAAACACAGTGGTATTTTATACTTCAGGGAATAAGTAATTCAAATTTTAAATATACTAATAATTCAATTTTCAGGAGGGAAAACATGCAACTCAGTTTTCTTTGCGGTATTAACAACAAAGTAACACTTAATAAAGAACTAAAAGCTCAATGTCACAAAACTAATGACCTTTTGGAAATGATGACACTTTTGTTTATAAACAAAGAACATATCTTCAGATATCCATTTTATATGGAATTTTTTTAAACAAGAAAATGAGTTAAAGTATGTTCTCTAAAACATGCAGCACAATATTTACACAAATTTGAAACTGGAAATAAGAGGGAAAAATTCCTATGACTTATACACAGGTAGCAGTTCAAGAAATCCAGAAATAATCAAATTTTAGAAAAAAATTAATATGTACTTGCATACCACTTACAGAGCTTCACACATGGAAAATCTAATTTAAAGCTATGACCAAAATTATTTTACCCTTCAGTGATTTCAAAGATTCTTGAGTTAGATTTCTTATGAATCATATTTCCTTGAGATGGCATTAAACAAAAAGAAACTTCACCCAAGCATTTAAAAGTTTAATACACTAAATCAAATGTCACTGTAAAATTTGCCAACAAAAACTCATTAGAAATAATATATAAAAGTTACCTGGTTTAAAGGACCATTGTTTATATCTGATGATTTATTTATATCCTTCATACAAATAATTTCATTTTCATTTAGACTGCAGAAGTGCAGTGAATTCAGAAGATCTGGGAGTTCCAAAGAAACTGCAGCCAAATCCTAATTTAAAGCAATAACACAATAAATAACACTGTAGCATAACACTTTTGTTAAAGTCCCTATAATGTGGCCTTATAAAAAAATCATAAGGTCTACTGGTTAATAAATTTTCCACTTCATAATAGTTAACATACGCAGTTTCCTGGCCACAATCAATTTTGTAAAAACTCAAAAATAAAATGTACTAAAATATTTTTAAATGACTATTTCGGTAGCCTTTTAAACATAATGATACCAAGCTATAACAAAATTTTACAGGGTTATCTCACACATCCACGACAATTTAGGCATTTAATAGTTTTTAGCTGCAAATGTCAACCTGCAGTCCTAAAGTTTAACCATGGAATTTTTTTTTCTTTGTTTTTATTTCCATTACTCTAGGAGGTGGATCAAAAAAGATCTTGCTGTGATTTATGTCAAAGAGTGTTCTTCCTATGTTTTCCTCTAAGAGTTTTATAGTGTCCAGTCTTACATTTAGGTCTCTAATCCATTTTGAGTTTATTTTTGTGTATGGTGTTAGGGAGTATTCTAATTTCATTCTTTTACATGTAGCTGTCCAGTTTTCCCAGCACCACTTATTGAAGAGACTGTCTTTTCTCCATTGTATATCTTTGCCTCCTTTGTCATAGATTAGTTGACCATAGGTGCACGGGTTTATCTCTAGGCTTTCTATCTTGTTCCATTGATCTATGTTTCTGTTTTTGTGCCAGTACCATATTGTCTTGATTACTGTAGCTTTGTAGTATAGTCTGAAGTCAGGGAGTCTGATTCCTCCAGCTCCGTTTTTTTCCCTCAAGATTGCTTTGGC
Organism: Balaenoptera physalus; assembly: GCF_965194825.1. NCBI lineage: Eukaryota > Metazoa > Chordata > Mammalia > Artiodactyla > Balaenopteridae > Balaenoptera > Balaenoptera physalus. The sequence continues at coordinate 57,298,412 of NC_138899.1, read as the reverse complement.
TATTCGGGGTCTTTTGTGTCTCCATACAAATTTTAAGATGATTTGTTCTAGTTCTGTAAAAAATGCCATTGGTAATTTGATAGGGATTGCATTGAATCTGTAGATTGCTTTGGGTAGTATAGTCATTTTCACAATGTTGATTCTTTCAATCCAAGAACATGGTATATCTCTCCATCTGTTGGTATCATCTTTAATTTCTTTCATCAGTGTCTTATAGTTTTCTGCATACAGGTCTTTAGTCTCCTTAGGCAGGTTTATTCCTAGGTATTTTATTCGTTTTGTTGCAATGGTAAATGGGAGTGTTTCCTTAATTTCTCTTTCAGATTTTTCATCATTAGTGTATAGGAATGCAAGAGATTTCTGTGCATTAATTTTGTATCCTGCAACTTTACCAAATTCATTAATTAGCTCTAGCAGTTTTCTGGTGGCAGTTTTAGGATTCTCTATGTATAGTATCATGTCATCTGCAAACAGTGACAGTTTTACTTCTTCTTTTCCAATTTGTATTCCTTTGATTTCTTTTTCTTCTCTGATTGCTGTGACTAAAACTTCCAAAACTATGTTGAATAACAGTGGCAAGAATGGACATCCTTGTCTCGTTCCTGATCTTAGAGGAAATGCTTTCAGTTTTTCATCGTTGAGAATGATGTTTGCTGTGGGTTTGTCATATATGGCCTTTATTATGTTGAGGTAGGTTCCCTCTATGCCCACTTTCTGGAGAGTTTTTATCATAAATGGGTGTTGAATTCTGTCAAAAGCTTTTTCTGCATCTATTGAGATTATCATATGGTTTTTATTCTTCAATTTGTTAATATGGTGTATCACATTGATTGATTTGCATATATTGAAGAATCCTTGCATCCCTGGATAAATCCCAGTTGACCGTGGTGTATGATCTTTTTAAATGTGTTGTTGGATTCTGTTTGCTAGTATATTGTTGAGGATTTTTGCATCTATATTCATCAACGATACTGGTATGCAATTTTCTTTTTTTGTAGTGTCTTTGTCTGGTTTTGGTATCAGGGTGATGGTGGCCTCACAGAATGAGTTTGGGAGTGTTCCTTCCTCTGCAATTTTTTGGAAGAGTTTGAGAAGGATGGGTGTTAGCTCTTCTCTAAATGTTTGATAGAATTCACCTGTGAAGCCATCTGGTCCTGGACTTTTGTTTGTTGGAAGATTTTTAATCACAGTTTCAATTTCATTACCTGTGATTGGTCTATTCATATTTTCTGTTTCTTCCTGGTTCAGTCTTGGAAGGTTATACCTTTCTAAGAATTTGTCCATTTCTTCCAGGTTGTCCCTTTTATTGGCATACAGTTGCTTGTAGTAGTCTCTTAGGATGCTCTCTAGTTCTTCAGTGTCTGTCGTAACCTCTCCTTTTTCATTTCTGATTTTATTGATTTGAGTCCTCTCCGTCTTTTTCTTGATGAGTCTGGCTAATGGCTTATCAATTTTGTTTATCTTCTCAAAGAACCAGCTTTTAGTTTCATTGATCTTTGCTATTGTTTTGTTTCTATTTCATTTATTTCCACTCTGATCTTTATGATTTCTTTCCTTCTGCTAACTTTGGGTTTTGTTTGTTCTTCTTTCTCTAGTTTCTTTAGGTGTAAGGTTAGATTGTTTACTTGAAATTTTTCTTGTTTCTTTAGGTAGGCTTGTATAGCTATAAACTTCCCTCTTAGAACTGTTTTTGCTCCATCCCATAGGTTTTGGGTCGTCGTGCTTTCATTGTCATTTGTCTATAGGTATTTTTTTAATTTATTTATTATTTATTTATTTTTGGCTGTGTTGGGTCTTCGTTTCTGTGCGAGGGCTTCCTCCAGTCGCGGCAAGCGGGGGCCACTCTTCATCGCGGTGCGCGGGCCTCTCACTTTCGCGGCCTCTCTTGTTGCGGAGCACAGGCTCCAGACCTCCAGACGCGCAGGCTCAGTAGCTGTGGCTCACGGGCCCAGCCGCTCCGCGGCATGTGGGATCCTCCCAGGCCAGGGCTCGAACCCGTGTCCCCTGCATTGGCAGGCAGATTCTCAACCACTGCGCCACCAGGGAAGCCCTATAGGTATTTTTTGATTTCCTCTTTGATTTCTTCAGTGATCTCTTGGTTATTTAGTAACGTATTGTTTAGCCTCCAGGTGTTTGTGTTTTTTACGTTTTTTTCCCTGTAATTCATTTCTAATGTCATAGCGTTGTGGTCAGAAAAGATGCTTGATATAATTTCAATTTTCTTAAATTTACTGAGGCTTGATTTGTGACCCAAGATGTGATCTATCCTGGAGAATGTTCCGTGCGCACTTGAGAAGAACGTGTAATCTGCTGTTTTTGGATGGAATGTCCTATAAATATCAATTAAATGTATCTGGTCTATTGTGTCATTTAAAGCTTCTGTTTCCTTATTTATTTTCATTTTGGATGATCTGTCCATTGGTGTAAGTGAGGTGTTAAAGTCCCCCACTATTATTGTGTTACTGTCAATTTCCTCTTTTATAGCTGTTAGCAGTTGCCTTATGTATTGAGGTGCTCCTATGTTGGGTGCATATATATTTATAATTGTTATATCTTCTTCTTGGATTGATCCCTTGATCATTATGTAGTGTCCTTCCTTTGTCTCTTGTAACATTCTTTATTTTAAAGTCTATCTTATCTGATATGAGTATAGCTACTCCAGCTTTCTTTTGATTTCCATTTGCATGGAATATCTTTTTCCATCCCCTCACTTTCGGTCTGTATGTGTTCCTAGGTCTAAAGTGGGTCTCTTGTAGACAGCATATATATGGGTCTTGTTTTTGTATCCATTCAGCAAGCCTGTGTCTTTTGGTTGGAGCGTTTAATCCATTCACGTTTAAGGTAATTATCGATGTGTATGTTCCTATGACCATTTTCTTAATTGTTTCGGGTTTGTTTTTGTAGGTCCTTTTCTTCTCTTGCGTTTCCCACTTAGAGAAGTTCCTTTAGCATTTGTTATAGAGCTGGTTTGGTGGTGCTGAATTCTCTTAGCTTTTGCTTGTCTGTAAAGCTTTTGATTTCTCCATCAAATCTAAATGAGATCCTTGCCGGGTAGAGTAATCTTGGTTGTAGGTTCTTCCCTTTCATCACTTTAAGTATATCATGCCACTCCTTTCTGGCTTGTAGAGTTTCTGCTGAGAAATCAGCTGTTAACCTTATGGGAGTTCCCTTGTAGGTTATTTGTCGTTCTTCCCTTGCCGCTTTCAATAATTTTTCTTTGTCTTTAATTTTTGCCACTTTGATTACTATGTGTCTCTGCGTGTTTCTCCTTGGGTTTATCCTGTATGGGACTCTCTGCACTGCCTGGACTTGGGTGGCTATTTCCTTTCCCATGTTAGGGAAGTTTTCGACTATAATCTCTTCAAATATTTTCTCTGGTCCTTTCTCTCTCTCTTCTCCTTCTGGGACCCCTATAATGTGAATGTTGTTGTGTTTAATGTTGTCCCAGAGGTCTCTCAGGCTGTCTTCATTTCTTTTCATTCTTTTTTCTTTAGTCTGTTCCGCAGCAGTGAATTCCACCATTCTGTCTTCTAGGTCACTTATCCGTTCTTCTGCCTCAGTTATTCTGCTATTGATTCCTTCTAGTGTAGTTTTCATTTCAGTTATTGTATTGGTCATCTGTTTGTTTGTTCTTTAATTCTTCTAGGTCTTTGTTAATCATTTCTTGCATCTTCTCAGTCTTTGCCTCCATTCTTTTTCCGAGGGCCTGGATCATCTTCACTATCATTATTCTGAATTCTTTTTCTGAAAGGTTGCCTACCTCCACTTCATTTAATTGTTTTTCTGGGGTTTTTTCTTGTTCCTTCATCTGGTATATAGCCCTCTGCCTTTTCATCTTGTCTATCTTTCTGTAAATGTGGTTTTTGCTCCAGAGGCTGCAGGATTGTAGTTTTTCTTGCTTCTGTTGTCTGCCCTCTGGTGGTTGAGGCTATCTAAGAGGCTTGATGGGAGGCTCTGGTCAACCATGGAATTTTTCAAATGGGATTCTTGCCTATAGAATATACTTCTTTGGAGCTTAAGTTACATATTTATAAAATCCAAGTCTATTTTTCTGCCTTTCCTCTCTAAGGTATTATATCAGACTTTACTGAAAATTTTATGAAGATGTAAAGGAAAAGAAAATGCCTTTGTTTTTCTTCTCATTTGCCCTTTTGATGTAACTGTTTTTCCCAGTTAAAAGAATTATTAACATCTTTGACCCTTCATAGGGTATTTTCCTGGTTTTATCAGTAATTCTTAAAGAGGAAGTAGAGTATGAAAGAAATATTTTGGATACTTCTTTCAGCCTTACATTCTCGGGACTATATCTTCTCTTGTGCCTTCTGTCTAAACTATTTCTTTCAGGCAAGAGCACAATCAAGACACACAGCAGAGTTTTCATTCATCATCACCTGATATGCATTATCTTTATAAATAATGCAGTGTTGCTTCTTCTACTAGGAGATGCTTTACTGCCACAAAAGGAAGCACGGCAATCACAAATTTTAAGAAGCGGTACGAGGTGAAAAAAAGTACGCCTACCACATCTCCACGAGCTTCAACTCCTCTTCATGTAACTGTGGAGCTTTCCTTTGCTGATCCTAATCTCAACTGTCAGTCCCTTTATAAATACCTGCCTAAATCAAACAGGCTAAAATTTTCACAACTTTTTACAAATTTTATCTTTTAAATTTAACTCTATCTCAATTAAAAACATAAGAATATGACTGTTGAAGTTAGATTATAAAAACATCAAAATAAAAAAATAAATCTTTCAGTCTACATTATGACAGAATGGAGAAAACGTCAGCCTGCAGTTTGCAACCTTCGCAGATAAGTGACTTTTGTGGTCTCTTAACCTAAAACTGCTTTCTGTCATAACAAGGACGCTTGGTGAAAACACTAAAAGTGAAAATGTCCAAGGCACACTCAAAAATTGATCTCAAAATGTCACCTTTTAACTTTAAATAGGAATGATAACAGAAGAGTTTAATGTAAATTTGGGGCTAATAAGGCAAATTTTCCATGCTCTTAAAATTTGTTCCACATAATCTCTCAGGGCCCTTTCCAGTTCAATAAATCGACCATACCTGTATATGAGCAGCATCTGTTTCTTCATTAAAACCTAGAAATGTGACCTGAATAAAAAAGGAATAAAGATCCATTAAAATTTTAAAGTCTTGTCTCAATTAGACTGTTGACAGAGCTGAGAAACAGCAAAAAAAAACACACAAAGCATTAAAATGCTGCTGTCGTGGACAGAATGATTAATTTTTTCTAAGATGATCACAAAGTTTTTTCACCAAAGATTTGGCTCCAGAACTGAGGTTCCTAAACCTCCCCCACAGCCACTTCATTAGCCAGTTCAATCAATTCTAGTCCCCAGACGTATCTCACATGTACCCACTTCTCTCCATAGCCCCTGATGCCACTTCTCACCTGTGCACCTCCAATCCTCTCCCACCTGCCCCAGGAATTATCCTGTCATTTCCCTGTCGAACCCTTTCCAGGCTTCTCAGTGCAAAGTCCTAACACAGGGCCCAAGGCTCTGGCTTAGCTGGTACCTTCAACTTTCCCTCACTTTCATTCATACACATGGGCCCCTTTCTGGGTCCAGAACACACCAGAACATTCTTGCCTAGGGGCTTCAGAGTGGTGCCCTTTCAACCCGGATCTCTAGTCCATGGATGTTTACATGCCTAGCTCCTCCTCATTCTTTAAGTTCCAACCTAAATGTCACCTCCTCAGAGAGGCCTTCCCTGGGCACCCCCAAGGCTACCTCCTGATTGACTCTTTGGGATATCATCACTTTTTTCCTTCAATGCCTTTACACAGAGATTTCTCTGCAAAAGTTTATGTAAATTAAATTACTGAAGAAAATCTAATGGCCTGAGGAAATGTCACACTATTAAGTAAAAAGGACAAGTTACAGAAATATGATATAGACTATGCACACAATTTCAACCTTATTTTTAAAAACATATGCATGGAAAATAATACTGGACGATAATATACCAAATTATAAGCAGTGAGTAACTCTCAATGATGGAATTATAAGTGATCTTATTTTTCTCTACTCTTTTCCCCCATGGTTTTTTCTTTCTTAATTCACAGGATTAATGATAGTCATTTTCTTTTTTATGCTTTCAGTATTTCTTATTTTTCTATATGGATGACGTACACTTTTATAACCTGAAAAAGTATTATTTTAAAAATTTATATTCCCTTTATGTCTTTGACATCATAAGAAGAAATTTTGGTCACTTGAAGATAGACTAGTAAACTGTCTACTAAGCAAGTACTGTGACTAAAAATATGAAGCACTTAAATGGCAGCAATACGGATAATCAATTCTCAAGCATTAATGGAAAACAGCATAGTTGAAATACAAAGCAACACTCAATATACTTTAGATCTCTTTCTGATAATTAAAAAGCAAGTCAGAATCTTAGATTATTCCAGAATCTTTATTCTCATTAATTATGGGTACTACTTCACAGAAACGTTACAGTTAATTTCCAGGTGCCTAGGTAAGTTATTAACCTGCAGGAGCCTGTCTCCTCACCTATAAAACTTAAGGTAACACACCTCCTCTCCCACAGTTGTGAGGATTAATTAGATAATGTGAAGGAAAGTGCCTAGCACATCATAGGCACTCGATAACAAAGAGACACTCAAATAACAAGTTTCCTTCCTTTCTTCAAAAAGATACTTGGAGATATCTATAGCCTAAAATGAGAAATTCCTTCTATTCTTTCAAGTTTCCTTTCACTGAATACAAAAGAGAAAATAAGCTGGCATAGGGTTTTGAAGGTGCCAGTAGAAGTTTGAATTTCCCATTGATTAAGGAATGTGGGCTCAGAGGGGCACTGTGTAAGCAACTGGAAAGAGACGGCTGGAAAACTGTTTGAGGGCAGAGGACACAGAAGACTTGTCACGCTTGGCAACAGCTGAGGAGATTAGGAGTGGCTTGGCTTTACTAAAATAAAGTAAAAAAGGATAAAAAAGAGGAGAACAGCCAAGAGCCACAGCACTGAGCTGATACAAAAAGAAGAGGCACAGGTCAGAGACCATTACAGGGTCTGAAAGGTGTGCTCACCATACTATGGAACTACTTCAAATACAGTTTCTCAAGGAATATGAAAGAAAATCATTCCCAAAAATAATAATCAAGATTTTTTTATTAGAACCCTGATTTCAAAAAAATTTTTAAATTCACATATTTATTGGTTTTGAGCTTCAATGGCCCAATACCCTATCTCTCTTCTTTGGTAACATAAATGTATTGATGGACTATGGCTATACTGTTGAAAAAAATTAACTCCTTTTTATAGTAATAAATTCAAACAAAGGCTGGAAACGCTGATGCAACAGAGAAATAGATGAGCAAGTAGTATATCATATCCGTAAGGTGGTAAATATCTTAATTTCAAAATAAACGTACCACTACTTTTTCATTTTGAACCAAAGCACTGAATTTAAACAACCAAGAAAACAATAACCCAAAAAATAAATATAAGAAATAAGTATATATTTTATTTCAGAGTAGAAAATTTTAGTATGAAAGTCCCAATTACTGAACATAGCAGAAATCATCTAATACAGTGCTGTGTGTCTGATGAGTGGCAGGTAATGCCTGTGCAGTGAATTAAATGTGCTCATTATAATACACTAATGTTAGCAGGTATTTAATATTTAAAACAGGTACTTCTCACACATGTATTAATGTGCAGAAATTTTAGGCATTCTAAAAATAGACGATGCAGTTCTACAAAGATACATGAAAATACATTGTGCTGCATTAGGAAAGGTATAGAGAGTAATCTGTCAAACCTCAGTCAAATTGGCATGTTCATCCTGCTTTAAACAGTCCTCTGCTGATACACTGCATAGTTCCTTCTCACTCTGCAATAAAGACTTTACGGACTGGAACACATCTTCACTGAAGCTCTGAAAATAAAAGATATTCTTAATTTACTTAATTCTAAGACAAGGTAAAAAATCCTGGTGATGGATTAAATGAAGAGTCACTAACTTTCCAATGAATATTCACTGGAAACCTTTTGATGTAACAGAACTCAACTCAGCTGAGAGGAAGAAAGAACAAAAGGCTAAAGTAGAGCTCCACGTGTTCAACACACACATGCCACAGCCCAGTCACTCAACCCACTGGAGACCATGAGGCCCTCAGCCAGTTTCTCTCACTCTCACCCTGCACTAAAACCTAACAGATCACATGTCTGATTTCCAAGTCACTGGCAGAACAGGAGCAACAATTTATATAAGGAGACGATGTGGAAGCTAATAGTAAGGTATGCTAACAACGTGATGACTCTCATAACAAAGTTGGAGATGGAAAAAAAGAAAGAGATAATAACTCAAAACAAGGCTTTTCAGGGGTCTTAAAGCAGCTGTATGATGAAAATGAGGGAAGGCATTCCAGACTGGAAAGAGAAAGATGTCACAAGTGCAAAGAAACAGAGGGAGGAAAAAGTTACATTAAAAAATGGGTATTAAATTTGGACATAAACAGAACATTAATTTCTCTCTACCTTCTGATTTGTTGATCTGCTCTTCTATCAGAAATGTCCTTACTCCCCAATGTTCCCCTGTAGAAATCCTACCCATCCCAAGACCTGTGAAGATTTTCCCATCCCTTAGTCATAATAAATCTCTAAGTTCCTACTGTATTGTTTGCACATTAAGATCATTTAACCTATATCACAACATGTTATAATAACTGCTTTCATATATAGTCTTTCCTACCCATTAAACCAAGTTACTGAGGTCAGAGATTGTCTTTTACTCTATTTATTTCCCCAGATTTCAGTACCTAACATACAAGATGAACTCAATAAATGTTCCCTAATTTTAATAAATTAAAAATTAGTGGAAATCTTATCTAAGAGAAGGGAAGCAAATATGAAATCAAAGCAATTAAGAAAAAATACAATGTTAAATTTGAACTTTCAATATGAACTCAAGATTCTTCAGATGTATGTACTACATTTTCCCATTGATACATCATAGAAGCAATGACCCTCAGTAGCAATGAGCATACCCAGCACACAGATTTTGATTTCTAAATACCATTCACCAATTAAAAGAACTAGATCCCCCTTGACAGAATGGCTGGTTCCAGGTCTGAGGCAGAAATGTATGAAGTGTGGCTGGGACATCTTATTGTGAAAGAATGCAAGGACATGCAGATTAACTGGGTTATTTCAAAAGAACACAGAAGCCAACTTGAAGGAATTCCCATTGGCCAAATTTGCGATAATCTGAGCATCAAAAAATAAAAATGATAATGGAGTATAACAACTGAATTTTAAAAAAAAACTACAAGTCCATTAAAAGAGACAGATAAAAAGGGTGGGGATTGGGGGAGTGCGCTACTTTACATTAGAATGCTGGCTAACAGATATGAACAGAATGACAAAATTTAAAAATTCCGTTTGTAACTCCCTCCAATGTAATTACTGACTTAGGAAAGGATCATCAATTACCCTAATCCACTGGGTTAAAAGCTATTGGGGAACAAGATACACTGTTCTGCAACATCACCTTACACATTATTTATTAATAGTGTTAATTACAAAGGGATTATGTGTCTTTAGATTGGCGATATCTGGTGGTTACAACTTATCTACCTGGTCAAGCCTGGCACTAACAATATGCACTGCCTGCCTGATCTGACAGAGTGGAATGACCATGACATCATCTTTGAGGTGTTCCTGCTGAACCTAACCACAGGGAAAAACAAATGAACTCCGAATATGGGAATGTTCTACAAGATAACTGGTACAGACTCTTCCAAAGATTTGCCATCATGAGAAAAGAATCTAGACCATTGAACTGGAGCAGACTGGGGGAGACCAAAGAAACACAATACCCAAACACAGAGTGTCAACCTCGCTTAGATCTTAGATGAGAGGCAAGGAAAAAGTTAACAAGGATACTTGAGACAGCTGGGGAAATCTGTGCATGGACTGCATGTTAGACAGTGTTACTGAATTAACGATTTCCTGAGGGGTGGTAATAATGCTAATGTTCTTAAGAGATGCATGCTGATATATTAAGAAGAGAAGTAAAATAATGTCTGTAGCCTACTCTCATTTAGTTTCAAAAGGGAAGTGTGTATATATGTACACACACAGAATGGGTGTGGCAAAATGTTAACAGAAAGTAAATCTAAGTGAAGAGTATACGTGGTGTTTATTGAACTGTTTTTTCCCCCAATATCTGAACATTCAAAAGTTTAAGTGATTCTGTTTTCATTAATGAGTGGAAGTTTTCAGGCTAAGATATGAACATGAACTGAAAAAAGGAAAACATATGAAATGTGAAATCTGAACATGAGCAATCATTATAAACTCATGACAGTGAAGGAACAAAGCGCAGATCTTGATTTCTAAATACTATTCAGGGGTTCTTTGGAGAAATAGCCCATTCTAGGTCCGAGGAAGGTAAAGTAGAAAGTGAAACTGGGTCAATTTAGTCCTAGAAAGCAAGGAAGCAATCAAAGAATTATGAGGCTGTGCATAACACACATACACATAAACAGTATATAATATTTCCATTCATGTATTTTTATCTAAAAGGGTTTCCAAGTATTCAAGTGAATTCAAACCAAATCTTTATCATGGGCCTAATATAAATAATGATCTGAATAAAAAAGACATTAAATTAATAGTATAAAGTTTCAGCTGTAGCCTAATTCCTTATCTCAGGAATATATTGGTAAATTCAAGTCAAATAGGTAGGTAGTATAATGTCTGAAGAACAAGATCACTAGCTCACTACTATATTTTGTATATATGTATTTCTTAGTTCTAATTATTAATTTAAAGCAATCAATACAATTTAAATATTAATTTAAAGCTATGGGTCCAATTGCTAATCTGAAAAAAAGTATAATATACTCTACTTTACAGAAAGTGGAAATAGAGAAAATAGTTTTTATTGTACTTTTTTCAAATTAAAAAGGGGACCTACTAAGTTTAAAGGTACCTGAAAAACACATGGGGCATATTACTTAAAAATGTAATTACTACACTGTTCCAAAATAAGTTTACTTTCTGTTTTCCGACTCCGCCGGCACCTTTCGATTTGACAACCACTCTCTTCCAGTTAGCAGTCAAATCTAAACATTGCTCAGATCTCTGAAGAAATGAGTAAATAAACAAAAAGGCAGGCCTAGCAGCTTACAAGAACACTAACAATTAGAAGCTGGAAAGAAGATGTGCAAAAGAGACAAGTGTTATCGTAAGAGAGAAGAAAAGAAAGAAGCTGTAACGAAAGAAGTCAAAGACCGTCTTAACATGTAAGGACTTGTCAAGAGTGTCATATGATGCAGAAGATGAAGCTAAAAAAAGGGTTCACCAAGACTGCTGACCATCCCCCAGTATTCATCCTCCCTTTCTGCCTTTAAGTAACACCCCCCAACAGCTTTAGCAAAGACAAAAATGTCAAGAAGTGAAAGGGTAACCAAATCGTCTCAAGGGAAGAAAAGAGAGAGGGCTCTTCCTCAGACGAGAAAGCAGAAGCGATCAGGAATCACATTCAATTTGCTCACTACTGATTATCCAGCCCATACCTAACACGGGGCCTGGCATATAAGCAGCACTCAAATTTATATTATATTTGCTGAGTGAATGAATGGATGGTAATATTTTGGGGTAAAGCTAAAGCTGTATAAGGAAAGTCACACCTGATGCTTATATTGCTAAAAAGAAGAGAGAAAACTATCTGCTGAGAAGAAATAGGGAGACGTGATCTTTGGGAAATAAAGTTCATTGTCTTCATGATTTCATATCACTATTTTCATATATGCCAATCTTTTCAGTATTTTATCGTTATTCAATAATAAGATTCATTTTAAAAACAAGAATACCATAGCATAGCTGCTTAACAAGACTTCGACTTCAAAAAAACTGATCAACATTTTTATTAAAACTATCACTAAAAGGAATCCAATATAGTGAACTTACTTTTCTGACAGATGCTCTAGTTTTCATGTGACTGTTTCTGAAAGTCTGGAAGGTCGCCATAACTATATTGCTGTTGTAGGTAATCAGTGAAGAGTTAGTCCACAAAAGACCTAAAGAAAAAAGATTAAAAGAAAATGACTATTTTATTGATCTTAGTGATTCAAGCAAGCATTTTGTCCTAAGATAACTTCTTAAATTCAGTCATTTACAAGAAAAAAAAAAAACATAAGAATTCTGAGACGTAAAAATTTATTAAGCAATCCAACATGAATATTTGAAAAATACGAATATTGGCACCATAACAAGATACCAAATTATTACAAAAATCTTTTTAGGTTCAAAATTATTATAAACTAGTTTATCCTTATCTAGTCAATCTCACTGCCCTTTTTTATTATAAATAAGAAAATATTTGAAAGCCTCAATAAGAAATATTTCAAAAGCCTTTTAAAAATCTGAAGCAGAGAACGTCCCAAAAAGAATCTCAGCCTTCTTGCCTCCTAAAAGTCACTCTATCCCTACAGCAACTGTGAATGCTCTAAACGTTCTTATTTCTTGGGCAGAAAGGTTTAATAATAAACAAATGAGAATATGAAATAAACAAATGAGAATATGAAATCTGTACATATCAAATAAAATCAGATAAAAACAAAGCCCTTATATAGGAATCTCAATAGCATACCAATGACGAGAGTTCAAAAACATCCAAGTTAAATGATTAATACCGTAGTATTTAAAACACATGCACAGACATGTGTTTATACACACACACATACACATCCTCCTTGGGAGAAACTCTGAAACTAAGTCTCAGCTTTTTATCAATGTTTTAATGAAATATCTTTTAGAGCTTAAATCAACCTGGGCATTAACCACTCAATATCCACATCTGACCACAGTAACTTGTCCCTTCATTCAAAATCTACTTGCACTAGATGCTATAGATACGGAGGAGAACAAGGCAAATATAGCCCATCTGGATCAGAGTCTTACAAGCAAACTGTTTTATTACAGTAAAGGGTAGGAGTGAGAACTGAATACTAAATCACTAAACACTAAAAAAATTGAATCAATAAAGATTTGAGAAATGGCTAATTAGTTTCAATCAAACTGGTCTTCTCAAGAATTACCTAGTTGAGGTTTTCAAGACATTGTTAATATCAATTTATACTATGAAGACATTTATAGGCAAAAGCAAACTTCAACCTAGTCCCCTGCAGAACTGAAAAAAAAAAAAAAAAACTAAACTAAATTTTAGTGGAGTTCTAATTTTATATTCTTCCACAACAGAGATAAAACTGAAGTGTGTGTGCAGGCAGGCACACATCTGCACCTCCCTTTAGAGATTTCTATATTCTGATTTTTCACAAAGAATTCTATTTTTAGACAAAAAATTCCTATTCTATTCTGAACTAAGAAAAATCCTAGTGGTCTCTTTAACAATAAAATTTGATTCATGACTGGAATTGAAGCAGAATTGTCAGAAAGGCAAGGGAGGTCCCAATAGCACAAGATAAAGAACCATACACCAGGATGCAGAAAAGGAGCATTTGTGTCCCTGTTGTACCTCTCATTAGCTTTGTTTCCTCTAGGTAAATTGCAATATCTCTGCATCTGTTTCCTCCATGTATATTACATGGGTGTGTATGATGTATATTACCTCGATGTATATTACCCTACTTACTGGACAAGTTAATTGTAAGAATCAAATGGAAAATTTATATGAGGCACTTGAGAAACCACAAAACATAGGTAAAAGGAAAATTAAAATATTTACTTACGGACCAAAATGATCAAGAGGACCAAAATTCTCAAAACAAGGTGTAAATACACAGGTTTATGTAACCAAGGCAAGAAAATAATTCTTTTCTTTGTCCCAGGCCAAGTCACTCTCCTTTTTTTTCCCCATACAGTTCTCTTCAGCTGCCAAAAACCCTCAGGGGCAAGTGGACTTGCCTCAAACTTCACATAAAACATATAAAATATAGAGGCCAACACAAGGGTGCCGGAAAAGTCAAACACTCAAATTCATCTCCTGAGTAAACCGGCACCACCTTTCTGGAGGGCAATTTTGTAACGCATGTCAAAACCCTGAAAATATTCCTAGCCTATGACACAACCATTCTACTTCTGGGAATTCATCAAAGGAACTGATGCTCCTGGAGCAGCGAGGGTTCTAAGGAGAGTTTATAATGCACCAGTTGCTGTGCTAAGAGATTTCCTTGCACATCTCATTTAATCCTTAGGACTGGCAGAGCAGTACTCCAGTTCTACAGTGAGAAAAACAGAGGCAAGAGGAAGGGGTTAACAATTCACCAGGCCCACACAGTAAGCAGTAGAGGGCTGAGATGCAAATCCAAATCTTCAAATTCTAGCACCCAGGCTCTTACCCTCTTCTCTGTAGTGTATACAGGCTTGAAAAGCTGTTCATCACACTTTGTAATAGAAAGAAATAAGAAGCACTCTAGATGCCAGAAACAGGAGAGACTGAATTACCTAGAGTGCATTCCCGCAATGACACGAGGGCAGCCATTACACACAACTTGGAAGGACAGAGGACCAGCACACAGAGCATCTTTACTTTCTCAGACCCCTAACCTTGCGGAGAGGGCAGAGTTGGGAAAAGAGATGAGAGACAGCAATGACCTTTGCAGCTGCTGACTAAAGTCAACACGAGCAAAGATTAAACTCGAACTCACTGGAGGCTTCACCAGGCAAGAAACTACTGACCCATTACCACACCTGAAGGTGGAGGTGCGACAGGCCAAGCCCCTGAGGGAAGAAACAGTCACACGGAAGTAGGGGAAGATCAGAGGGCCCTGATACAACATCCCGGGTCTGACACCTCAAGCTACCCCAGTTCATTACCTGCAATATTCCTGAATAGCCGACCTAAATAGAACACCCTTTTCAAAGCTGAGTACTAAAGAATCCAGTATGGACCTATGAAGAATCATTTAAAAACAAAACAAAACCAAAAACCACATAAGAGATATACTAAAGAAAGAAAAACACTCCAGACAAATATACTCATGCCACCCGAAACTCACATTATCTGTTTTTAGAATAGTACCTAAGAATTTATATTAATAAAAAAGAAACTAAACTTAATTCCACGTTTACACTCTGCTTCACTCATTGAAGAAAAATACTTACTGAATCCTACTCCATAGCTTTGTGTTCAACTTAAAACATAATATTAACCTCACAAAGAAAAAAAACCTATGAGAGAATATCTACGCAACAGTCCATAAAAGTGAATCCAGCATAAGATGACATGACTCATACTTCTGATAAAGCAAAGAAACAAAAATCATCTTTGAAAAGATACAAAGGCAGATGGGGGAAGAAAGTAACACAGCAGGGTTCCCTCACCATCTTTTATAATTTGAGAGAATGTAGTTTTAGACAGATTACACAAAAGGAGTAAAAATATAGTATTTTCCCTTGGAACACCTTTATGTTACGATAATAAACTTTTCACTTAATGCTTTTTTGTTTTCTGTCCCATTCTTGTTGAGTAAACAAGAGTCCTAAATAGGGAATAACTAAGGGTGTTTCCCTAGAGTCAAACAAATTAAAGTGAACCTGGATAATTTTTTAAAAAGCAGATCAGAGACAAGAAAGTACAGATGGACAACGCAGACAACTGAAAAGTAAGCTGCTGGAGCTCAGGAAAGCCACAGGATATAAAAACAATACCATAAAATAAATGAAATCCCCTGAGAAGCAGCAAGAAAGCAGAATAGATATTACAACTGAGAAAGTTTTAAGAAATATCACAGAATGTAAAAGAAAACAAATGAAAGATAGAGAAACAATTATAAACAGTAAACAGGTATTGGACACTTTGAATAAATTACACTTACCCCTTTGGTCCTGCGATTTCACTTCTTAAAATTTATCCTACATGTGTACTTGCACAAAATTCACAAAGATATATGTGAAAGAATATTCACTAAAACAAAAAAGGATGAAAAGCTAAAAATAACCTAGAAGCCCATCAATTCAAATAAATTATAATACTTTCATATGACTATTACCCAGCTGTTGCAAAGAGAGCAACACATACTGATGTGACAGCATGTCCACAATATATTAAGGGAAAAAGCAAGTTACAGAACAATGTAAATAGTGTGCTACTTGTGATTTTTTTTAAAAAATTATATACACACACAACTCTGACACTCGTGTGTGTGTTTGTACAGGCCTAGGAAATACTATGACAGATATAGACTAAACTCATGATAGTGGCCACTTGTGACAACTAGGATTTTTTTTAATGTCATAAAATGTCAAATACCTATAATATGGAAAGATGACAGATTATTAAATAAAATAAGGCAGGTTCCAGCATGCTCACATTATCCCATTTTGTGTAAAACCTCTATGACTACATGTGTGCATTTATATAATACATGCAATATAAAAGAGAACATACACTAGATGGGTATAAACATTGGTTTTATCTGGGTAGATGCAATTATGTGTGTTTCTAGATGTGCATAAATTCTTTTATAATAAGAAAAATATTTCCAAAGTCTTTCCTCTCCTCTCCTCTGGCCTAAGAAGTATTCAGGTCAGCATCATATATTTCTTGATCTTTTTTTTACCATGAGTTAACGGAGCCAAGGACTCTCTGAAATTCCTTCCTAGCCCTCTATCAACAATACTGTCCTATTTTGACCCTCCTTCTCCTGCACTAGTTCTCTGACTTCAGTACCTGTATGGATCAGCTTATATCTATTACTTCCCTCCAACAAGATCTGAATTCAGGAAGTCTACATGGAACCCAGAAATCTGTATCTTTTACAAGTACCCTATGTGGTTTCTGATTGAGAAACAGCTATCTATCTCTTTAGCCATTACATTAGTCTCCTTCCAAAATTCTTTCATAACTTGTTACTCAATGACCAATAATTCTAACCTCCTCTTAGGTACTCATTTTATTTAGTTTTCCAAGGATATTTTATTTCTACCTCTGGTTTAACTATGCAAATAACTCCCCAATATATATCTCCAGTTCAGTTCTTGCACCTGAGTTTCAGTTCCTTATATCCAATTTTTATTAGATACCTCCAAGTAAATATCCCAGTTACTCCAAAATTAGCATGTTCAAAAACTGAATAAAACTTTCCTCTCTAAACAATCTCCTCCTGTTTTCTCTATATCAGTTAACAGCCAGTAAACCAATCAAGCCAGTAGGTCTTTCCCTCAGTCACTACTATCACATCTAGTCAATAACCAAACCCTAACCCATCATCCTCCTAAACTTCCCTCAGATGTACCCTCTCTTCCATCAGCTGAACTGCTACTTACTCTTCATACATCAGTTCAAGGACCTCCCTTCTTGAGAACGCTTGCCTCATCTCCTGTATCCCTCCTTGCCAAAGCAAGTAGCCAACTCCTTTATGTTCCCAAAGTGGTTTGCCCTTTATTCCTTTGATGCCATTGTTTGCATGCTTCCCTCCTTTTGTGAGTTTTGAAGACAAAAGTGTTTTTTATTGCATTTGTATTCTAGCACAGTAAGCATTCAAACGTCCACTGAATAAATAAAAAGCAATTATTTTTAAAGAGCAAAGTTGACCTTTAAATGTTGGAATGGACACTTCTACATTTAATGAATTACTTGTGAAAATATAATTAAAAGTTTCCAATAATTTCTACTTTTATAATATTTATAATAAATGCTCCAAATACATATTTTGGCCAAGTCCCAAATGTCCAAGTGTTAAAAATATTCTGTTCAATATAAGTACAACTAAACAGGGCAAAATATATGAAATATTGCTTTTCAAACATCCGACAAAAGACAATGCAAGACTATGATCCCTGAGAGAAGAGAAACCCTTCCAGGTCACAACACAAGGAGAGGAAAGCTAAAAAGTCTGGCAGTCTCACCGAGCTGCAGAAACAGAGGTCACAGTTTGGGAAGGCCAAGGTGGTTAGAATTTGCAAGGCAGATATACTGGAGGGAGAGCTCAGAAAGAGTGAGAGCTTTAGAGATCTGCAGGTGGGCTTCCCTACGGTCCTTGACCGAATGTTGATCTGTGCCAAGTAGCTGAGGTTGGGGAAATAACTTCTAGAGAGCAGTAGGCCAAACAATACCTGGAGCCAGACAGGGCTTGGGAATAGTCTGCATTCCCACCAGCCAGAGTGGGAAAACTTTGTAATGTATCAGGTAATGGATGGACTCCTCAGAAAGGAACTGCTTTAGTTGAGGAACTAAGTCAGCACTACGCTGAAGGCTGTTCTGGACTCACCCTAACAAAGCTTAAAGGCAAGCCTCAAAACAACCCAACAGATTCCAAATAAGCTACCTATACACCCCAACTAAATCCAACACTTCTAAGGATTAAAACAGAACTGAGTGAGCAACAGCATAAATTCAATGACTGGCACACAGTCAAAAATTATCAGGTATACAACAGAGGAGATAAATATGACCCATAAGCAGGAGGAAGTAAGTCACTAAGTGCAGATCCAGAAATGACAGAGATGATGGAATGAACAGAAAAGATGTTAAAACTATACTATTGGAACAAATGTGTTCCACACACTTAAGAAGGGAGAGGAAAACATGATCATGATAAGGAAAGGAACAGAAGAGGGAAGACACTCAAATTGAACTTCTAGAGATGAAAATAAAATACATACCAGATGCAACAGCAGATTAGATACTGCAAGAGAAAAGTTCAGTGAATTTAAAGACATAGCAATAGAAACTATCCAAAATGCTGCACAGAGAAACTTAAAAACAAACAAGCAAAGCAGCATCGATGACTCACTGTAAAAGGTGAATAACTGGAACCCCAAAAAGTGTGTGTGGGGGCGGGGGGAAAGGGGGCAATATATGAAGACAAAATGGCTCAGAATTTCCCAAAGTTGATGAAAACCATAACCTGATAGATGCAAGGAAGATTAACAAACCCTAAGAAAAATAAACATGAGGAAGAACACACCAATATACATCATAACCAAATTTATGAAAACCAGTGATAAAGAGAAAAATCTTAAAAGCAACCAGACAGAAAAGTACACATTACATACAGAAGAACAAAGACAGACAACAAATTTCTTATCAGAAACTATGCCAAACCATAAAATAAGACAATGGAGCAAAATCTAAAAAGAGTGTCAACCCAGATATCCATACCCAAATATCCTTCAAAAATTAAGGCAAAATAATTTGAACTAAAGGAAGCTGTGAGAATTCATTACCAGCCAATCATCACTAGAATCACTGTTTAAAAAAAAAAAGAAAAAATTCCACTGTCAAAAGAAAAACAATATCAGATGGAAATCTGGATCTAAACTAAGGGTAATACCTCAAAGGGTCAATATGAGGGTAATATAAAAAAATATTTTCTCATTTTTAATTCCTTAAAGAATAACTTTAAACTGAAAATAACAATGTAATATGGGGTTTAGAAGTAAAGTGTATGATAAAATAACACATAGCATGTGGTGTGCTGGAATTGAAAAGATATTGTCCCTACACTATACAAGAAGTGATATTGATAAGTTACCTTGTAAACCCCAGAGCAACCATCAAAAACAAACCAGAATAATACCTAATAAGCAAACAGTGGTGTGAAGGGGATGCTATCCCTTTTTTGCAGATAAGGAAGCTGAGGCTCATCTTCATAGGATGGCTATGAGAATGCAATTAAATAATGCATTTAAAAACAGTACCTCATATAGAAGGAACGGAAATGTTAGCTTCTTCCTTGGGTACAGACCTGCTGTTTAACTCATAAAATCTAAAAATACCACAGCTATCAGTTACTACTTTGTTTTGTCTTTCAAAACAATAGTCAATCATGTAAAAAAGATGTGACTGTAACCTAATTGATTATCTATTAAGATATTTGCTTCTCTATAGTTTCCTGTATACCAAAAATAAACACAACTTAAAAAAAAAAACCCTAAAATATTGAGGCTGTGCTTTCAATGTGAATATGCTTCCTAGAAGGTAGAGTAATAATGTTCTTAACCTTATGCATAATTCCCACCTACAAGATTATTTTTAACAAAAAATATGTTCAGAATTTTAACTCAGGAACACAGTTTTCCTTATCAGTAACATCTGTGATGCCATGACTCTAAGAGTATATTGCTGAAAAGGCATTTAAGCAGCTCTTGCAAATAGTAATAAGGCTCTATCCTAAGCTGCCAGCAGCAGGAATGAGTGAACGGATCTGCTTTGCAGATGGTCCAGTGCTCGGCACATAGGAGACATTCTAAAAGCCTGTGCAGAACTTATTAACCGACAGAATACACGAGGCATAAAAACAGGAAGACTGTGAAAGATAATTTCTAGGTTTCAAGCTTGGGGAGCTAGAAGAAATAACTGGCAGACAGCATTATTTTATGTCAAGGTACTATCCAAAGGGCACCTAAAAAATACATTCAGTTGGCGTGGTGAGAGCTAGAGATGTTACTCTAGGAATCATCCACATATCCAGAGCTTGAAAGCTGATCTTAGAGACAGGGAAAAAACAGAGGATCAAGAGAGAATCTAAGAGGACAACCATGATAAAGGGTTCCTGGCAGATAAACAAAGAACCACAAATAAGTGGCAGTCAAAGCAGATGAGGTAGAGATTTAGGAGAATTTAGGTGTCACTGAAGTCAAGAAACGGTTTTAAGTATGGAGTGGTCAGCAGTAGACTTGTAAATGCCTGAGGGCAGGAATGATATCCTTCCTTCTTGAAATGCTGCAGGAGTCCACGCCACAGTGCCCGCCACACAGCTTGCCCTCAGTCACCGTCACACCACATCCTTACACTGTGCCAGGCAGGCACTGCTTAACTGCTATTAAACAGAATTCACGTTTTTCACAACAGAAGTTGCTGTTATCGTACCCATTTTACACGTAAGAAAACTGAGGCACAAAACATTTACATAATTTGCCCCTCACACACCTAGGAGAATCTGTCCTGAAGGAGATCATTGCTGAGAGCAAGTTCAGCGCAGTACTAGGGAAAAACTCAAAACTGCAGGATGCTAAAAGTACACCAGAAGTACCCACCTTTTCCCCCCTTGTTCACACCCCCTTCACTAGAGAACTTGCAGTACCCAGCCTGAAAAAGTACAAACTGTGAGACACACCTACATCTCCTCCCCCACCCGTTTTCCCATTTCCATCTTCCCCCACCCTCAGCCAACTGGACTACAAGTAGGTACCTGACCAACTGAAGTATCTCTCCAGAAGTTCAGAATTAAGATATGGAGGTATTTGTTGAGAGCCATGCTACAAAATCAAAATATCTTGTGTTGTCACCACAGCAAACCAAAGTTTCATGCAAACCAAAGGTATGGGGAAGCAGAAACCAAGAGCTTTAAAGAGAGTCAATCTGAAAGAAACTGTAACAGACATTACAGAGTCACAGAGACACAAGACCATGTCATGTGTTTCCAGAGAAAAACTGGCAGAGTAACTGCCTGAAGATGTTCTGGTTTCCAGGACGCTGAGCTGGGCTTGAGAGGCAGTCCTGCAACTTTAGGACAAACGCCCTTTTTAAGTAAGTTAATTCAAATGGTTTCTGTTCCTTGCAGCCAAATAATCTCAAGACATCAGAAGAGGTCAAAAAAAAAAAAACACTGCGTAAGCAGTCACTCTGTGCTTCACAGTAACTTTGAGGTTTTTAACTCTCCTATCAGGGATGAAGAAAAAGAGTTTCACTAACATCAATGAACAGATCTGCTGGACTCCCAAACACAAACTCTTTTACACTGTACCTCATTTTCATTCACGTAACATCCAATCCGTTTCAAGCCTCTATGCCATTTATCTTTTTTTTCCCCATGAAACATTCTGAGATTAATCCAAAAATGTTAACTTTTCTTCTGTCCAGTCTCTAACCTATACATTTCAAATGCCTTTATGCTAGTATTTTATAATAAAATAAACTTGTATATATAAAGATGAGTGGCAGATCTGTTTGGTTTGTTTTTAAATTGATAAAGTATTTTTGTTTCCTTTCCTTTATAAGCTTTCCCAGTTTATACACCCTTAACTCAAGCCCAGGCCAGCTTAAATCTTTTCCTGACCTGTCCCACCCCTCATTTCCTCCAAATGGGTGATTTTACTACTAAAATTCAGGCCACTTGACAGAAAAAGGATAATTCAGCTTACCTAAATATTTATCCTACCCAAAGTGACTTCAATTATTTTTCAAAGGCACTATGAAACAAGTATCTACATCCTAAGCTTGAAACCCTTGCCAAACGGTGATAAAGACCAGCAAAAAATTCCGTTTTTCTATCCCTGAGAATCAGTTCGCCAAGATGAAATGGTAGAGAACTTCTTAACTCTATACCGGTCTCTTTCGCCCATTCTCAAAAAGACACTGCCTAAGTTTTTCACATTTTCTCCAAGTATAGACAGCTCCATTGCCTATTTATAACTAGAAATTTCCCTAAGAATAACCTAAAATGTATCATCTGATTTGGTTTGATTTACTTTCCCAGACAGTTAAGTTCCTGGAATTTTTTTTAATTAAAAAAAGAAAAACAACTTAAACGTACTATCCTTTTACCAGCCTCAAAAGGCAAAGGAAGACTTCTTCAGCTTCTAGACTTATCCCAGGAGTTCAGAAGCCAGAGAATTTCTCACTGTGGTTCAGGGACTTCGGCAAGTCCCATATCCTCAACAACTGGGAAATATCATTAGCCTGGAGATAAACCACTAGGCCCTTATTAGTAGTGCAGCTATGTGGGTACAGACACTCATCCAGCCTGGGAATCCATTTGTTCTGACTGCCTTATATTCTGATCACTTATAAACTGCTGTTAACTCACAGCTACAACTAAGAGTGAAATTCACTGTCAACCTTTGGGTCAGTTCTGCCAGAAGGACCATAAAAAAGTATGCATAACCAGCGTACTAACTGAAAAACGTGACTGTGTATATAAAAGGATTCATTAAATGGCACTATTTTAACTAACACTGATTGTGCTAGGAACTGTGCTGCCATTTATTCTAAAATCATAAATAATAATAACACATTAAAATCATCTTTGCATTGCTGAGTACCCTAAATTTTCTGAGTATATTTTCTATTTCCAGACATATCAAAATCAGTATCAATCAATATAACATCCCCAACGAGGTGGAAATAAGGTAGGGAAAGCTTATGAGTTTTGCAAGGGGCTGAATAATTACAAAGTTGAAAAGAGAACCAGAATTTTTAACTACAATCTGCACTAAAGCCATTAGGTATGTACCTCAGCAGTACTTCTCACCCTGAAATTTCCTTAGCATCTTAAGCTAAACCACCTCCAGTTTAATAAGGTCTCAGAGGAGGGAAAGCAGAACTGTTACCACGTCATACCACTGTGGTTTAGGTTCTACTGCCATTGTCATTTTACCAACGTTTTTAATACTTTGGTCACATACACTTTTTTTAATAAAGCAGTTTAAGTGCCTGGAATAAAAGAGTAAGTATACCCAATCCACTCGGAATACTGATGGCCAGCATTTGAGCCATTTAACAGCGTTGAAGAAAATTTGACAGCAAATCCAAATCTCAACACTCCGAGGAGCTGCTGGACGCTTTCCGTTTCTGTCACAAGATTTGGTTTGTGCCTGGTTCCAAGGCTCAAGGGTTCTGACAGTGAAGGATGCTGTTCGAGGACAAAGTGCAATGTCCTCCTCCTCCATATGCTCCTGTGCGCGCACCACGAACACCAACTAAGCATACGCAGCAGCACGCACGGAGGGGACCCGGCTCTGAAGACCACCCTCGGGATGGAAACTAAGCTTGTCATCCAAGGGGGATGCTGCTCCGCCGCCACACTCCGACCCCAGGAAGACCCGTCTCGAGCCCGAGGACACCCCTCCCCCACGGCCCGGTGCCTCGAGCTTCCTACCTCCGCCCCGCTCCTCCCGCCCTCCTCCCACCGCCGTGAGAAGGCGCAGCTCGGGGCAGCTCAGAAGTCCGGGCAGGGACTGCGGGTAGACGGAGGGGCTGCGGCGCCCGAGCCAGGCCGCTCCATCCACCGCGGCCCTACACCCCGCCGCCACCCCAGCCAACGGCACTGCTCACGCCGCGGGCGGATCCGCGCCCGGCTCACCTGGGGGCCGCAGCCTCCGCAGCTCATAGGCATGTCACCGGCCCGCAACGACCAGCCGCACGAGCTGCTAAGCAGGCGGGCGACCCCTCCCGCGGCGGCCCCCCAGCCCTCCCCCCCTCCCCGCCCCGCGGCCCGCCCCCGGCCTGCCCACCCCCGGCTTCCGCCGCAGCAACTCCAGCCCGCAACACCTCCTAGTCCTCACGCCTCCCACTCACTCTCGCGAGAGGGTCGCACGCCTCTCGCGAGAAGAACCCCGCGACAAAGCCCGCGCAAAAGTGGGTGGGCTTTTTTAAAAAGGAAAGAAGGAACAGGAAAAACCTTCCCACGTGCTCCAGGGCAGCTAGCAGGACCGCCCCGCGCATCATGTGACCACGCCCAGCTGCCCCTCCATTGGCCAGAATCCGCTGGGCCAGGGGAGCTTTAAACTCGAGGCTGACCTTCGAACCTGCTGCAGACGTCTTGCGCGCTTCCTGGTCCGTTACCTTGGAAACTGTTTAACCCTTTCCTCTGGCAAAATATCCAAGTCTTGGCTTTCTTTCTGCAGTTTTGGTTTAAGGCCCTGCTACCTTTCCTTCGTCCCCTTGGTTTTACCGCCTGGGGTCAGCTGGGCTCCTTCTTCGCCCCAGGCTAGCTTTGCTTTCTTCTGATTCCCGGGGCCCTTCTCATAGCGGCAACCCCACCAGATCGGACGGCCCAAGAAAGGATCATCCTTTGGGATAGCTCCGCCCCTTCTCCCCAGCATCTCTAGGGAGGACCAGTCACAGCGCACCAGGCCAACGGCCCTATCCTAACCTCAACAATTAGCATCAAGGGATCTCCGGGCCCTAGTGCTCACCCTTCCGTCGTTACCCTGTATTGGGATCGGGAAGTAAAAGCATTGGTCACGGAGAAACCAAGCTCTAGATGAAAAGCTAATATGTAGAAACAAGGTAGAATCAGAAGGGCGAATCCAGTGATGTTGCAGTCTCCTCGAAGACATCTATTCCTCAAGGGTGGAAATACCTGATAGATGAGAAAGACGATTTTAAGTGTATCCTCATTATGAGTTTTGCCCTGGTTGGGAGAGAGGGGCAGGGAAGAAAGCGTATATTCGTATGTTCATTTCTTCATTTAACAAATTTTTGTTGAGCTCCTACATATGTTAGGCACTCCTCCAGGCTCTTGATTGAGCTGCCTCGAAGACAGATAAATCTAGGTTCTAGGGAGCTTATGGGGGGAAAGGGAGAAAAATGTCTGTTAGTGTGAAGCTCTGTGCAGAGGAAATACAGTGAATGATGTGATGGTGATTGTGATGGGGTGACCCTTTTGAGGAGGAGACATTTAAGAAGTGGTTGGCTTAACAGGCATGCAAATATCAGAGGGAAGAGCATTCCAGGCAAAGGATACAGCTAATTCAAAGGCCCTAAATAGGGTTTGAGGGGGAAGGTATGAGAAAGTAAGAGGAAATAAGCTTGGAAATGCGCTTGGAGAAGTAAACAAGCATTGGTTACATCCTGTAGGGTTTGTAAGCCAATAAAGGAATTAGGGAGTTTATTCTGAGTGCAGTGGAAAGCACTGGAGAGTTTTAAATAGGGGAGAGACACCTATGGTTTAATTTTTTTTAAGCTCTTCGCTGCGGAGAGTGGATCTTAAGGAGACCACAGAGGAAGCAGGGAGATTAGGAGATTTGTAATCTATGTAAGAGAGACTTCTGAAAATTTTTAATTTCCAATGACCTTGACATTCCTATTCTAAAATCCATTAGGTCAGAGTCCTGGTTCTGTTTGCCGCCTTTTGTTAAGAACATCTAGATGTCCTTCAGTTACTGCTGTTTAATTACAACTGGAGAAATAAATGGGAAATTTTGTTACTTGGGAAAATGAATGGCCCAAAAGGAAAGTCACCTTTGATTTGTTTTCCTCCATTTACAACACACAGATAACCACCTCTTCTGTCCAAAAGTCAGTTCTAAGAAAAACCAACATAAAGTGATGTTCAATGCAGATATTTATTCCTAAGTATAAGATTTGAAAAGATACAGGTTGAAGGCTAGAAAATGAAGATGTTTCACTAACAGAAACAGAAATCAGGAGACCTGAGCTCCAACTGGAAGAACTCATTAACGGGTGACTCAACCGAATCAAAGTACCTTATCATCCTTGAGTCTCAGCTTCCTCATACATAAAACAAGGCAATGAACTAACCTACACGCAAAGTGGTTAAGCCTGAATTACACTTTGGCATGCACACACCAGCAAGACGGAAGCTGAAAAGGGAAATGAAATGAATTTTTATAAAAACCTAACAGTCGTCAGCACATGCCAAATGAAATTGGAAGTGCGCACATACACACACACACACACACACACACACACACACCGGCTGAGGAACTATGAAACTGATTAATACAGATACCAGGAATGTTTCCCTAAGAAACCTTGGCCTTTTCAGAGTGTGAAAACGGAAGCACTGCCACCTGCTCAACCTCATACTCCCTTTCTCTGTAGCTATTTTGAACCTATGTGGTATTTAGTAAATAATGATTCACCTTTTCCTAATCAAGATTTAAGAACTAGAAAAGAAATGTTTAAAAGATCTGGAGCAATATTTTAAACTTAACACATTGGTTTTAATGAAGATAAGATTTCAAGAAACATTGTAGCGTTACTTTTTGAAAGGAAAAGTGCTGAATGAGAAAAGGTATTATTTTAACACATTAAGATCACTCTTTTAAACTGCTGAAGGAACTGAGTCCTCCTTTGAGTGCTGTTTGCAGTCCTTATAATGATTAACTGAAACAGCTGCTGGTTACAGCTAATTTAGATGAACAATGGGCTCAACTCTACCATTCTAACCTAAATTAATACAGCCATAAATCCTCCCAAGTCACACTAGCAAGACAGTCACTGTGGTGTCTCTTGCCAGCTACCATTATTTTGAATCCAACGAATATAAAGTGAGAAGAAATTAGGGTTGAAATCCATTTCTACGGGTGTCCCTAGTTCCTGGATGGTTTTTATTTTCTTTTTTAACAGCTTTGTTGAGCTATAATCCACATACAATACAATTCACCCAGTTAAAATGTACAGTTCAGTGGTATAGTCCCAGAGTTGTGTAATCATCACCAAAATCTAATTTTAGAACAGTTTTTTCCCCCATAAAAGAAACCCCATACCCATTAGCAGTCAAACCTCCACCTTGTCCCCAGCCCTAAGCAATGACTAATCCATTTATGTGTTTATAAATTTGCCTATTCTGGAAATTTCATATTAACAAAATTATCCAACATGTGGTCTTTTGTGTCTCACTTCATTCACATAATGTTTTCAAAGGTCATCCATGTTGTAGCATGTATCAGTACTTCATTTCTTTTTATTGCCCAATCGTGATTCCGTTGTATAGATATAGCACATTTTATTTATCAACTTATCAGTTAATAGGCATTGGATTGTTTCCACTTTTCGCCTATCTGAATAATGCTGCTTTGAATATTTGTGTACAAGTTTTGTGTGGATGTTGCTTATTCTTTTTTAATACTTTAAAAAATAAAATATATCCAGTTTACGAAGTCCATATTTTTTTTTTCCTAGCACAGCTACTTTGCTCCTAGCTTTGTCTTTTTTGCCTGCTGTTTGAAATATGTGTGCTCTATCCCCAGAGGGTTGGCATTTCTACTTGGGTAATTCACATCTGACCATGTCACTCCCCTGTTTAAAACCATTCAGTGGCTTATTATGGTTCTGCCCATGATCTTCCTAACTTTCTCCTCTTCTCTGATATCATTCTCCTTCTTAGATTAGTCTTCCTTTCGGTTGCTTGAAATAGGGCCAGACCCTCCCTGCTTCAGGGCCTTCCCACAGGCTGTTCCTTCAGTATTAATGTTCTTTCTCTCTCCATCCCCCTTAGCCTCTGAATGCCCATGAATCCTTCAGCATCCTGCTCTACTCTCATTTCCTCAAGAACTCTTGTCCTAACTCCCCAGACTAAGTAAGCTCCTCCTTATCTAGGACTCTCTACTTTTTCTTCAAAGCATTCAACAACTTAAAATGATTTCTATTGGAGTAATTATTTGGTTAATGTCTGTCTCTATCCTCTGCTAGATAGTAGGATCCCTGAGCAAGAACCACATCTGTTTTTAGTTATACATGCCTGGTACATAGCGCGTGTTAGTAGTTATTCAATAACTATTCAAAGGAAGGAAGGAAGGGAGGGAGAGAGGGAGGAAGAAAGAGAGAAAGAGAGAGAGAAAAAGGAGGAGGAGGGAGGGGGAGGAGGAGGTGGGGAAGAGGAGGGAGGAGGGAGGGGAGAAGGAGGAGGGAGGCGGGAAGGAGGAGGAGAGAAGGAAGGAACAGGGAGGAGGAAGAGGAAAGGGAGAAAGGAAGGAAGGAAAGGAGTTCTATTTTACTTCTTTTGCTAGAATTAAACTAAATTTTAAGCTCACGATGGAGGTGCTTGGGCCCATGGTGCCACCTCAGCAAACCAAAACTTAGAGAACTTTCACGTCCCTGTACATTGTCCACTAGACCAGAAACAGTATATCCAGGCAGCCAATCCCCAAAGGCCAAGCGAACTCTGGACTTATTTCCTTGTTCCTTCTCTCCCCAAGCAAGTTCAACTCTGTGGCCCCCCAATCAGATATTTTCTATTTTTCTTTTCCATGTTCTTTATTCTTTATCCTATATAAGCTTCCTGGCTTCCACTCCATTTTGGAGTTCTCCGAATGGAGACCGTCCGCTTCATGAAGAGGTAGTTTATTTGTATCACCTAAATTGTTTTCTTTAATACCAGGAATCTTCAGTAAAGTCTTGATACATGTTGTAAACCCAATCTGTGCTGTGGCAAAGGGAATTAGTAGAAAGCCTGTCCCATGCTTGAGATGGTGTAGCAGGGGACACACATGTCCCCTGCCCACGCTCCCTGCAGAAGGGGGTGTAGAGAGGGGAAGGCCAGTGGTGTACAGTGAAGCTGAGGCAGCAGAGTGACAAGTCAGAGAACACAGGCTGTGTCTAAGTGCACCTAACATTATGCCTAGGAAAGCCTCACATGTCCCCAGGACACATTCTAGTGGGCGAATTTCTAGCAATCAAGTTAGTAGCTGGTGGGGTCTCCTCCAAAGTAATTTTGCTATTTAATGGAAATGTTACTTTCATTTGTTTACATAGCCTGACAGAGCCAAGACGTTTGGTTTATCCGGGCATGAAAGAATTATGTCCCAGCACGGATGAATGATTTGTTCTTGATCACTGGGGGCACTAAATGTCATAGTTCTGACTAAAATTAGCTGGTTCAATCTCGTTCTACCTTTCCGCAGAACTAGGCGTGCTACACAAAGCTAACTACTCAGTGTAATCCTCCTAATGACCTTTTGACTACAAAGGATACAGGAAAAGATAATAGAGCAGACTACCTTTTCTGGTGGTTGCTTTACAAACATTATTTAGTAATAATAAACCAATGTAAAACATTTGGAAAGTGGGAAAATATGAAAATTATAATGTCATCAGCCATTTAAAAACAAAAATGCTTTTTAAATTTAAAAGGTGAAGTTTCTCATTCATGACTGTCTTACTAGTATGTATATGACACCACAGTCTGTTGTATCGTTTATAACTTATATACTTACCTTACTCTTTTGTAGTGAGTCTCTTGAAGGACAAAACTCTTAACCATTCTTATAACATGATACCTAGTAATTATTTTTTATTGAAGTAGAGTTGATTTACAATGCTGTGCCAATCTCTGCTGTACAGCAAAGTGACTCAGTTATACACATACAGCCATTCTTTTTTAAATATTCTTTTCCCTTATGGTTTATCCCAGTAATGTTTTCATATATATATATATATATATATATATATATATATATATATATATATATATTAGTGAATAATACAGGTGATAATTCAGAAGTGCCACTCCAAATTAAAGACATCTTGAATTAGCAAAATAAATTTGAGTACTATTATATATCTTACTCATATATAATAATTCTTCTGATTTAAAACATCATAGGCATAGTTAAATTACTAACTTAACTTCCAATATGTAAAATACAGATATACCATCTTTTAAGAAAACATAATGTATAACTGTTTGAAATTCAAAAACAAATAATCATGTCTAAATGTAATTACTTCATAAGACAGTTTTTAAAATATCAGTGCCCTGCTGATTTTAAATGGTTGGCATAAAGTTAATTATAAAATAGAAGAGCAGGGCTTCCCTGGTGGCGCAGTGGTTGAGAGTCTGCCTGCTGGTGCAGGGGACGGGAGTTCGAGCCCTGGTCTGGGAGGATCCCACGTGCCGCAGAGCGGCTAGGCCCGTGTGCCACAACTGCTGAGCCTGCGCATCTGGAGCCTGTGCTCCGCAACAAGAGGGGCCGCGATAGTGAGAGGCCCACGCACCGCGATGAAGAGTGGCCCCCGCTTGCCACAACTAGAGAAAGCCCTTGCACAGAAACGAAGACCCAATACAGCCATAAATAAATAAATAAATAAATTTATAAAATAGAAGAGTAAAGGTTCATAAAACACTTTTGTTACAGACCTTTCTAATTCAGAGAAGCACAAATGTAATCAAGAATTTTAAAAGCATTTAGTATAATTAAATGGAAAAATAATTTACAAAAACATTTATGTACAACTTTTCAAAAATGTCTTTTGCAAAAGGTGAAATAGACTTCCTCTTCATATGAGCCAACAGCATATATGTTTACTACATAAGAAAAGATATTAGATGACTTACCCTGTATTAGGTATCTAAAGGGCAAGGGAAGTCCTTTGAATAGTGTCATAACCTTATGACAAGAGAAAACAGATCCTAGAACAAGTTGTTCCTGGGACTATCATTCCTTGTTCCTTGGCTGCTTTGCTTTTCAAATGAAACATGAATTGAACATGAGATAAGAGCATCCTTATTCATTAGTTAATTCACATGAAATTCAACAGAAATATCCTTATGTGATTGAATCTTTAAAAGTAGGTAATACTCATGCATGCGAAATATGAATACTGCATGCCTACTTCTGGCCCCAGAAGCATTAAACACTGTAGTAAAAATTTAGGCTGAAAACTCACAGAACTTTTAAGATACCCTGAATGCTTCCTAGGCTTTAAGAAATCCCTGTTCTTTGTGGGATTTTTAAGCCATTAAATTGTGCTAGAGATGTCTAGTCTAGCTCCATACTAGTTTTGATCGCTATTTGTTTTGGATCCCCTGGGGTTGTCCTAGAATGGATTTGCTCCTCTTCCCCACAATGAAAGCTGTGAAATCAGCCAACCTTCCAGAGGAAAACTAGGAGTCCTCATAGTCAGTTCTCATGAACTTCAAAGCAACTCACCATCTCTGGTTTACTGGCCTATATCACTTCATGGTTAGCACTATCCTCTTCCTCTGAAGGATGTGGCTACCGAAATATAAAAATGCAAACTGAGGCTACATGAATGCTAGTATGATGCTCAGAGCAAAAGAGGTGGTGGCCCTACTCTACTCTAAGCTGGTCAGTCCACACCTGCATTAACCAGTGAGATATGACCAGAGGAGAGGGGGTAAGAAAATATGTCATAGGTAAAATTTCACCTGTGTATTTCACTTGGAGAAGGGAAGATTCACAGGGATATAATAAACTGAAGTCGAAATACTGTCATACAAGAAATGTCTTAGACTTCTGTTCTTCCAGAGGGAAGGGAGTAGATCTGAGTTCAAATATAAAGCGGAAAATAATTAGCAGTGTCTTAAAATGCAATGGGTTATCTTTATAAATAGTGGATGTCAAATTTCTTGAGATATGTGCAATTTATTATATCTATATCTTGTTTTTTTGTATTCTTTTTTTTCTTTTTTGGACTAAGTACTCACATTGAGCTTCACTTCATCATGCTCATGCAATTTATTTATTTATTTATTTATTTTTAATTTTTTTAAATCCCCATTCTTTATTATTTATCTATTTATTTATGGCTGTGTTGGGTCTTCGTTTCTGTGCGAGGGCTTTCTCTAGTTGTGGCAAGCGGGGGCCACTCTTCATCGCGGTGCGCGGGCCTCTCACTATCGCGGCCTCTCTAGTTGCGGAGCACAGGCTCCAGACACGCAGGCTCAGTAATTGTGGCTCACGGGCCCAGCTGCTTCGCGGCATGTGGGATCTTCCCAGACCAGGCTCGAACCCGTGTCCCCTGCATTGGCAGGCAGATTCTCAACCACTGCGCCACCAGGGAAGCCCCAATTTATTTTTAAGATATGCTTTTTAGAGCCCAATTTGGTAAGGGCCTAATCTCTGACTTTGTCATATTTTGCTCTTATTTCTAAATTGATTTAAAAGTTCTTCCTTTTTAAAGCCTGTCCTTATCTCACATTTGATTGTACAGGTTGCTATCCTTATCAGTTGCTGTAATAAGATTCTTACAAAGATCTTGTTATCTTGAAACATCATGCCTAAAGGCAGGGCATAATGGGTGTAACAAGATTCCTGCAGAGCTCCTGTTTTACACGTTAACCACTTGTAATTCTTGCTCTCTTTTTCAGATGGTCAGTAGCTATTCTGAAATTCCTGTATAAACTCTTGATGAAAATAAGATGTGCAATAAATAAAATATGATAGAATACCACACCACCTTTTGTGTATGGCTTGAGGAAATGTCATTCTTTTATGGGAAAGAGAAGTCAACATTTTACAAGGTACTACTTGGGCTTTAGTGTCAAACCCTGTGCCCTGCCAACTTCAATATTAGTCTGGATTTTTTATAACTGTTCTTAATTATCATGAACATTTCTTGCTCACTTTACTCTTTATGTGATTCTAAGAATTCAGCTAAGTTCCAAGAGGAACAAATGTCCTCAGCTGATGTCTGCTGAAATGTACATTATCCTACTCGATTCTGGACCATTATTACCTCGCCACACCAGCATCCTCTGAAGTGCCTGCATTTCTACTTGGTCTCTACAGAAAAAGTCAATGCAGCTTTCTGCTACAGCATCCCTTCATTAAAACATGACCGGACAATGCCATTTTGCAAACAGATAGCTCTTTCTGCAGAGATAATTGATTCTTAGATACCATTCGGAATCTGCACACCAGTCCCTTCTGCCAGGATGCAGCAAATGCTTCCTCTCCTTGTTTTTAACAATCTGATTCACCACCTCCCCTGGGGACAGGGTTTTGTGACACCACAATGTTCCGTCCTCTGATCCAGCCTGTATTCCACCTCCTGTCCCTCCTCCTGAAATGGCAATAATATATGAAGAGACCAAGCAAATCCTTCACCTGTCCTCAGGGAGAAGTCTCTCTCAAATTACCTGCAAGCCATAGAAGATTGTCATGAATCCTGCCCTCTGTTCATTTGTTCACCTCGGCCAACTTGGGTTCTACTTTCCTTGACTCATGACTTCTGATACCTGCAGGTCAAAAAGTGAGAGAGTGGCATGGACATATATACACTACCAAATGTAAAATAGATAGCTAGTGGGAAGCAGCCGCATAGCACAGGGAGATCAGCTCGGTGCTTTGTGACCACCTAGAGGGGTGGGATAGGGAGGGTGGGAGGGAGGGAGACGCAAGAGGGAAGAGATATGGGAACATATGTATATGTATAACTGATTCACTTTGTTATAAAGCAGAAACTAACACACCATTGTAAAGTAATTATACTCCAATAAAAATGTTTAAAAAAAAAAAAAGAGAGAAGCAATGAACAGTAAAAAAAAAAAAAAAAATGAAAGTTACGGGATGTAATGATGTACAAGATATACATAAGAACAAACACCTGCTGGGAGAAGCCAAAGGCTTTCTGTGCCCCCTGCCAAGCATTCAGTTTCCATGGGCCACCTTCATGATGGATTTCCTCATTAAACACCCTGTCTCTCAGTGATATAACACCAACTTCATGGCTGTTCCAATAACAAGTGGCTCACTTCCACCTATGCCAGGAGCCACTGGGATACTCATATTGGTCACGTTTTACCTCTATAAAGGCATCAACAAAATTGCTCCAGTCTGAGGACCACTCCCTCCCCCCAGGCCCCAGTATTTATATTCAGGGTCACTTTACATCCTGTTTTTGCCTGGTACAATCATACACAATCCCGGTATAATCACAGTTTTTGCTGTTATTAATGCCTCTTTTCTTTCTCAAAAAAATCTGTTTGTAAACTAAATTATAATGACATCCTATTTATATCTTGCCCTAGACAGAACCCTTTTTTATCTGCCAGGTCAAAATGGACCTGCCCCGGATACCACCCCAGACTGCTAGCCAGACAGAAATAACCAGCCAAACACTAAAGCTATATCTTCAGCTCCACTCTTCCCACTACCAAGGTAACTAATTGGTCATTTCTCCTTCCCACCATCTAAATTGTTTATTTAAATGTCATCCACCCTTACCTCAGAATATCAAATATACATGAACTACATTTTCTAACGAAGGTACTTCTTGGACTTATTTCTCTTTGTCAGTGTTTGTAGCTGTAGAATATGTTGAGGAATTCTAAGCCACAAAGGATAACTGACAAGCTTTCTCAGGGAAGCCAAAGTGACCTTCAAATGTTATGTCAGCAGTGGTACCCAGGGACAACCCTATTCGCATGTTACTAATATCAATAACACCCTGGTAGTTTCTCTCCTTACAACCTTTCACAAGGCTGCATGGCACCCTTCTCATCTTCTCAGCATTAAACCTATCATATTGGTGACCTACAACTACAGCTCCTAAATGCTCTCAAATTCTACAACTCTCAAATCTAACAGCCTCTCCTTTATCCTGCCAAATTCAAGTCCCACCCTTCACACTAATAAAAGATATTTAGGAATACATAGTTCATGTCATACCAGATTCTTGGATGCAGTGGAAAAAACTCCAGTACTTCAATAAATGGTATACAAGCGGAAGACCAGAGCTGAGAGCCTACCATCTCATCTCTGCTTGTCATTTGGAGTCTTTGGCCACTGCCCTACACAGAAGATGCAGAATCCCATAATGCTGATGTGTCTACTGCCATCTGGTGTCTAGAAAACTAATTAGTCCACTTGGAGGAAGTGGCATCACCTCCTATCCCCAAGGGTCTGACTCCCCCTGAAAACTCCTGAAAAGGCATTTGGCAGGAAGCCTCCATGGGATAAATTTTTCTCCACACTGACTCTGCCTAGCTCCTGCTTCACCCATTATCTTTGCCTCTATGCAACCTACTTGACAGCTGTGCTACTTGAAGGCAGGCAGGGACTGTGTGTTGTTTATAATTGATTTTTCCTCTGTCACAGAATTAGGCAATAGGCATCGTTTGGGCAGCTGACTCATCTCTGCTGCTCCACTATATCTTTCAGCCTTCTCCTTTCATATGCTGGTCTTGAGGCTTGGTGTGAGGAATGGCAACAAAAAGTGGAGCTCTGGGATCAGAGTTAGTAGCCTTGAGGATAGTGGGGCTTCAGGTTGCGCGTGATCCAGTTGCTAATGAGTCTAAATCAGGCATGAGCTGTAGTAGTCTCTAAAAGTGCAATAAACAGAGAGGACTTTGAAGAAGAAACTTAGGTAGAGTCAAAGAGGAATCTTCAGAGAGCAGAAAGACCACACTGTTCAAATGCAGGGCTATTCAGGAGATCTAAGGCAAAGGGTTGCTGACATGTTGTATTTCACAAGGCAAGTAGCTTGGAAGCATGCCATCCTGGGTGTACGCTTAAAGGACTCATGATGCCCCAGTCATCTCTAAGACAGCATTATATTTCCAAGAAATATAGACCTTTAGGTCTAAGGAGTGAGGGAAGGTTAAGAGAGACAACTGTGTCCTAGTAAGTGGTTTTTATTTTGAAGGCCTGGATCTCAAGAGCATTTAATTTGATCAGTCTGACACAGGTTAGGAAGGAAGTCTGAAAGCTTAGCAAGTACTGAGAGCTGTGAATTTTCATCACTCTTAGCTGGGCTATCTATTACACTCATCTACTAGATTGGGACAGGTTTCAGACAACAGAGCTGGGTGGAAATCCAATCTGGAACTCAGAGTTCCATATCCCCAAAATAGTTCATGAATGCAGCAGGTGTCAAAGGATCTAACACCCAGTATAAGAGGTGATCCAAAAAGCGGGCAAATCCAAGCTCAGGGAACCTAGGCTCCAGAGACGCTCAGAAATCCAGGCTGACAGCTGGCAGGAACTAAGAATGTGTACCAACAAATAAAATAATCTCTATCCATATGGGTGCAGAAGTAGGACATCAGTTGAGGAAGAGAAATGGCCCAAACAAGGGAAGCTTACATTCCTGGATCAACTCCTTAGTTACCAAGGACCTCAGGTTCAATGAAAAGAGAGGAATCAGTCGTATGAATCAGCAACCAAGTTATTAAATGGAGACATAAGATCAGAGTGAACAGAAGTTTTGAAGTTAGGATAAATCCTAGAACCTGGTTCAGGTTGTTTTGCCAGGAGAAGATGGAGGTAGATGATGGGAACTATAGTTTTAAATTATGAAACATTTAAAATAATAAAATAAAGGTAATATAACAGATTTTTTTTTAAAGTAAAATGTTCCAGGACACGGCAAATGCTTCCTCTCCTTTTTTTTTAACAATCTGATTCACCACCTCCCCTGGGGACAGGGTTTTGTGACACCACAATGTTAAAGGTACAGTTAAAGTTTTACTACGCTTTCTCCTTCCTTTCCATAGGAAACCACTATCCTGAAATTGATGCATATCATTACCACAAATGTTTTTATACTTTTACTATATGAATTCATAAACAATATATGCTATTTGAGTGTTTAAATTTTTGCATAAATGGTATCATGTGGTGTGTACATATTTGGGAATCTGCTTATTCTTTTCCTCAACACTAAAAAATCCAACATACTGATTGATGCATGTTTATATGATTCATTGATTTGTATTAATAGACAAGTTTATTTATGCATTCTCCTTTTATTAAATGTCTCTATTTTTCATTAATACAATCTTGCAATGATGTTGAACATCCTTTCCATGTGTTTGTTGGCAATCTGTATATCTTTTTTGGAGAACTGTCTATTTAGATCTTCTGCCCATTTTTGGATTGGGTTGTTTGTTTTTTTGATATTGAGCTACATGAGCTGCTTGTATATTTTAGAGCTTAATCCTTTGTCAGTTGCTTCATTTGCAAATATTTTCTCCCATTCTGAGGGGTGTCTTTTCGTCTTGTTTATGGTTTCCTTTGCTGTGCAAAAGCTTTTAAGTTTCATTAGGTCCCATTTGTTTATTTTTGTTTTTATTTCCATTTCTCTAGAAGGTGGGTCAAAAAGGATCTTGCTGTGATTTATGTCATAGAGTGTTCTGCCTATGTTTTCCTCTAAGAGTTTTATAGTGTCTGGCCCTACATTTAGGTCTTTAATCCATTTTGAGTTTATTTTTGTGTAGGGTGTTAGGGAGTGTTCTAAATTCACACTTTTACATACCACTGTCCAGTTTTCCCACAACCACTTCCTGAAGAGGCTGTCTTTTCTCCATTGTATATTCTTGCCTCCTTTATCAAAGGTAAGGTGACCATATGTGCGTGGGTTTATCTCCGGGCTTTCCATCCTGTTCCATTGATCTATATTTATGTTTTTTGTGCCAGTACCATACTGTCTTGATTACTGTAGCTTTGTAGTATAGTCTGAAGTTTGGGAGCCTGATTCCTCCAGCTCCGTTTTTCATTCTCAAGATTGCTTTGGCTATTCAGGGTCTTTTGTGTTTGTTTCCATACAAATTGTGAAATTTTTTGTTCTAGTTCTGTGAAAAATGCCATTGGTAGTTTGATAGGGATTGCATTGAATCTGTAGATTGCTTTGGGTAGTATAGTCATTTTCACAATATTGATTCTTCCAATCCAAGAACATGGTATATCTCTCCATCTATTTGTATCATCTTTAATTTCTTTCATCAGTGTCTTATAGTTTTCTGCATACAAGTCTTTTGTCGCCTTAGGTAGGTTTATTCTTAGGTATTTTATTCTTTTTGTTGCAATGGTAAATGGGAGTGTTTCCTTAATTTCTCTTTCAGATTTTTCATCATTACTCTATAGGAATACAAGAGATTTCTGTGCATTAATTTTGTATCCTGCTACTTTACCAAATTCATTGATTAGCTCTAGTAGTTTTCTGGTAACATCTTTAGGATTCTCTATGTATAGTATCATGTCATCTGCAAACACTGACAGTTTTACTTCTTCTTTTCTGATTTGGATTCCTTTGATTTCTTTTTCTTCTCTGATTGCTGTGGCTAAAACTTCCAAAACTATGTTGAATAATAGTGGTGAGAGTGGACAACCTTGTCTTGTTCCTGATCTTAGTGGAAATGGTTTCAGTTTTTCACCACTGAGAATGGTGTTGGCTGTGGGTTTGTCATATATGGCCTTTATTATGTTGAGGTAAGTTCCCTCTATGCTTACTTTCTGGAGGGCTTTTATCATACATCGGTGTTGAATTTTGTCAAAAGCTTTTTCTGCATCTATTGAGATTATCATATGGTTTTTATCCTTCAGTTTGTTAATATGGTGTATCACATTGATTAATTTGCGTATATTCAAGAATCCTTGCATTCCTGGGATAAACCCCACTTGATCATGTTGTATGATTCCTTCAGTGAGCTGTCGGATTCTGTTTGCTAGTATTTCTTTTTTTAATTATTTATTTATTTATTTATTTATGGCTGTGTTGGGTCTTCGTTTCTATGTGAGGGCTTTCTGTAGTTGTGGCAAGCGGGGGCCACTCTTCATCGCAGTGTGCGGGCCTCTCACTATCGCAGCCTCTCTTGTTGCGGAGCACAGGCTCCAGACACGCAGGCTCAGTACTTGTGGCTCACGGGCCCAGCCGCTCTGCGGCATGTGGGATCCTCCCAGACCAGGGCTCGAACCCGTGTCCCCTGCATTAGCAGGCAGATTCTCAACCACTGTGCCACCAAGGAAGCCCTGTTTGCTAGTATTTTGTTAAAGATTTTTGCATCTATGTTCATCAGTGATATTGGCCTATAGTTTTCTTTTTTTGTGACATCTTTGTCTGGTTTTGGTATCAGGGTGATGGTGGCCTCGTAGAATGAGTTTGGGAGTGTTCCTCCCTCTGCTATATTTTGGAAGAGTTTGAGAAGGGTAGGTGTTAGCTCTTCTCTAAATGTTTGATAGAATTCGCCTGTGAAGCCATCTGGTCCTGGGCTTTTGTTTGTTGGAAGATTTTTAATCACAGTTTAAATTTCAGTGCTTGTGATTGGTCTGTTTATATTTTCTATTTCTTCCTGGTTCAGTCTCGGAAGGTTGTGCTTTTCTAAGAACTTGTCCATTTCTTCCAGGTTGTCCATTTTATTGACATATAGTTGCTTGTAGTAATCTCTCATGATCTTTTATATTTCTGCAGTGTCAGTTGTTACTTCTTTTTCATTTCTAAATCTGTTGATTTGAGTCTTTTCCCTTTTCTTCTTGATGATTCTGGCTAATGGTTTATCAATTTCGTTTATCTTCTCAAAGAACCAGCTTTTTGTTTTATTGATCTTTGCTATTGTTTCCTTCATTTCTTCTTCATTTATATCTGATCTGATTTTTATGGTTTCTTTCCTTCTGCTAACTTTGGGGTTTTTTTGGTTCTTCTTTCTCTAATTGCTTTAAGTGTAAGTTTAGGCTGTTTATTTGAGATTTTTCTTGTTTCTTGAGGTAGGATTGTATTGCTATAAACTTAAGTCTTAGAACTGCTTTTGCTGCATCCCATAGGTTTTGGGTCGTCGTGTTTTCATTGTCATTTGTTTCTAGTTATTTTTTTATTTCCTCTTTGATTTCTTCAGTGATCTTGGTTATTTAGTAGTATATTGTTTAGCCTCCATGTGTTGTTTTTTTTTATGGTTTTTTTCCTGTAGTTGATATCTAGTCTCATAGCGTTGTGGTCAGAAAATATACGTGATACGATTTCAATTTTCTTAAATTTACCTGGGCTTGATTTGTGACCCAAGATATGATCTATCCCGGAGAATGTTCCATGAGCACTTGAGAAGAAAGTGCATTTTGTTGTTTTTGGATGGAATGTCCTATAAATATCAATTAAGTCCATCTTGTTTAATGTGTTATTTCAAGCATGTGTTTCCTTACTTATTTTCTTTTTGGGTGATCTGTTCGTTGGTGAAAGTGAGGTGTTAAAGTCCCCTACTGTGATTTTCTTACTGTCGATTTCCCCTTTTATAGCTATTAGCATTTGCCTTATGTATTGAGGTGCTCCTATATTGGGTGCATAAATATTTACAATTCTTATATCTTCTTCTTGGGTTGATCCCTTGATCATTACGTAGTGTCCTTCCTTTATCTCTTGTAACATTCTTTATTTTAAAGTCTATCTTATCTGATATGAGTATAGCTACTCCAGCTTTCTTTTGATTTCCATTTACATGGAATACCTTTTTCCATCCCCTCACTTTCAGTCTGTATGTGTCCCTAGGTCTAAAGTGGGTCTCTTGTAGACAGCATATACATGGGTCTTGTTTTTGTATCCATTCAGCCAGTCTGTGTCTTTTGGTTGGAGCATTTAATCCATTCACATTTAAGGTAGTTATCGATATGTATGTTCCTATTACCATTTTCTTAATTGTTTTGGGCTTCTTATTGTAGGTCTTTTCCTTCTCTTGTAGTTCCTGCCTAGAGAAGTTCCTTTAGCGTTCGTTGAAAAGCTGGTTTGGTGGTGCTGAATTTTCTTAGCTTTTGCTTGTCTGTAAAGGTTTTAATTTCTCTGTCGAATCTGAATGAGATCCTTGCTGAGTAGAGTAATCTTGGTTGTAGGTTTTTCCCTTTCATCACTTTAAATATGTCCTGCCACACCCTCTGGCTTGCAGAGCTTCTGCTGAAAGATCAGCTGTTAACCTTATGGGGATTTCCTTGTATGTTATTTGTTGCTTTTCCCTTGCTGCTTTTAATATTTTTTCTTTGTATTTAATTTTTGGTAGTTTGATTAATATGTGTCTTGGTGTGTTTCTCCTTGGATTTATCCTGTATGGGACTCTCTGCACTTCCTGGACTTGATTGACTATTTCCTTTCCCATATTAGGGAAGTTTTCAACTATAATCTCTTCAACTATTTTCAGGCCTGACACCCGGCTGGAGCACCAAGACCCTGTCAGTCACATGGATATCAGAGGCCTGAGCAGTGGAAGTGCAGACCCATCTTCAGGGCTGGCTGAGGGCTCCAGTCTTAGAAGGGAACCACTGAAAAGGCACAGAGGGCACCTGCCACCTTCAGACCAGTTGTGACCTCAGATTAGGTAGCAGTAAACTCAGGAGCTGTAGCAAGACCTTCTTGGCAGCAGCCAGCTCTTTGTTCACGACCTCCTCAGCGTCTTCACAGGAGGAGTGCCCATATTTTCTTTTAAGAAGTGTGAGGTTTTGCTTTTTACATTTATGTCTTTTATTTATTAGAATTAATTTTGACTATGATGTAAGAAAGGGATCTAATATTTTTTCTTTTTTCTTATGGATATCTAATAATTCCAGCACCATTTACTGAACAGCTTTTTTTTTCCTCTTAGTTTTAACCATCAACTTTCTTTCTTAAAATCTAAGAAACATGTCTGACACTGCTTTATTCCACTTTCATATTTTACCCTCTAAAATAACGACATTCCACAAGCCAAAAATCTTGTCGCTTCTGAGAAATGACATTGACAGCAAATCAAGTGTTTATTATATGCTCTCTTTTAGAATAAAAATTCTAGAAAATAACTAGTACTCAAATTCTTCCCTCCGTGTTAGTTTTTTAAAATTCTTATCCAATTAAAAAAATAAAATATCCATTCGTGCTCATAAAATATAAACAAACTAATAAGTATTCTAACAATGTATATTCAGCATCCATAAAGTACTAAAGACTAATATAATACTGTGATTAAAAACAGATACATTTCCTAAATAATATTGAAGACTAGATTATTTAAACCAGCACAGTCTAAAAGAAATCTAATGCAAGTCATGCATAATAATTTAAAATTTTTCTAGTAGCCACATTAAAAAGGTAAGGAGAAACATGAAAAACTAATTCCATAATATATGTTATTTAACCCAATATATCCAAAATATTATCATTTCAACATTTGGGCAATATAATAAATATTATTGAGGCATTTTACATACTTTTTTTCGTCCTAAGTAGCAAATTTTGATATGTATATCTGAATTCAGACTAACCTCATTTCAAGTATTCAACAGCCACATGTAGCTAGTGGCTACCGTATTGGACAGTGCAGATTTGGACCAGTTTTCCCTTTGTAAATAACTAAAAATGCTGGATAAAATCTAAATGAAGGCAAAAATCTAGAGAGTTAAGTTTATCACTTGAATCAGATTTTATCTGAGGGCATTTGTCAAAATGGCTAAATGAACTGCTATTTTCATGGCTCTCAGGATCTCAGGAGAAAGACAGTCAAACCAGGAACCACCCTAGCTGGGGCGTCTAACAGGAAATTCCCCCTCCCCCATTAAGCTAAAACACCAAAAGGCAGCCGCTTCAGTCTCATTCAAGTGAGTTAGAAATTAATCCATCCCATGGGCTATGACTAGACCACCTCCAGGATGGAAAGCTGCCATTAACACATGTATTAGAATTTTGTGAATCAAAGAAAAAAAATCATAAAGTAAATTATTATATGTTTAAATTGGATAATAATGAAGCTGAATGTTCAAAGTTGGGGGATGCATAATACCTTCCCAGCAGTAGGCTCGGCCTTGACAGGTCAGTCCTGAACAGGGCACAGGCCTCTGCCCATTGGGAAGCTTTTCATATGGAGTTAGTGTGAAGTTGTAGGTCTATTGTCTGGAGGACTTGCTCTCAAGTCTGAACACCCACTGAATTTTTCCACTGAACTCCAGCTCTCTCCTGCTTCCACCATGCTGGGTTGGTTGTCTGATTGGGATTCTGCCTGATTCCTAACTGAGGTTAGAGATTTGTCCTGAATCTTAGCCCACAGACCTCTCTTAAGCGATTGAACTTGTCCTTGAAGTCCTAGACAGGCAGATGACCATCTTGGACCCATACATGGCCTCTAAAAAAAGAAAAAGAAAAATCCTTGTGGGATGCAGCTAAAGTAGTACTTAAAGGAAAATTGATCATTTTTATGCTTTTATTAATAAAGAGAATATACTAAACATCCAACCCAAGAAGTAGAAAACTAAAAGAGAACCAATCCAAAGAAAATAGGAGGAAATAAAGCCATGACTAAAGAGTTTTACAGGTAACTCCACCATATGTGCAAAGAACAGGCAACTCTATACTTACACAAATTCTTTCACAGAATAAAAAAGAAGAAATGCTCCCTCAGCCAATGTTATGAGCTACTGTAACCTTGACTCCCAAACTAAACAAGAGCAGTGAAATGTCACTTATGAACATAGATTTAAGAGGTTTTTGTTTTTGGCCGCGCAGCATGTGAGACCTTAGTTCCTCGACCAGGGATTGAACCCTCACCCTCTGCATTGGAAGCACGGAGTCTTAACCACTGGACCACCAGGGAAGTCTAGATGTAAGAGTTTTAAACAAAATATTGCAAGTAAGTTATTCTCTTCACTCATTCAATAGACATTTTTTGAAGATCAGCTAGGAGCCAAGCTTTGTGCAATGTGATGGGGACAAGATGAGTATTATATGATCTTTGTTCTTAAGAAACAGCGAATTTAGTGGGAAGAGAGCTGCATTACTAATTATGATGCAACACACTTGTTCTAGTATGTAATGGGAACAAAGTGTAATGGGAACAGAGACCAGAATGTCTAAGTTTGCCTTGATGAATTTTAGAAGGTCTCATTGGGAGATCCCTTGAGCTGAAACTCCATGGATAAGCAGGAGCTTGACATCTAGAGAAGAGATGGTGTAGGTAGTCGAGGTGGGGAGGAGAGTAGGGATGTAATTTAGGGTGCTGTGTGTGTGTGTGTGTGTGTGTGTGTGTGTGTGTGTGTGTGTGTGTGGTATGTGTTGTACGTGGGGGCAGGGGAAATGATGCAGACAAGGATGAGAAGAAACACCAATTCAGAGGAGGGCATGGAAGCTTTCCTTTTATTTAGAGTCAATATACAAGGGAAATAAGTGACTTTAGTTAATACCTAAAATACTCTGTAATTAAAGTTATCAGAGAATGCAGAATAAGTATGAGTACATATAAAAATGAATGTAAATTAATATTTAATTTCAGAGTTTACAATGAATTAATTCACTAAACTTAGTTTCTAACTTCCAATTTTTGCTTGTTCCTATTTTTACTCATTTTATTGTTTCAATATATTGAAGTCCCTATGTTAAGATAATTTCTATCTTGATGAAAATAGAGACTGAATTTTACCTTTAAATTTAAAAATTACTTCTGGCCAAAAAATGTAAAACATATTTCCAGGATTCTATAATCACTTTCAGATCAGCTGAAATGCTTTAATAATTCGATTTCCAGTTGAAATTGTATAGTTCATCAAATCATAATTAAGTTAATTAGAGTGTTACATATTAGTGTTTCTTGATGGTCAAAAAATTGTCATCATGGAGTAATGAGCTTTTAGACATTCATGCCTTTGGGCTGAACAATTTTTTATAGTAGTCTTGAAGTGTTTAGTATTCTTATTGTCAGCTTAATGGGCATTGGCTTCTGTCCTTTAACTGGTTGTCACTTTTGCTGAATTTCTGCAGGGATATGTATTGAACAAATTATAAGAGATAAGTTTTATGCTCTGTTGCAGATTTCTTGTTATTAATTTCCAACTTAACTGCACTGTGGTTGAGTCCCTAGTTTGTATGACCTGGGTTCTTTAAATTTGTTGACAATTGCT
The DNA here is from genome assembly GCF_965194825.1 of Balaenoptera physalus. Classification (NCBI taxonomy): domain Eukaryota; kingdom Metazoa; phylum Chordata; class Mammalia; order Artiodactyla; family Balaenopteridae; genus Balaenoptera; species Balaenoptera physalus. Next base: position 57,253,620 of record NC_138899.1, on the reverse strand, counting down.
TGAAGCCCAGAAATCAGCCTTTCAAGCTCTAGTTTATTTTCTGTAAACTAGGGGCTGAGTGGAGAGGTTAGATCAGATCAGTGATTCCTAACCTTGGTCAAAGGTAAGAATCATCCAGGGAGGGTGATCAAAATGGCGCCCTGACCCCTTCGCCAGAGATTCTACTTCCATAGGTGCTGGACACTTTTTGACATGCTTTTCAGATGATTCTTGGGAAGTCAGATGAGCACTGGAAACTGTTGAACCAAGGTTGCATTTTTAAAACTGTAGAACTATGGGCTGTGACCTGTTAGTGCAGTGGTTGGTCTGCCGTCTGTTTTTGTAAATAACATTCTATTAGAACACAGTTGTGCCCATTATTTACATGTTGTCTGTGGCTGTTTTCTTGCTGCAGTGGCAGCATTGAGTAGAACTGGAAAAGCCCACGTGGCCCACAAAGCCCCAAATATTTACTACCTGGCTTTTTACAGAAAAAGTTTGCTGACCCTTTCATTAGCAGGTTATAAAATCATTTTAATAGGTTGCAATCGGTATTTAAAAAAAAAAATAGAAAAGAAAATATTAAAGCACATTGCATGTGCATAAGTACTCCTTTGTTAAACTTAATATGTAAACATATGTTTATACATATATATGCACACACACATATGTATATATTTGTATATACTGGGAAAATACATATCTCTCAGTGTGAGTAGCAGTCAAAAAAGCTTAAAAAAACCTAAACGGTAAGATCTTTGGTCCCTTCCCTTTGTGGACTTTCTCTCAGTTGCTAGGGTGCCATGGTAGTGTGGATTGGGGTGGGAGGGAGGTCTAGGTGGAAGAGGAGATATGCAGAGAACGTGCTTTACTGACACCATGCTTCTGGGGGCTGCTTCCTACTTAGTAAGTCAGTGTCTCTCCTTTAAGGAAAGGTAGTGCTCAATGCCCATATTTATCTATAATGTCATTGCCAGCAGTAGGACCAACCTGAGTCGTGTGAGGGTGTGAGGACATTTCAAATGGGGCTAATACTAAACTTACAGGGTTGTGATGAGGATTAAATGTACATATAGTGTCTCAAACTAAGAAGTGCTATACAATGCCAGATGCTACAATTTTTCATCTGTAGCCTCTCATTCTTGTGGTTGGAATCCACACCCCAGCCATAGACAAGTTCCAGGATGTTACCAACCGTAGCACTGATTGTCACATTTTGTGAATGTACCAGTGGTGGCACAAGGACTGAGGGAGACAAATATCAAGGCTAGAGCTAGGGAAGGAAAGATAGAGTCAGATTCTTGGACTACCGTGACAGTTCTTATTCCTAAAATAATAAAAATAAAATAATAATAATAATAATGCAGAGAAATCTACTGTATTTAGATTTCCCAGTGAAAATTTAATTTCCTAGCACTATTCCATGGTCTGAATGTTTGTTGAAATCCTAACCCCCCAAGGTGATGATATTAGGCGGTGGGGCCTTTTGGAGGTGACTAGGTCATGAGGGCTATGCCCTCATCAGTGGGATTAGTGCCTCCCTCGTATAAAAGAGACTCCAGAGAGCTTCCTGGCCTCTTCCAACATACGAGGACAGAGGGAGAAGATGGTCCTCTGTGAACCAGAAAACGGGCTCTCACCAGACACAGAATTTCCCAGTACCTTGATCTTGGACGTCTCAACATCCAGAACTGTAAGAAATAAATTTCTGTTGTTTAAAATCCACCTAGTCTATGGTATTCTGTTACAGCAGGCCGAATGGACAGACTATAAACTGTTAGCTGCCAAGATTAGGGAATTGACCTTCTGATTAATCAAGAATTATGGCTATATAAACAAATGACTACTTTAAAGAATTATTACAGAATAACATATAATTTGCCTTTTAAAGTATAAGTAATTTAATACGATGATTCAGAAAGTTCTTCAGAATCAGGCAGTGTCTCAGAGTCACCATGGAGATGCATAAAAGTTTTGGTTATTAGTGACTTGTTTTTAAAAGGAAGCTGTATAAAAAGCTTTTTTTGGAGTTCAAACTCTGATTCATTTGTTTCCTAATTTGGTTAGGATTCTGCATAATTTTCCTTTCTATATAGTCAACTGCAGAATTGAAGGGGACCCCAAGATGTTCTGGTCCTATGATCTGATGCTTGAATTACTTCTGACTTGGTCATCAAATAGATATTGTGCACATACCATGTTCAAAACTGGTCCATAAACTGGGATACAGTGGTGAAAAAATTTTCTTCCCTACATGGAGTTCACATTCTCTCAGCCTCTGTTTGAACCCTTCTCTCAAAGGGGAACTCATTCAATGAGACAGCCCAGGGCATCTTTGGACATCATAGTTTTTCCTGTCAATTTCACTTGCTGGTCTCATTTAAAAGTATCCATCCATAGATGAATGGATAGAGAAGATGTACTAATAGTATGTGTGTATACACACACACACACACACACACACACACACACAATGGAATACTACTCAGCCATAAAGGAGAATGAAATTTTGCCATTTGCAGAAACATGGATGGGACTTGGAGGTCATTATGCTAAGTGAAATAAGCCAGACAGAGAAAGACAAATACTCTTTGATATCACTTATATGTGAAATCTAAAAAATACAACAAACTTGAATATAACAAAAAAGAAGCAGACTCACAGACACAGAGAACAACCTAGTGGTTACCAGTGGGGAGAAGGAAGGGGCAATATAGGGATGGGGGGAGTGGGAGGTACAAACTACAAGGATGTATTGTAATAGGCTACAAGGATGTACTGTAAAACATGGGGATATAGCCAATATTTTGTAATAACTGTAAATGGAGCGGAACCTTTAAACATTGTATAAAACTTAAAAAAAATTTTTTTTAATCTCAAAAATAAGGATGAGCCATCAGCATACCTACATCTTACAGAACACACTAACAACCAATATTTTGTAATAGCTGTAAATGGAGCGTAACCTTTAAAAATTGTATAAAAATATAAAAAATTAAAAAAGAACTAATGCAAGTCCAACTCCCCGCAACGGTCCCTCAAATACTTAAATCAATTCTACATCCACCCTCATCTCCTCCCACCTCTACCCCCTTTCCCCAACCCTAAAGTTTCTCTTTTTCAAGCTAAGAATCCTCCAGTCCCTCAACTAATCCTCCGGGGCAGCGTCTTGCCCCACTTTCCACTGAATGTAATAAAGATTGCTGTTCTTAAAGAAGAGTGCCTTATTAGACTAAGTGGCCACTTAAGGAACTGTTACCTCTCAGCTCCCAGTACACACTTTGATCGTCTGCTCTGTGATGCTGGGGTTAAGGCTCTTGCAATACAAATGGCACTGCTCCCTGCCAGCTGGTTTTCTGCCCGCTCTGCCAATGGGCTACACAAGAGGGAAATTGGAAAGTGGGAGGGGAAAAGGCTTACTCTTCTTATTTTGTTCACTGTTTCTGCCAGCTTTGCCTGGGCACCAGTTCTCACCCTGGAAGGGCAGTGGGTCCCATTCTCCAGCCTAGAACCAGCTTCATCACACCCATCTCCCAGAAGCATCATCTGGAAAGCAACCCCTCCTCCAAGGTATGAGTCCTAGATCTGTGGAGCCCCTTTTCTGAGTCCCTGGGGGTCTTTCAGGACAACTTCATCTCTGTTTTTTTTTCTTGTGGCCTCTGCGCAGCTTGCAGGATCTTAGCAGTTCCCCGACCAGGGATCGAACCTGTGTTCCCTGCAGTGGAAGCACCGAGTCCTAACCACTGGACCGCCAGGGGATTCCCATAACTTCATCTTCTCTAATGGCTTCAAGCCACCAGATGAGGCTCCCAGATCTGTATTTCTTTCCCATGCCTCTCTCCAACATTGTCATGTAGCTTATGGACATCCTACAGTCGTCTTAAACCCATGATGCCCGAATATGAATTTGACCAAGGTACTTTCCTTTTCAGTTGGTAGAAACCTGGAATTCTTCTTTCCTTCTTGTTCATCCACCGCCAGTCTCCAAGCGCAGGCCATTTTCATCTCAGTATTTCTCAGATCTGTTCCCCCCTTTCCAGTTCCACTAAAACTGCCCTAAAGAAGTCCCTCATTATCTGTTTCTTAGACCCCCAGCTGATCTTCCTGTCCTTAGTCCTCTGCAGGTCAATTCCACCCACGGAGGTCAAATCTGATTGCACTGTTCTGCCCTCACCTACGCCAAGTTCCATCTCCGGTCTCTTGCTGTACTCCTTTTATGCTTCAGCAACACCGAGCTGTACCCACCATGCTGTTTCGCTGTCTTCTGCTGCACTGTCACCCCTGCATCACACACACTTACTTTGCCTGGCTAACTGCTTGAAGACTCAAGGTCACCTATCCAGGAAGGTGCCCCTAAACCTCCTCTACATCCTCCCTTCCTCTGTGCTCCCCACATACTTGGTTGCAGATTTTCATCACTGCACATAACACGCTGTGTTACAATAAGCTTTCTTTCTCACTAGACAGGACTATTCATAGATCGTTTCCACTGGAAACAACACCTGTCACATATTTGGTTCTTAACAAGTGTTTATTGGTGAACTTCAAGAACTCATTACTTTAAGGATAAATCAAATTATGTTTTTACCATGAATTCCCCCACCGGGTGGGATATTGCTCAGCAATAAAAAGAAACAAACTATTGATACATGCAACAACTGGATGAATTTCAGGAAATTAGACTGAGTGAAAAAAAGAAGTCACACCCTGTATGATTCCATTAATATAACATTCTTGAAATGACAAGATTATAAAAGTGGAGATAGATTAATGGTTTCCCAGGGTTAAGGGTGGGGGTGGAGGTGGGAGGGAAGTAGGTGTGGTCATAAAAGGGCAACACAAGGGATCTTTGTTATGGGTCCATGTGATGAGAAAATGTTTCAGCATCTTGACTGTGTCAGTGTCAATATCCTGGTTGCAATATTGTACTATATATAGGTTTGCAAGATGTCATCACCAGGGAGAAATGGGTAAAGGGTACACAGTTTCTCTCTCTCTCTCTGTTATTTTTTTACAACTATATGTGAATCTACAATTATCTCAAAATAAAAGGTTTAATTTAAAAAAAGAGATTCCAACCAAAAAGAATGGAGACTTCACACATTGTCCAAATGCATTCTTTTTATTTGAGAAGGACGATCTCAAGGCAGTGCCCTTTGGAAAAGGCATCTCTCATCATCATGTACATCGAGATCAACCATTACTCTCGGCAAAGTACAAAAATACACGCATCAGTGACTTCCATACAATAAATACATAATCATGCATCCCACAATAAAAGGCACAGAAACCTGGTCACTTAGTAGTCATAAAAATTACTAGCTACATTAACAAAGCCACCCAAATTATCAGTATAAGGAACTGTAACAATATATTCCAAAGGTGAAAACACATAAAACATCTTTAAAATAGTATGCAATAAATATCTCAATTGTATATATTTTAAAAATTATGCCATTGTAAACAGCATGTAAACAAACAAAACTCATGTTTTCTTACCATTATTAAAAGTCATTAGAGCTAAAGTTATAACCTCTGCTCTGTCAGGTATATTTCACTGGCAAGTGTACTAAGCAGTTTAAAGTTTCACTCTTTTCTGCAGCAAACAGAGCCCACTGTGTAATAAATAGATAGGATCTCCATCTTTCAGATACAAGTTTCAAAACAGACTACCAAAATGTAGTAAATTCTTATCTATAAATAATATGGCAAAGGCTAGATCCCAACTATCTTCTGCAATGCAAGGGACAAAAGGAACAATATTGTTAGGTTTTCAACATGATGATAAATAGGAGGCAAATCATGACTGATTATCTTTTTAAAAAATATTTATTTATTTATGTGGTTGCGACAGGTGTTAGTTGCAGCACGCGGGATCCTTAGTTGTGGCATGTGAACTCTTAGTTGCAGCATGCGTGTGGGATCTAGTTCTCTGACCAGGGATGGAACCTGGGCCCCCTGCATTGGGAGCTCAGAGTCTTAACCACTGTGCCACCAGGGAAGTCCCATGATTGATTATCTTTATTGAAAGGTAGAATGAATATGCTGAATATGACGGTCAAGTGTCCAGCCTTCTGAGCCTCTTTTTTTTGTGGTCCTTCTACAACATCGAACAAAGAGTAAAGCTCTATCAAACTAAGAATTTCCTTTTGCTAGAGAACATAGAAATGGTTGATACTTTATACTGATGGAAAACAGTGACTTCCAAATATGCCTATCAATATGTAAATGTACATACAAGTAAGGTTTTTTCCATACTTATTGACAATAGTTTTTTCCTTCTCATAAAGGAACCCAATTGCCTAACCATCAATAAATATTCAGAGAAGTTAATTTTTTATAACTCACATATTTTTGTTCTGTTTCATCTATATATCAGTGCATTGCGGCACAAAAATACCAGTAGTAGATTTACTATATGCTTAGGTAAGTATGCTACCTGTTAAATATTATTACTCCCTACTCCCCATTAAAAATAACTGAGGTGGAAACGTCAACCAATAACTTCAAGTGGAGCCTTTGAAATATACCAGAAAGCACTATTTCCTTCTACTGTGGGTTCCCAATGTATACTTCATATATTTTGGTGTGTGTGTCATTAGTGAGGATATATGCCTTCCTAAAATGGACTTAAAATTGAACTTGTGTCCTACAAACTCATTAGTCACTTGGATCACACATAGCACCTATGGTTGTGGAAATGGGGTTCTATAGGATTGATGAAAGATGTACTTGACAAGTGATGGTCAAAAATTATTTGTGGTTGACCTGAAAATACAAAAACTGTGGACATAAAAATGGGATTACTTATTTATGACACAGAATTTAGTTAGTTTTTTGGGTGGAAAGTGACCACTTCCCTGAAAAAATCTGAGAAATAATACTTGATTTAAAAACATGTCCTCCCAATTTCTTAAACTGTAGAAGAATAATCATGAAAACGAACTTGAACTCTATCAGACAAGAGCTATGTCTTATTTTCTTTGTATCCTCAGCATTAATCAAGTGTCAAGTGTAGAGCAGGTAAAAAATATCTACTAAGTGAGTGAAGTAAGAGGCCATTTAATTTACTTACATGCAAATTTTGGATTTATTTAATTTTTAAAATTATTGACTTTAAAGGGCTGTTTTTTTTTTTGGGGGGGGGGCATGCCAGGTGGCATGCAGGATCTTAGTTCCCTGACCAGGGATTGAACCCGTGCCCCCTGCAGTGGAAGCACAGAGTCCTAACCACTGGACTGCCAGGGAATTCCGATAAAGGGCTTTTTATGTTAACCTTTATCATAATTTGGAGACATGGTAGAAAGCCTTTATAGAATCACAAAAGAAAAAACAGACCCTTAGGTAATAGTTTTTAGTCTTTATGTTCTATATGGGGTGATAACAGTGGCAAACAAGACTTCTTATATTTGCATAATAAAAAATGAAATAATCATTAACTATAGATGACCTGAAATTGCACAAATTCAGTCTCTATCTCTGGTTGAAAACTATTTTTCAGAAAATTATACCTAAATTACCTCTTTAAAAATTATTTCTCAAGTCTCATTATTTTGTGTAGGTAATTAGTGTATGTATTTACGTAGATTGTATACACTGAATATCTGCCAAAGAGAGATCATCTTTAGGGCATATTTATGGATTATGACTAAGAAGGAGTTGGCAGTTATGTGAAAATTTTCTAAGCTTCAATTTTAGAAACAAGAATTCAGATTTGGTAAATATTTCTCATGAATAGCTAACAAATGATTATCCTTCACAAAGCAACTGCTCTTCCCTGCTGTTTCTCTTCTGTTGGTTCTCCCAGAGTCTATGTGTGCTTCTGAATACACATCTCACTCATATGGACTCTCAGGGAAGTCTAAGCGTTCATTTGTGAAAGTATAAAAACACAAAGAAGTTTGGGCGCTATATTACCTTCATTCACTCAACATTTATTAAAGTCCTATTATGCGCTAGCTAGACACTGAGACTACAAAGAGAAATCCAGTAGTGGGCAAGCAGATATATATATATTGAATTACTGAAATGTGATATATATATTGAATTATTGAAATGCGATGTTATTTTAATAGAAGAAGTTTCAAGAGACTATGGAGCATGGATGAAATACTTAACCTGCCTGGGAAGTCAGGTAGAGAGAGTGTCATAGAAGGTAAAATTTGAACTGAGTCTTGAATGAGTTGATCTACAGCACGTGATTATGCCAAAGCACTGAACTGTGAGAAGTTCCAAACTCCTGGGTTACAAAAGGTCTCTAGAGGAAATGGTGGGTGACGATGCTAAAAATGGTGGGAAGAGGCAAGGTCATGGAGACCTTTATCCATCACGCTGAGGAGTTAGGCTGCCATGCTGTAAAGCAGGGAGAGTCTAGTTAAGAATTTTTAGCAGAGGCATGACAAAACAAATCTGTGTTTTAAAAAGACCAATCTGTCAACCATGTGGAAAATGGACTAGAGGTAGGGGAGAAGGAAGGTAGGAAAACTGGTCGCTGAAAAACTATGGCAAAAGCATAGAAGAGGGGCTTCCCTGGTGGTGCAATGGTTAAGAATCCGCCTGCCAATGCAGGGGACATGGGTTCGAGCCCTGGTCCTGAAAGATCCCACGTGCGGTGGAGCAACTAAGCCCGTGCACCACGACTACTGAGCCTGCGCTCTAGAGCCCGCAAGCCACAACTACTGAAGCCCCCGTGCCGCAACTACTAAGCCTGCATGCTGCAACTACTGAAGCCCGTGTGCCGCAACTACTGAGCCTGCATGCTGCAACTACTGAAGCCCGCACGCCTAGAGTCCATGCTCCACAATAAGAGAAGCCACCGCAATGAGAGGCCCACGCACTGCAATGAAGAGTAGCCCCCGCTCGCCACGACTAGAGAAAACCCGCACACAGCAAAGAAGACTCAACGCAGCCAAAAATAAATAAAATAAATAAATTAAAAAAAAATTAAAAGCATAGGAGAGAAAAATGGTAAAGGTTTGTACTGATAAAAGTCTGAACCAAGGCATTAGCACTTTGCTTTACTGCAACTAATTAGAAATACAACATAAAATGTCAATTCAATTTTTGAGATGGACAAAAAATAAAATATGCAACTGTATAAATACTAAAAAAACACTTTGATATAGAAAAGGCTTTGGCTTATACAATTCCAAAGCAAGATTAAGTTAAGCCTGTGTTTTGTTCCACATTTTAGCTTATGAGTGTCTTGGCAGAAAAACATAATCACATAATGTTGCTATGAGAACTGTCACCTCTCAAAAGCTTTCTGAAAGCTTTTCAAGTAAAAGGAGGCAAGGAAACAAAAGAACTGTTCAAGTTTGCAATTCTTTCATGCTCATCATTATGTATATTTAAAAATTGCTGCACAATGGAAATCTGTAAACAGGGTAGGTGCTAATTAAAATGATAATTAATTTTAATTATACTAAGGTCAACTGTATATCAGGTCACTGTGGGAAGCAAATTCCCAGAAAAATAATTTTTTCCCATCACTGTACCAAATCATTCTGGAATCATCATTTAGAGATCTGTTATTATGAAAACTAAGTTGAGCCATTAAGACGGATCAAAATACATGCAAATGAGCTCTGATTCAGTCTTTTCCCTTATGTCATGCAGCTTACACCCTCTTAAAATTCCAGCATTTTTAGGGGAGGGGGATGCAGCAGGAGCTCCAATGTCATAAATAAATACCAGATTTAGCAAGGAAATCTTTAAGTCAAGGATCAGACAGTGACTGAATTCAAATGTCAGGGAAAAATAAAGTCAATATTCATTTACCCTTATCTATATTTAATAATTTTAACTAGGTTGTTCTAATTTTTTCCCCTTAATTGTTCTTAGATTTCCATTATGGTAATAATTAAGACAATCTCTAGCTTAGTTTCTTTACAGGAAGTTTTGAAGGTACTTTGCATGAGAGAGTACCATTCCTTAGCCAAAGAAGGTAGTGATGCATGCTTCAGATCAAACAGCAAGGAAACTATTTAGAATTCACTTAGTATAGAAAGTAAGTGACGTCACAGAGTAAAACAAGGTAAGGGAGTCCGGTATTCCTTTTTTAAAAACGCTGATTTAAAGAGACATTTTCCTCTTTGGGGAGTTAATCTAAGAAAAGATGTGAAAGTCTTAGCTAATATATATTTATAAAACTGTTGTCTGGGGTGAGTGTAAAAAAAATTGGTCTAAATTTCTGAAGATTTTAGAAGTGAGTTTTTAGCCTATACCAAAATGAATAATATGAACCTGTAGTACACAGATGAACATACCCATAACCTTCTCTGGTGCTGATAGTACTAATGTAACTTCACTTATTTTTTAAATGAACAGAAAGGGATATTAATTTGGGCTTTTAATTTTCATGTGATAGGATAAAGTCTGGGAAGCTTTTCCATACATCTAAAATGACAGTGGGAAAGAAGTAGTAAACTTAAGTATGATTCACACTTACCTAGTTCCTTTTGTAAAAGAAAAATTAACAAGAACTTATAATTGATAATATTGTGTGCCATTTCTAATTAGGGAAACCAAGGCACCAAAACATCTAGCTCGTAGAAAGGACACAGTGAGCCAGTGCCAAAGTCAGTTGAGGAACCCAATAAACCTAAACCATATTCCCATCTCCAGAATCACAGAATTTAGCTATTTATAATATTGTAAATTTGAATCCTTTTTTATTGTTTCAAATGAAAGGAAAATCCATCCTTGCTAACAAATTTCAAGGTTCTAAGCCTTGAAAGGTTCATGAAAATCAATCTCTTTACTCTGTATGGTCTGGTGTGACCTACATTTACCAGAGTTCTTCTTTGGGAAGTTGCTAAGCCCTTCTGACTAGTTCTCCCTACATCACTTACTAAGTTGAGAAAATACAGACATTTGCCTCATGTAATAAACACAAATGATCAGGTTATCCAAACTACCTGCTTAATTGACTTACAAATTTCAACAGTAGAATGGGTTCCCTAAACTCACTGGTTATTTTGAAAAGATACAGATACAAACCCAGACTTCACCAGTGTGACATTTTTTTGTTTTTTGTGGTTTTGTGCCCACCATACATCTCACACGTTTTGCATTTTTATAATATAAACTGAAAGATACCTATGTTCAAACTGTTGATTTCCAAAACTTTCACAAATTACCAAGCTCCTTTTTCCTTTAATTCCCATATAATGTTTCTCATATATTTTCTTTTTTCCTGCCTTCAATAATTGCTTGTGCAACAATAAAATTAATGTAAAACTCTATGTCTTTTAAATTCTAGTAAATTAATTCTTAATCTTCTCCTATAGTTCTTAAATAGTTCACAATTCATGTACTGCTTACACTGTAAAACAATAAAACAGTTGAATTTAGGGCTTATTAAAGTGATTTCTTTGGTATATGACACAGCCTCATGGTAAATCAGAACAGTTAATTTTCTTCCTTGAAAACGTGATTTTATTCTGTGTGGTATGTTGTGCTATTATGTTTAACATTTTTAGTTTTTTAAAAGTTGAATAGAGAATATTTTAAAACAGAAATAATTCAAAACTCAATTAAAATCCCATTGACTTGATTGACAGAAACAGACAAACCATTATCCCTCATAGGTCCTCTGACTAAAGCAGCCCAGAGTCAAATGCAAACCTGTTAAAAATATACACCCTGAAACCTAGAGCTGGAGGTATGTGAAATTTGGAGGGTTCAAGATTTTTAATGTTCATTCAAATGTCATATTGGCAGTATAATCACTGAGATCTCTTTTAAAACAAAAATTGAAAATTTACTACAGAAAAGCAGTCCTGACTTGAAGATAAAACATATATTGGCAAAATATAGCATGATGAAATCCCTTGGTTACAGTAAATACTTAATATTGGTGATTTCATTTTTGGCTTTATGCCTTTTTCCATATTTATTTTAAACATGAAAATTTTTTTTTTTAACAGACTCCCTATTACTTTTCAGCTATCTATGATGGTAAAGAATCAGATTTTTACACGGAAAAAAATTGGGCATCTGTTTGACAGAAATGAGTACTTCAAGTACGTAAGTAAATCATTAACAGAGCTGTTACACTCTAAGCAACAGCAGTAACAAAGAAAAGATCTAGAATATGCATTTTGTGTAAAGATTAAATTTCACGACATAATAAATAAATGCACTGATTTATACAACTTGTAAAAACCTTCTACTGATGAGTATGAGTAATACTGTCTATTACTGACTTTGCTGATATCAGCATTGCCTCGCATAGAGAGTCAAAGGTAAAATACTTGCCCCCAAAGCCACAAAATATACAAAGCTGGTTTGTTATTAAATACTTTGTCTGCCAGAAGTCCTACAAACTAAAATACATCTCGGCAGTTTGAATCATCAGCGTGACCAGTTTTTTGGTATAAAAAGATAAGAAAAATTTTAATATGAAAATTAATAAAACCAGTAAAAGGAGAAACCTGTTGTATAAATAGACATTTTAATGTAAAACTGAGACTTTCATTTCACTTAAGAGGAAGAAAAAATTCGATACAACTTACTTGAATATTTGAAAATAATTATATATTTTCCCAGCTCTAGATAAATATATTACTCCAATTTATTAGTCATCTTCAATATACAATATATAACTCACAAAACTGGGAATGTTACAACGCCAAAACCTTTCACAGCGCTAGTTACCAGTTACCAGAACTGTAAGAAATCTTTAGCTACATATCAGCTTAATACTTAGAATATAGAAATAGATATGGCTAAGCAGTGGCAAACAATAGTGCAAACAGTAAGGACAACAAAATATATTTGTTTTCCTTTTTAGCTTGTATATCTAACTGCATTATCCTACTTCAGTGGCATTATCAACTGAGTATGAAACTTACGTTAATCCATTTAGAAAGTAACCCTATGTTCCTTTAGGTTTGATTAACTTGCTCCTGAAATGCAGTTCTATGAAATATCCAGACTATTCAGAAATTCCTATACAATGAATAACTTGTAGCTAAAATGAAATATTTTATGTGGAGTTTTTAGAACTTTTAAGTAGTGGCTTGGTTTCTATTTTTCCAACTAAAACTTGGAAGTGCATACAAAATTAAGAGGGAGAGGATATAAATATATGTAAATAGAATCTTAATTACATAAAGGGAATTAACCTGTTCATCTATATTAGTAATATGGGGTTTTTCTTAAACATCGTTACTGAGTTTAAGGCAGCCTCAGTTACTCTGTTAAACTTCTTTTCCTGAAAATAACAGAAAGAAGTATACAAATAGGTACAGTCCAGCTGTCTTTTATCTCTCCATTCTCTGTCACGATAAACCTTTACAGTTTTTTATTCTAAAAGAGATGTCTCTCAACAAAACTTGGAGGAAATAAAGAGGAAACAATAATAACAATAAAAATTAATGCTTTGTGTATTATAAAAATCAATAATCATTGTCTCTTTAAAGTTTTGCTTGTTTCTTTAGAAGGCATCCTATTGCAAAGGCAACATATTACCCAACTGACACAGAGATTGCTATACAAGAGTCACTGGGGAGATGCCATAGCAGAGAGAAACAAGCCCCAGGCCCCATGGCACTTGGCGTGGGGCAGTGAGAGCAGAGGCATGGCAGTCAAGCTCTGGAAACCACTTGGGAAGCTATTCCATTGACCAATAATATTGAGGAATCTTCACTTCTTACTCTTTTCAGCTGATTTAAAGAACTGCCATTTATATCGTCAATCTCTAAACCCATTGTTTCATCCAACCTGCATTTGAAAAATGCAAGATAAGTTCATTTTGGAAGGAGGGAGCAGGAGAGAGCCTAGATGTCAAGGTTGAAAGATGTAATGTTTTTACAGCTTAATGAAAAGCGGTATCTTTAAAGAATTCACATCTATACAACAGAAAAGTCCACTATGTTGTCAACCCAGTGGGAGATAATAGGTAATTTACTTTAGAAATGATGTAGAGACGTTTCCACTCTAATTTTCTAAGTCATAGTTTTGCGTGGGTATTTCCTTCCTCAATTCCTGTTACAAATAACTTCTATGGAGATTAAAGTAGTGGTCTCTTTATTCATTAAAATTAGCTAAAGAATCTCTAGGCAATAATGTTTTGGTCAATTATATCACTATGTAAAAAAAAAGTAAAGGCTTACTGACCATATGTCACACTGGGACAGATCTTATTATAGAATTAAATAATTTGTATTTTGAGGGTCAAGAATATACTATTTTTCAGGCACTATTTTAAGGAATTATTAACTCTCTGAAAATCAGGATAAGTTAGCATAATAAGAAAGCCAGATTTTAGTCTAGCAAAACATGCCTTCTTTTAGGGTCTTATTGACACATTCACTTTACTTGTAATCATTTTGGGTCTCTCTCTCTCTCTTTTTTTTTTGCATGCCTAGTGATTCATTTAATGTGTGTATGCTGCTATGTGCCCTCAAGCGTGAACTATGTCAATAGGATAATCTACTGATAAACGAAAGTGAAAAGTACAGGTTGTTGGAGACCAACCCGGCCTTTACTTATCTCAGTACATATTCTTCTGAAATGTTCCCTGTGACTTAAGTTGTGAACAAATGAGAATGTCACATGAGCAAATGCAGATTGTTAGTGACTTAGACGTGGGGTGAGGAGCTGGAGAGAGGCCAGTTGTGTTGGCCAATCTCCTGTGTGCCACCTTATCTACCAAAATATAACCAAAATATATACTGGGTAGGTAGGGCTCATCTAGAACCTGGATTAGGAATAAGGATTGAGAAGAAAACTCAGCTGGGTGATGAATGAGTTTCAGCTCATTTCTGGGACTAGTTGGAGAAGAGATAGGAAACAGTGGGTTGGACAGCAAGCTACTCTGAGAACCTTCGAAGACCTCAGATCTCTCCTAGCTAGGAGAGAGAAAAACGCATCTAGGCCAGGGCTAATTACCCAACAAATCTTATTAAAAGGAAGATTTTGACTCAGCAGGGCTGGAATGGACTGAGATTCTGCATTTCTATAAGCATCCCAGGGATGCTGCCAGTCCATGGACCACATTTTGAGTAGCAATGATGCAGAGCAGTGCTGTCCAGGAGAATTTTTGCAGTGATGGAACTATTCAACATCTGTATTGTCTGCTATGGTTACTGAGTGATTGAAATGTTGCTAGTGCAACTGAGCAACTAAATTTCTAATTAAATTAACTTTAAACAGCCACATGGAACTAGTGGCTACAATGTAGGACAGCACAGATCTTAGACATTCAGGGATCACCTCTTCTCAGCCAGAGCAATATACGTGATGGTCCTCAAATGATCTAATCCATCAATTCATTTAGATTAGTAAGTTTCCTTTTATAAAACGCAAACTGTAAAATCAGTTCCTTTAAATTGTTTTCTTCCTAACACTTGGCTAGATGACCAACAGTGGGTGCCAAGGTGGGGCAAGATAAAAGAAGTCAGTTTGTAGTGGGACAGTTGATGAGGAAAGGGTAGTACGTGGCAGTGAGAATTTGAGCCACCATGTCTATTGGGCACGTGGAAAAATGGGAAGCCAGGAAGTAAGCAAGAAACTCAGAAAGTGAGGTGGAGGGACAGATGGAAGAGAAAAATTGAGTACTCTGAAATTTTATTTAGGCCTGACCCTGTCCCTTTCTTGACAAGTAAGTTGTTCCTCAGGAAAACGAGCAGTGAAGGAAAATGAAAGGAAGTGGATGGTAGCTGTGATTCCCCTCCAACCCTCCCAAATTATCTACATGCAGGAGAGTCTGGTGGGGAGGAAAGACGGCAATTACAGCTGCCAATCAGGCCCAGGCTTGAGCTTCTCACCTCAGCTTATGCATGGACCAAGGCACAGAGGCCCCACCTGCACTCCCCAGAGCTGGGATCAGGCCACGTGGAGAAGCTCTTCCTATCTTTGTTGTAACCCCATCTACCATGAGAAGCTGATTCCTCTGCGAGGCTGACAGTGGCCTCTGGAGGCTCTGAGGGCACCATCCTGGCAAACAGGCGTGAGTGATGTCCTTTGGGTCCTACATAGCCATGCACAGACAATGCACACAGTGAAAAATGCTCTTATTTAACCAAAAAGATCAAAATTGTCATTTTAAAGAATTTCCCTCATCCAAAAGCCATTTGCTGGAAAATTCTAGCTAAGGATTCTGTTAACTGAGGTTCAACATATATAAGGGATGTTACTCAAGAGTGAAAAAGCAACATCAAATACAAAATCTAATCATTTACATCTTACTCTTAAATTCTGAACATGTGATAACTAGATAATCTTTCCTATTGGCAAAGGAGAATTTGGGGAGATTTTTGCATTCATTCATTCTTTTCTAGGATTTCTTGCCTCCTTGCCTCCACCTTTCCTTTTTTTTTCTTTTTGTGTACAGGGATCCGTGATCTCAGCAGAGAGTTCTGAGAACCTGGTCTGCCTATTTTGATTTCACAGGGAAGTGCCTGAAAGAGCAGGATACTTTGCACGGTGAGGGACTCTAAAAGGGACTGGAAAGGAAGACCTTTGATTTCATAGGTGCGGATAACATTAAAATTAAGTGAGTAGCTCTTTGCTCTTTTAAGCTACCTGATACAATTCGCTTTGGAAAATTTCCATTTATTCACAACTTAGGTAAAATATATAGTCAGACACACTTGGTCAGGAACCCATCAAGTTTCATTTATTTTTAAGATGCCCAAATTTTGTGATTTTTACTAGTAAATACTCAAGTTATAAATAAGGATAAACATCAAATATTTAAACCCTTTTGATATAATTAAATTATATGTCTGACAATAGCTCATTTTAAATGTTTTCCCATTGATATTTCTCTTTAAGCATCTGGCAAATAAATGTCTAGAAAATATCAATGAGAGTATATTTCAGATTACATGTACACAAGTGTGAATGTACATATAAATGTATATGTGTATATATGTATATCTTTTGAGCACCTACCTAGAAGGCTACTTTATGAAAATTGTTACCACTAGGTCAGTACCCTGTTTACTTCTCTTATATAGAAGATTTTTAAACATTAGAATTAATTTTTTGGTATATGATGTCTAAAGAAAATTTAGTTAAGGACATTTTTGTGACTTTTTGATATGTATGCCTTTGGCTTTCAAAGATTTTGATCATTGTAATGTTGACTCCTCATGCGCTAGACTAAAGTATAGTTTACAAAAAGGAAAATAATATCTACCTGATAGGATATAAGAATTAAGTGAGATAATAATAAATAATGGAAAGCCCTTAAGAAAAAATTTAAATCTCTTTTGTTGGGAAGTTTGTGTCAGGAGTCCCTTTAGCTAGTGGGTGAGTCTGGGTGACCAATCAGTATACCAATCCCAGTTGAGACGTTGGGGAAATTCCTGGATGTCAACAGTCTGCTATATTATAGATGCAAACAGAGTATTAAATAATTATTTAATTGAAATGAAAAATTTAAGACAGAATGTGGGAATTTTGGTACGGAAAGCTATAATAAGTTTTGTTAGGCAACAGAACATATAATTTTATGAAAATATCCAGAGAATTTTCTTAATGTGCACACCTACTGTTTATGATAGGTTGGTATAAAATTGGCTTGCATAAGATATATATCATTTGTTGATTAGGGCACAGACACATGTTCAAAAATTCTTAGATATAGAATATTTATGCAAAATTCCACATCAAAGAACAGAAAAGTGCCTTTAGCCAACCAAAAGGTACTTAGGTAGTAATAAATTAAATTCCATTAAAACTGACATTAAAGCTAAGTGTTACATATTAAATGTGACATGCAAGAAACAGAAAGACAATTCAGGCAGGAACATCGTGCATTAAGATTTGCATTCATTCATAGAATTTGAGGGGTTTTAACCATATTCTTTGACCACTGAGAGCTAGGAATCTGAGGTGATACCAATTCAAAACACCACTTAATTTACATCTTAGTCTTCTAGCCAGTGATTTTAAGTAAGAAGCCAATGCCTCCAATAATGAAACCCAAGAAGTTTCAGCTACATATTGTTATGTGGTTGCACGGTAAGAACATTCTATCTGGCCAGGTTAAAGGAAAGTAAACATTGTGCAATTCCACCTTTTGGACAATGCAATTGTCTCAGATTCCTCCCACCTTTTTACTAATATGAGCATATTTGAATGTGTCAGGTTTGCACAATAAGAAAATGGCTTTGTGGAATGTATTTTTTTGGCACAAAATATTTTCTAATACCTCAAATCAAAATTTTCACCCATATCAAGCCATAGAGGTGCCTCAGTGGTGCTTACTTATCTAGGCAGAAAACTACAAGAACAGCCAATGGCTCCCAAGGACTTTGCATTAAGTAGCAATTACTTTCCTTCCAAGGAATAGCACCAATATGATTACACCTCAGACTGGGGGAGTGCTCCTTCCAAGCTCTTTAATTCCCTGGAGAATTCGCTTCATATGACCCACTTTCGGTATCCCCAGGTCCTAAAAATAAAAAAAAGGAAAAAAAGGTAGAAAGAAAGAAAAAAGAAAGAGGAAGAAGTTTACCGACAAGAGAAAAACTGAGGATTAAATATTTAACTAGCTAATGACACAGTTAGCATTCAGCTCATTCATTTTAGTTTATGTTCAATGATTTAGGAAGTAAAAGTTAGAAAAGTAAGTTTATAAAACCAAAAAAACTCTGGCATTAAAAAATTACCGACCAGTAAAAAAATCACATCTTACACAAACTCTTAAATGTAACATTCTCATAAGTTATACACAAGGGCAATTCTTTAAGAGTCAAAATTACTTCCTCTTTTTTCTTCTTCTTCTTTTTCTGTTTTAAAAAACACAGGTCCTTTTGTGATCTCTGAGAGAAGCGACATGTGACACCAGGGTATCCACAATTAGTCTTAAAACAACTATACATTTCCTTGCTAAAATATTAAACTTACAAGTGAGGCCTGATCCTCAAGGAAGACTCCAGTGCCCATGACCTAAATGTGGCATCCAAATGCATTTGAACTTGCACTTAGAGCCTTTGATTTGAGTGAAATATTTAAATATTCCTTATACTTTGTAATGTGTAAGTATAAACAATTACATAAACATTGGTATCTGTGGGTTGATGCTTTTCCTCAAAACACTTTTGACTCCTTCCCCTCAGAATTCTTGTTTCTTAAGGACTATCTTCCTAAAAAAGAACCAAGAACCCAATATTTAGTTTTCCGAAATGAATGGTGATTGCAGAGTGTGCAGCACAGAGCAGGAGCTTGGCAAACAAATACTTGTTGCAGTGATAAATGAGACCCATCCAAGATAGCCATAGCATTCGCTGTCTGAAAAACTAAAAGAGATGGTGAAGGCCTCCCTATAGCTTCTTTAAGCGTAATGGGCATAATCAATTTGTGTGAAGTCAAATAACTTCTTCACAAAACAAAGAGTGTGAAATA
Organism: Balaenoptera physalus; assembly: GCF_965194825.1. NCBI lineage: Eukaryota > Metazoa > Chordata > Mammalia > Artiodactyla > Balaenopteridae > Balaenoptera > Balaenoptera physalus. The sequence goes on along the minus strand of NC_138899.1, from coordinate 57,234,276 downwards.
TTTGAAAATTAGGAAAAAGACAACTTTCAAAGCAGCCTAGAGAATATACGGTACCACAAGATTATTTGTTTGAGAAGATACACACACACACATGCGCGTGCTCTCTCTCTCCCATATACTTTATGATCTCCTTGAATTCTATAGCAGCAATGCTACTGATGATTCTGAATCCTTCTGGAAAATACTCCTTCTACAGCCAGTGCTCTTTCTGAGCTTGAGATAATTTCAGGGTAACATTTTTACAATATTTAACTGACCCTGAAAAATATTTGCTCATATGATACCAGGTCCTCCGCAATTTGTCTTAAGGCAACTATACATTTCCTGAGTGTGTGCTAAAACAGCAAACTTAAAAGCAAGGCCAAACCCTACAGAAAGATAGAAATGTAGATGCATTTACAGAGGCATTTAGATTCTTTGATTTGAGTGGAATATTTCAATATTCTTTATACTTTGTGATAACATAGTTATCTGATTAAGAAATACATTTAATATTAAATATTTTATTTTAGGCCATGTGCACACTGTATTCTCAAGAATAAAAACTTCTTTGAGAGATGCAGACTCTACCCAGAATTAGTATTTTGGTGTCTCGAGATGAATGTTTTCCCTAGAGTTACACTAACTTCTTAGCTATATTTTCTTTAGTTTGAGTTCAATACATTCACATCTTCTAGGAGTTAGGCTGTGATAAAGTTATGCCATGATGTTTGTTATATATTTATTTTTATCATATTCTTTAGTGTTGACTTTTTCTTTCTTTGGAAGAATAGCTTTAACTTTGCAGAGGCATGCTTCGTAGATATTGTTATCCTTCTACGCACACATATACAACTTTCCAAATGGAGAAAACAAAAAAACCAACCAAACAAAACCCCTGTGTCTTTACCATTTTCTTTGTTATCCCTCACTTCTTCCTACTGCCTTCTAGGAGGTAAAATGATGCAATTAGTTTATTTGTCTGTTAAAACACATTAGCAATATTTCCCCTTTCCCACCTTTAGACTGTCACATTTCTATCTCTAGTTGTTTTGATGATAAGGAAGTAACACCTGAGCCAAGATCTGAGCAGGAGTTAGCCAGGTGACGGGTAGGGGGAGAAGCATACCATAGGAGGGTACACCGTTAAGATGAGAGAGGTCAGTATTTTTAAACAAATGAAATAGGGCCAGGGTGGAAGGGTATAGCCCAGCAAGGGCCAGTATTCCATAGCAGGTTGAATATATAGGCAGAACCTTGTAGGCCTCCCATAGATGCGAGTCTTTATTCTAACTGAAATGGGAATCCACTAAAAGGTTTTAAGCAGAAAAGTGATACACCTGATGTTAAAATGTCACTGTGCAATGTGGATAATGGATGAGAGAGGGCAAGAGTAGCAATGCGAGGGCCAGTTAGGAAGCTACTGACCTTACACAGGCAAGAGGAAGGACTGTGGAAAGGAGAAAGAGAAATGTATGGAGATTAAAGTCAAACTACGTGATGGGTTTAATGAGTTAGGGGGGAAAGGATAAGGAAGAGGAAGGTGCTAAATATGATCTTGGGTTTCTCTAGCTCACATCCCTGAGTTGCTAAGATGTAGAGCACTGGAGAAGGGGTAGAATGGGAGTAGGAAAGGAGAGTAGAAGTTTGGTGTGGACACGTTAAGATTGACATCCTGTGTGATGGCCAAGTAGCAAGTAGAGTTGGTGATATAATCCTAAAGTTTACAAATGAGGTCACAACCTTGTGAACCACTGATATATTCACAGACAGTATTCGAAGCAATGGGAATGGACAAGATTACCTAGGGAGTAGATAACCCTTCACCAACATTAAGAGACTTTCCTCTGAAGGGTCTGCTCGCCCTTACAGCTATAACCACAGAGTACGAGGAGAGCTCGTTCTCTAGCTCGGTTTTGTTCCACTGAAGGCTCTTTCTGTAAAATTACTTTCCTTTCCCATTGCCCCACACCCTGTTTTAGAACCAAAACAGTTAAAATGGACTATGTCAATAAAACTTCTGAAAGAAAAGTTTTAAGGGAAAGAATGTAATTTGCATAAAAAATAAAAACAACAAAAATGTCTCATGAAAAACTAAATAGAAATTTTACTAACATAATTCTTAATCAGCAGCTCCTTTGTACTCTTATTTTTTTTCCAGCCAGGTCCTATCAGTCTAACTTTGACTTTTCTGTGTGAGCTTTGTTTTTTCACTCTGCAAATAACTGCTTCACTCACTGTGTGTGTATGTTTATATATGTTTGCATGTACATAAATGTAACATATACATATCTATTTATATACACACACAGTCTTTTCCTTGAACATATGATTATTCACGGCAAATGGAATGCAAGCTTCTAGAGGGCAGATGCCACCTAGAGAAGCTGGCATAATATATTAATCAGTAGCTATTCAATAAATATTGCTGCCTGCCAAGGATATCAGAAGCTACACAAATATGTTGCATGTAATGATCCTCTACATTTATTTTTTGGTGTATTCAAGTGTTGAAGTCAATTTTTACTTTATGAACTGTAACACTATATATTTTGCTGTGTTCCAGATTTGGGACTCTCAACTAAGATAATTAGTTAATCTATTATTTTATTATTATTCTGGCTAAAAATGTTTAGGTATAAGTGGTGTCTACTTTTGATGTGCTAAAACTTTATGACTCTGCTTTATAAAAATCTATACTTTAGGTTACCCATCATGGGATCAAAGATCTCTACTAATGTAGTTGTAGATAAAGGCACAACCGTTCATGAATTTATTAGGAATTTACTGTCTCATAATTCTACACATTTTAGAACCTGGTCTACAGGAAAGGAATCAATCCAGCAAATGTTGAAGGCTTTGTCACTTGCTTATGAATCAATCTTGGAATTTTTAAATGGCAGCGTGGGGTAAGAAAATATAACATTACAAAATCCTACTTCTAACCCTGGGACAGAATATGCTTCTTTGGCCATTTCTATGGTTGAGTCCCCACCCAAAGAATAAAAGGGAATTGCTGCAGACCATGAATTAATACTTTTCATTCCCTGTCATAAAAGACAAATAGGCTTTGGGCTGCTTTCTAGCAAAAACAAGGCATAATTTTTACTTCATTTACTAAAGAAAATAATAAATTTATTTTTGAGAAGAATACAATTTTAATAATAAGTCGTGGAAAGGAGATTTGAATTTATTTGTCTAGTTGTTCATGTGACCTCTGAAAGCTCAATTTTGAAACACAACCAAATCATAGGATTCTAAGTAGCCACTGCTGTAAGTCTCTCATCTAGTTCCATATATTAGAAAGGCTTTGTTATTGGTATTTTGAATTAATTTTTAGTTGTTAACCTTTTATTAGATATTTTCAGCAACAAATATCACCTTTCATGTTGATCCAAAAAAATGAACTGATGGAAACATGATCCATTTGGAAATATTAGCACAGGAACAGCCATAACAATGGATGCAGAGAAAACTTATTAAGTTCATGCTAAGCTTTAGCTATAACAGTCAGACAATGATTCTGACAGAAAAATATTGCTGACATTCTTGTTTCAAAAGCATACCAGGAACTCAGACCACAGGACAATGCATATTAGATTACTGCACGTTTGCATAACATAAGCCAAGCTATAAGCACAGAACAGAACAGCACAGGAAAAAGGAATCTGTTTTGCAAGAAAAATTTTAAGAGCAGAAGAGTAGCACAAAGGAAATACCTTCAGATCTCGCCTTTCCAGATGCAAGAGTTCAGCCCCTCTGATGTCATGACGGATGAAGATTTCTTTGTACTCTCCCAAATTGAGCAGATCCAGCCAAGCAGCAACTTCCTCTGTGCCCCATTTCTGAACTACCAAAGTTAAGAGCAAAACCCCCTTAATTTCTACATGCTCAATGCATTACAAAGCACAGGTTGGCCAAAGAAGATGTGAAAAAGAGTACAGCGGCAGTGCTAGCAAAGGGAAAGGTTCAAGGTATTGTCTCAACAAAACTACAATTCCACTTTTTCCCATGCAAGTTTCAGACTATCAATCAACACAGGATCTGACTCTACAAAGACATTCACTGCTGCGCACCTGTGCCTTTCTCTTTAGCTCAATTTCCTCCTTAAAGCCATGCAAACTGCACAGTATGTATAAAAAATGTATTTCTCATGATTAGGATCAGTAGTACAAGGTCTAAATAAGCTCTGATGATTTCCTTAAGGACCATATATGAAACTTATTATAGTTTAATTAGCTACAAATGCTAATTAAAATTTAAAGTCTGACACAGGGTACAATTTTACACAGATTTCTGCTTCAGGTCTTGCTGACTTCAAGTACTGCCTTTATTGGTTTTGATGATTACCATTATTGATAATTATAGCAATAAATGTATTGTTAATTTAATATCATCTAAAAACTGTCAACACTGCTTTCTAAGATTAGTTGGGTTGTTATTTTACAGTATGTACAATCACTCTTTTATACATTTTACCCAACATTGATTAGCTTAATAAAAGTCTGCTTGTTTGCCACATTTGGTTTTAAAATGCCCTTCAATAGCTGCTTTACGATTGTCCAAAATAAGGTTATATATCACTTTTCAAAATGAGATGGCTAACTCAGAAGAGTTATAAAATGACTTGATTATGAAAGGCACCTACCATCATATACACAGAACTTGAAGGTCTTTAACAGTAGTACAGCATTAAATTTAATCTCTAAGGAAAGGTGGAAAGGGAACTTGAAAGAATACCCAAGAGAGAGTTTAATCTTTGCTTGAGAATACAAGTGTCACAGTGGACTGTCATTACTGAGGGGCTGAAATGGCATCGTACGTAAGTCCTTAAAAGAGAAGGAAGAGAAGATATAACTTGAGGTGGAAAATATATCTAGCAAGCTAACGGAGTAAATGAAAGTTTCTACGTTCCATTTATCAAAATGATATAGATTTTGCACACTGAAGAAGGAAAACAAGTTACAAGCCTTGAATTATTGTTGGGCGAGACGAAGACACATCTAACGGACAGGCTGACATTCACCCAGCAAAGTAGCAGCAAATCAGCAACCACCTTGTAGACTTGTTAACTTCATGACTACAGACTCCTACTCATATATGGATTTATTTTAGGTGTGATATGATTTTTTATTATGGTAAAGTGAACATAAAATGAAATTCACCATTTTAACCATTTTATAGTGTACAATTCAGTGGTATTTCGTCCATTCATAACATGGTGCAATAATCACCACTCTCTAGTCTCAGATCACTTTCATCCCCTCAGCGATATCACCTCAATACGTTATTTTTTTCATAATGTTATACTTTCCCTTCCCGTGTGGGTCACCTACCAGCCTGTGAACTTGTCTTCTGCTTCTGAACCTTTTCCTTCTTGAATTTGGGCACAATACGAAATACTGTGCTTCTGCTGTTTCTCTTGGTGCAATCCATGGGGGGCTCCTGTTCGAGTCGAACAAGAAGAGAATTTTCTCAGGATATTAAGAGAAGACAAACCCGCTCTGATAGCACAGATAACATAGATGTAAGTTATCCACACAAACTATTGTTGAAGTGATAACTTCTTCCCCAAAAGTTCATGATGTTATGTACTCCTGAAAAGGTACTGATTCCCCTAAGATGCCTTTGTTCACATAAAAACTTTTTCTCGTTTGTTCAAGAAAAGTGCATTTGAAAGTAGGACAGTAGTCTCCCCTGGCCTGTGGTTTCCCTTTCCGCGGTTTCTGTTGCCTGCGGTCAACCACGGTCTGAAAATACTACATGGAAAATTCCAGAAATAAACAATTCATAAATTTTAAGTTGTGCACTGTTCTGAGTAGTGTGATGAAATCGTGAGCCATCCTGATCTATCCCATGTGGGATGTGAATTACCCCTTTGTCCAGCGTATCCCATCTGTTGGCCACTTAGTAGCCATCTGAGTTATCAGATCAACTGTTGTGGTAGCACAGTGCTTGTGTCCCAGTCACACTTATTTTACTTAATAAGGGCCCCGAGGCACAAGAGTAGTGATGCTGGCAATTCAGATATGCCAAAGAGAAGCTGTAAAATTGCTTCCTTTAATGAAAAGCTGAAAGTTCTCGACTTAATAAGGAAAGAGAAAAATCGTATGCTGAGCTTGCTAAGACCTACAGTAAGAACGAATCTTCTGTCTGTGAAATTGTGAAGAAGGAAAAAGAACTTCATGCTAGCTTTGCTGTTGCATCTCAAACTGCAAAGGTTATAGCCACAGTGCATGAGAAGTGCTTAGCTGATATGGAAAAGGCATTACATTTGTACAATAAGATATTTTGAGAGAGAGAGAGAGAGACCACATTCACATAGCTTTTATTATAGTATATTGTTATAATTGTTCTATTTTATTATTCGTTATTGTTGTTCATCTCTTACTGTGCCTAATTTATAAATTAAACTTTATCTTAGATATGTATGTATAGGGAAAAACATAGTATATATAGGGTTCAGTACTATCTGAGGTTTCAGGTGTCCACTGGGGGTCTTGGAACATACTTCCTGCAGATAAGGGAGGACGACTATATTCAAAATGTATTTTCCCCTGAACATCTCTTTTTCAAAGGATGCATTCAAATTCTATTGTCACAAAGTGCACACATTTATCAAGAAACAGGTCAAATTTTACATACCTCATCCTCATTTGGGTGTAAGATATAATAAAGCCAAGGGATCTCTGTTAATTTCTGTAGCTCCACCTCCACGGAATGCAAGGCATTGGATACCCGCTCTTCATGTGGAGATTCCAACTGCTATTGACCAGCAGATTAAAAACAAAATAAAACAAGCCTCAGTGACCAACCTCAAATAGAATAAATTATTTTACTGACACTGAACATCCTCATCTCTTATCAGATGAGGCTAGATTGTTGTTGGTTTTAATAAAAAAGAATATGGAAAAAAGAACAAATTATTTTATACTGAGCTCATTTAAGCAAATCTGAATAGATTTATTCCTTACTTCCCAAAGACGATGTAAGTAGCTAGTGTGACTTTAATAATTGCACAGGGAAAAGTATTACTTATGGTGATGTTTTTTCTATGTAAATCCAACCCTCCTCCCTTCCTATCCACGCATCCATCCACCCATTCTGCCGGCTTGCACTAGCGAGTAATCTCATTATTCTACTTCTTTGTGGCAAAAATCATGCTGATTTTCATAGGTCACTGTGTGAACAAATAATAATATTTTAAATTGGTCAAAAATATGTCATATAATAAGAACTGCCTGGCACAAAAATCCTCTGGATAATTAAAATAACAGGTTAAAAAAAGACCCATGGATCTCAGGAAAATTTGTGACAAAATGTTGTACAAATCAGGGCAAAGCAAAAAGCTAAATGGCTTGTAACCTGGAAGAGGGCTAGCAAACTTTAAAGAGAATTTAACTGGTCACCTATTATCCACCCATTTGAAGCAGTTATTAAAAGTCACTTACAAATTCAGTAAATGAATAAAGGTGAAACAAACACTGTTAGGTGCAGAATTGAAAGGGAGGTGACTGAATCCTAGACCTGGCCTTTTTACTAACTATGCAACCAAGGGAAGATGAATTGATTTCAGGGGTCTTAGTTTCCTTCTCAGTAAATAGTAGAAAGTGACTACACACTTTCTAAGATCTCTTCCAGCTAATCAATACTTTTATAAACTACTTTAAAATTGTAGAGTACCTACATATAGGTTCACAGAATTTTAAGCTGAAAGTTCAGAGAGAATATTACTCTTATTTATTAGGGACATTATTTTTTCTGCTCTGTTATTCAAGGGATCTAGCATTTCTAGAAGTTAATAAAATTATGGAGATTCTCCACCAGGTCAAATAAAATTTACCACTTTCCTTTAAGTCTAAGAATATATGTCTTACAAAATTGATAAAATGGTTATTGCATATTCATTCTACAAGCAAAATGAAGAATATAACTTAGCTGCTCTCAAACATGACTGACTATTTTGATATCAATATTGCCAAATATTTTTAAAAAATTCACTGGTATACATTTCAAACCAAACATCCATATTTGACAATGACAGAAGAATTAAAAGTGGATGGGAATCCTTATATATTAGCATAATATAATTGATTAATATTAACCAAGTAACATTTAATGGGTACTTTCAGTGTAGAGAGCTAAAATACAGAATAAGTTATGCTTTTAGTTCTCGTCAATCAGAAATTATCTTAAATGTATTTCAAATAACACAAAAAAATACATGTCCTTCATCCAATAATTGGGACCAAGGTCACAGCTCACTGGCTTTTCTATAGGACTAATTTTAGAAGAGCAGCAAGAAGAATTCAGGTTAATAATAGAAGTGCCAAGAATAGCCAAGAAGATTTCCATTGGTTTTATCAGAAGAGATAGTCAATGTTTCTTCCTAAAAATTTCTCTTCATGACCATAGCAGAGGTAGCCACCTCTGGCCCCAAGGAAGTTATACTTGAGTTTCCCTCGGAGATGGGTAAAACCAATGGACTTCATGCAGCCTTTAAGCTTCTCTTCTCAGGGCAAAGGATGCTTCAAGGGGGATACATTTTACTCTGGCCTCCAGTCAAGCAGATATTCCAACCAATCACTTACAGTTGGCTAGGCTATGGAACACACCTCCCATTCTTCCACTGTGCCAGATACTATGACTTTTATTCTCCCTTTTATTTAGATGTATAAATTTTCCCAAGAAAGAGATAAAATTACAGTAAAGAGAAATGTTTTTTAAGATCATCACCTATCAATTAATCAAAATTGTTACAAGGAAGAAGACAATAGCTAACATATCAGGCCTTCTACAGTTACAACAGCATGTGTGAATAACCTACAATGGAACACTAGGTGGCGAAAAGACCCAACGTGCTAGAACATTTCAAGGGTGAGGGAAGAAAGGCTGATTAGTAAAGGACTGTGGGCAAACCAGACAGAAAATCTATGGATTCCTAGCACTTAGGCCTGAGGTCCATGGACTGTGGTCTGATTCAGACTTGGCTGCAAATTGATTTCCAACAGCAATCTTGAGTTAACCTACGAATAGGTCTAGTTCTTGAAATTTAGTTCTTGAAACACCGAATCTAGAAAGCATCATCTAAGCAAATCTAGAAAATAACAATCATATTTCAAATGTTATTTCTGGGAACACAACTCATGACTTCCTCTACTTTTCTGCATTAATGGGTTAATGAGTCCCTAGGGAATGTCTACCACTCTCTGTAAAGCTCAAGATTCTCAAAGCTGACTGGGGGGAACATATGTATGCATATGGCTGATTCACTTTGGTGTACAACAGAAGCTAACGCAGTATTGTGAAGCAATTATACTCCAATAAGGATCTATTAAAAAAAAAAAACAAACACGATGAGGGGAAATCTCTACTCCTGTTAGCCTAAAGTGTAACTCCCAGGTGTAGCCATAAATTTTCTTGAAGGCAAAAGCTAGGTAAAAAGGAAGCTCTAGGGATGGAGGCCAGAGGCTGCTTGTGCATTAGAATCTGATGAATGCATGCTCCCTAATGAAGGCAAGAACCATACATTTATCATCATTCTGATGTTATCCATCATTTCTTTTCCTTACCAAAGGAACCCTGCCAACTAGTAAAGACTCTGTTTCATTATATAGGGCCTTCACATTGATGGCTATTTCAGTGGCAGTGTCTCTCGTAAGACTCTAGGAAAAAAAAACAAAAACATCAAAGACAAGTAGTTCTGTATTAAATTGGGATTCAATCATCAGCGAGTACTTTACATTTTACTCTTCCGATTTAAATTCACATCGCAAATATTTTAAAAAGTCTACCAAAATTCTATTGTAATTGCAAAATTTCACACTCACATTTGTTAGCATGATTACCTCTTCTAATTCTGTCAGCACAGAGCCAAAAGAATGCACTGTCTATAGTGAATACACTCAGGACCACATCTCCTACACACAAACATGTATATGCTGGCGACAACAGACATATTCCCACAAGAATTAAGTCAAAGAAAATTATGTCTTAAAAGGGACATTATCTGATCATAATTAATTCTATCCATTGAGTTTCACTCTCCATAGTTCCAACCAGATTGATTTTTAAACTTTAATCTTGAGGACTAACACTTATTTGTATAATAACTTAGGTAAATCAATTGAATAATTGAAAGGGTAAAAATAATGTTACCAGTTTTCTCTACGCCATACATCACACTTCACATTTATATTCTATCCACTGTATTATTAACTTCTATGTTAGAAAATTAACTAAATTTACTGATTTAGTAAAACAAAATGGAGAATCATTTCAGTGGACAACTTCAAAAACGAATGAACAGCTCTAGTTAAATGCATGGTGTCTAGGTTTGCCCTATATGAAGGTGCAGGGGAGAAGGTAAAAAAAAGGAATGGTAGTACTTAAAAACAGAAGGAGCACAAGGAAGATGGGAAGGTGACCAGTGATTGAAAGTGAAATAGAAAAAAAGGAAGCAAATTAAACAGCAGGAATGGAAACACAGCAGAAAAGGAAAATGAAGAAAAACCTGGCCACAAGTGAATGATAAGCTTCTGGCTGAGACGCATATAGACTAATATTATGTTCTTTCAAAGGATGTGGCACATTTTATAGTATCAAGTTATATGTGTAACACCAAAAAAATCTGTGGAATGGGCATTTACCATTAGCTCCTCACCTCTGGGAAGCGTGGGTTGGCTTTGTTCAGTGCGTGGGAGCATGCGTTCACTGCGTGCGCCAGCTCTTGCTCCAAAAGACAGTGGATGGTGGCTGCGTCACAAATCCTGAAAGCAAAGACGAGGCAAATGAACAGACAGCTCCTCTGAGCACTGCCGAGTTTTCTGAAGTGTAGAAACAGTAGAGTAAAACAAGTTAAAAAAAAAAAGGTCATGAAAGGAAATTTACTTGTTTAATAACTGCTCGATGATGAATGGCATGGGGTAGATTTACAAAATTCAAACCCTATTGCAACAAAAAGTACTAACCCCAAATCTTGTATATAAAAAAAGTTAGACCTAGAATCAGAGGTAAGCATATTGAGGTGCTATTTGGAAGAAGAGGGTATAGTAACATTTCATTTTGCTGTATCACTGGAAAGTTGAGAGGGGTCCCAAATGTAGAGCGTAGAGACATCTTTTATTCACTGAAACTTCAACCAGGCACAAATACAACAGATTGGGGGAAAAACATTGCCACATATATCTTCTATATGCTAAGTACTTTATATTCCTTATCTAATTTAATATTCACAACCTAAAAGGTAGCTGTGGTTACCTTTCTCCACTTTATAGATGAAGACATTGAGGCTCAGAAAGATTTAGTGTGTGATACTAAATCACATACTAAATCACATACAGTGATAGAGCCAGGATTTGAATCTACGTCTATCCAATGCCAAAGCCTGTAGTGCCACAGTCCTTTGGAATATAAACCTTCAAGAACAGTCCTAGAATGACACAATTCTGGAGGCAATGAGGCCAAGAAGAAAAAGGAGGAGAGGGACTTCCAGGTGGTCCAATGGTAAAGAATCCACCTCCCAATGCAGGGGACGCGGGTTCGATCCCTGGTTGGGGAACTAAGATCCCACATGCCACGGGGCAACTAAGCCCGCGTGCCACAACTACTGAGCTCGGGAGCCTCAACGAGAGAGCCCATGTGCTGCAAAGTACAGAGCCCATGCGCCACAACTAGAGAGAGCCCATGCATGCCACAACCAGAGAGAAGCCTAAGCGCCACAATGAAGAGCCCGTGCGCTGCAACTAAGACCTGACACAGCCAAAAAAATAAAAAGGAGAACTTCTACTGATTGCTAGAAAGTGATGTAAGCTTTGCAGGTGACAAGAAGGTAAGACTATCCTAATCCTTTTGCTTCTAACATCTTCAAGGAAAATGATCTTCAATCTGGAAAGGGAAGAACAAAAGAAGAGACAGAAGCCCCACATGGCTGAATCAAGAGTGTAATTCTTAAGGATCATACGTTGATATCCAAGGCACAAAGGAACTTGCAAATGTCACCTAAGCATCCTTACCAATAACCTTGAGAAATCATGAAGAAGAGGTTATTAATAAGAAGAACAGAGGTGGATAAATGTTATTCTAATTTTCAAGGAAAAAGAAAGTTGTAAATCAACTTCAGATTAACATTTTCAACTGCTAACTGAATCTCCTCCTAGGTATTTCTAATGTAACTGAAATTCTGTAAGTCCAATATGGAACCCATCATTTTCCCTCTCAAAATCTGTTCCTCTTCCTGAATATTATGGCTGCATCAAAGGCACCTTAGTCTAACCAGCCATTCACTAGAAACCTTAGGATCATCCTGAACATTCCTGTGTACCAACTTTAGACCCTAACCTATCTCCTTCTCATCTCCTTCCCATCTCTACTGGCTCAGTCCATCGTTTCCTAACAGGACCATTCTGACAGTGTTCACCCCTGCCCCAGCTTTGCTGTTCTGCGGACAGTGCTTCACATTGCTTCCAGAAACATCCTGATAAAGATCTGCCCCCCCCGCCCCCCTGCCGCTCACCTCTCAGTCCACATTTTCCACACTCTCAAATATACCACGTGAACATTTCAGTCACTCCAAACACCCTGAGATTTCCTCAAAGTACCATGCACTCACACTCCTCTGGGTTTTATTACCCAGGCTGGCTCCCATTCTTAGATTACTCCTTCTCTTATTCTTCTTTCAAGACTAGGCTGAGAAGTCACTTCCTCCAGGCAGGCCTCCCTCACTGTCTCTGGCCTCCTCTGTGCATCCACAGTGCCCACTGTGTGACGTGTGACAGATCTTTGGCCACATATCTCCCTCCTACTACTCCGCCAGCAAATTATGAAGAGGGACTGCAGTCATCGTGGCATCCCAGTGCCTAATATGATGGTTGGCACACAGAAGAGGCTCAAAATTATTTGTTGAATATTGAATGAATACATTGTGAAAATTAATGAGTGAGCTTGATTTTCATCATTTGCAAAATTTATAAAGACAGACGGGGAATCAAATTAGGTAGACCAAAAGCAAATCTGGTCAACCTTCACTTTTTTTTCTTTCTTTAATTAATTAATTAATTAATTTATTTTTGGCTGCATTGGGTCTTCATTGCTGCCTGTGGACTTTCTCTAGTTGTGGCGAGCAGGGGCTACTCTTCCTTGCGGTGCATGGGCTTCTCATTGTGGTGGCTCCTCTTGTTGCAGAGCATGGGCTCTAGGCGTGATGGCTTCAGTAGATGTGGCACGTGGGCTCAGTAGTTGTGGCACGTGGCCTCAGTAGTTGTGGCTCACGGACTTAGTTGCTCCGTGGCATGTGGGATCTTCCTGGACCAGAGCTCGAACCTGTGTCCCCTGCATCGGCAGGCGGGTTCTTAACCACTGCACCACCAGAGAAGCCCCTTTCCTTCTTTTCTATTTCAACATTTTGATCAGTGACCAGGTGAAGGTGTGGGGAAAATATAAGAGTGACCATGCTCAGAACACTGAATACACCAGACGTGCTGTGTTAATAAGCACTTCACATGGTGGGTCTCACTTAACCTTCACAGCGACCTGGTCAGGCAGCTTGTATCCCCATTTGGTTGATAAGATTTAGGTGAGGAGGAGATAAGAAACTTGCCCACGGTCCCTCCTCCCCCCTGAAGTCTGCCCCTGGTCATAGTGATTTTTATTCGTTTTGCATTCACAGAACTTATTATTTTTATCTTCTCTTTCTGTCTCCTAAAATTAATTTCCGTGGTCTCACAAACTCTGTGACACGTCTGCCGGAAACTGATTCTTGGACTCTTCCCACGTCCACCCCCTGACTTTCTTTGTTGTTTTTGCATGGTTAATGTTTGCATTTCCTTCTACCTCCCATAAACACTTAATAATTATGAGGCACCATATAAGTGAGTAGTAGGGTGTAAAGATTATGTGTAAACTGGGGAAATAATAATGGAAGGGTTATATATAATATATATAAATTATATATATATATATATATAAATAACGACAGGGCTCATTAGGCGAGTTCTCCATCGTGTTTCAGGAAGTCAGAGATCTGGCCTGTGGAGAACACAGGTCTGTGCACGTGTGTGTTGGAGGGTAGCTGATGAAAAAAAACAGTGATTACTAAGGCATAAATGAGGCAGCAAATGAAGAAGGAGGGGAAAGGCATCCCTTCTAGATACCCCAAACAACTGCAATGATGTATTAAAACTACAAAAACCAGGCTTCCCTGGTGGTGCAGTGGTTAAGAATCCGCCTGCCAGTGCAGGGGACACGGTTTGAGCCCTGGTCCGGGAAGATCCCACATGCCGCAGAGCAATTAAGCCTGTGCGCCACAACTACTGAGCCTGTGCTCTAGAGCCCGTGTGCCACAACCACTGAAGCCCGTGCACCTAGAGCCTGTGCTCTGCAACAAGAGAAGCCACCACAATGAGAAGCCCGTGCACCGCAACGAAGAGTAGCCCCCGCTTGCTGCAACTAGAGAAAGCCCATGCGCGGCAACAAAGACCCAACGCAGCCAAAAATAAATAAACAAAATAAATTTATTTTTTAAAAAAATACAAAAACCAAAATTGGCCAAGACCAGCGTTCTCACAGCCCCCAAGGTTCACAGGACTTCGGTACCTGGTGATGAGCTCCTCTGCGGCCTGTGAACACAGCTGCATCTGAGACACTTCTTCTGTCGCCAGGTCAACCGCATGCTGGATGTACAAATGCGTTCGAAGAACTGGTTTACCAGAATCACACTTCTGCTTATCTTCCCAAGATTTCAGAGTGCTTTCAAAGGCCTATTTAAAATCAATATTGCAATGAATTGTTAGTTTAGAGCTCCGAGGCCCAAATAAATGTGTATTTAGATAGTACATGAATGACTTTGAAATTACTATTGTTTTCCCTAATCTAACACCTCATTAAATACATCATAAGTACAAAAAAGATATTTTAAAGTTTTCTAGTGTATTGCAACAAATACAAAGTAATGTAATTGATGACGATGATTATATGACTGAAAAGTTTAAAAAAAGACAGCTTCAATTTATGCTTCAATATTTACTAGTATATGCGTAACAGACAGGATGGATATTGCAGCCTTATTTGTTATGGGTGTGACCTTAATTAAGAATACATATTCTGGGGACTTCCCTGGTGGTGGGTGCAGTGGTTAAGAATCCGCCTGCCAATGCAGGGGACAGGGGTTTGATCCCTGGTCCAGGAAGATTCCACATGCCGTGGAGCAACTAAGCCCACATGCTGCAACTACTGAGCCCACCCACTGCAACTACTGAAGCCTGTGTGCCTAGAGCACCTAGAGCCCGTGCTCTGCAACAAGAGAAGCCACCGCAATGAGAAGCCTGCACACCACAACGAAGAGTAGTCCCCGCTCGCAGCAACTAGAGAAAGCCCGCGCACAGCAACGAAGACCCAACGCAGCCAAAAATAAAATATAATTTAAAAAAAAATACAGATTTTGGAAAAGGCAAAACTATAAAGACAGTGAAAAGATGGGGTTGCCAGGGTTGGGATAAGAGAGAATGGGTAGGTGGAGGACAAGTGACTGTACATTTGTCAAAATCTATAGAACGTAGAACACAAAGAGTAATGTGAACTACTATTTTAGTTAATAATAATGTAACAATAGTGGCTCATCAGCTGTAATAAATGTACCACACTAAAGCAAGATGTTAAGGGGAACATACTAGGGGAATATAATAGGGGAACAGGGAGGTGAGGAGGTATGTGGGAATGGAATCAGAATTCTCTGTAGTTTCGGCTCAATTTTTCTCTAAGCCTAAAAAAATAAGCTAATTATTTTAAGAACTAAATAAATATTTGTTCATATTTTTAAAGCACGATGATCTAAATGTCAGACTTAAAAGACAATTTAAATCTTTTCCCTTGGTTTCTATTTTTCATAACAATTTAAGATTTTTTTTAAAGGAAAATTCAGAAGAATGTTTATTTGTTACATACCCTGTCCCTTGTGAGCATCTGAGCTCTGTTTTTGTGGACAATTTTGATAATCCCTGGAGGCTGAACCCATGCTTCGCCATCCACCTGCACCGGGACTCCCTCATCACCAAATATAGTGATTTTTACTGTACGGCACTGAAATACAACAAGTTATTTTAGAGTACAAATCATCCTGAGAAGCTGACACTCAGTCTTGTATTCAAACTTGACTTTTAATCCCTTCTGTGGAATGGAATGTTATGCTTTTCCACTTAGGATGACACGGTAACAACTGACATGACAAGAAAGTCCATTATTTTACAGATGAATATACAGTGTAGGAGTCATTTGGAAGAGCTTTCTCAGTGGCCCAAATCGTGAAGTCAGGTTTGAGTAGAGAAACCAACCTGGGCTATTCGATGGTGCTGCAGTTTAATGACCCTTGAAACTGCCATTTGCACGCTATCAAATATTGCAACGACTTCCAGGATCTTGTCATCAAATGATGGTGCAGCAAATATCTGAAAGAAAAACCGACATTACACTTCCATTGATAAAGTTAAGGTTTAGGTGAAGTGGCACTTCAAGCAATGTAAACTCTGCAACAGATATATTTTTAAAAACTTATAAAAACTATTAGCAGAAAGGTAAGTAAATATTATTAGGAAATGATAATCCAAGGACAAAAAAAAAATCACTGAATATAGCTTAAAATAAACAAACACAATAAAAATGTTTTAAAACCCACACAGATAAAATACTCCATGCCCCTCTTATAAAGCACTCGTAGGACCAATGAACTAATATATTTCCAAATAATTCATCTTGATATAAGATGTATTAAATACCTGTTCATACTAACTCAGATATCTTGATAAAATGATGCATGCAATTTTAGGAAACTTTAAAATTTCAAAAGGTGATGCAGATTTCATAAAGTTAAAGCTAATGAACATGCAAATTATGATCCAGTTCACTTGATATGTTCTAAGGGAAATCTTTCAAGGTGTTACAAGCAATGTGCGTATGTGCTTTATATCTACAACAACTTTTCAGCGCATTTGAGAACATGAAAAGAAATCTCAAAGGATGAAAACACGTGGGCTTACTTTGCTTTGATGTTAAATGCATTTTCACAAAATCAACTTAACCTAAAAATTTTAAGTTTCAGCTGTATTACTTTGCTCCTTTTACGTCCTCTTTTACTATAACATAAATAATTATGCCTCTGAAAAAATATTCAGTATAAAGTCGTATCATAATTAAAATTTTTACTGAAAATATCAAGACACAAATTTGGGAACTTTTCGTTATCAGACTGCCTGGTTTTAAACCCTGTCTCTTCTACTTTTGAACTGCGTGAACTTTGTGTCAGTTTCTTCACTGATAAAATTTAGATAAAAATTGAGGGTATTAAGTTATGAATGTGAAGCTCTCAGAATCCTGTCTGCCTATCTTTATTTATCTTAATCTCACTGATTTCTTCTCCTTAAAATATTTAAGAGTGATGATGGGCTGACAAATAATTGGTTGCTAATTTAAATTTTTATACTCCAATAGGATTGGAATATATTCACGTTATGAAAATTAAAAATACTTTCCAATTTATTTTATACTTTAATCCCTGCCTGCACATTTAAGAGCCCTGAGAAATTTGTTCAGTGGGAACCACTACATCACGAGCTTCAAATCAAAGGGCTTAACATTCAGTGTATGTGATTCTTCAAAGATCATGGTAGGGCTTCCCTGGTGGCGCAGTGGTTGAGAATCTGCCTGCCAATGCAGGGGACATGGGTTCGAGCCCTGGTCTGGGAAGATCCCACATGCCACGGAGCGACTAGGCCCGTGAGCCACAATTGCTGAGCCTGCGCGTCTGGAGCCTGTGCTCCGCAACAAGAGAGACCGCGGTAGTGAGAGGCCCGTGCACCGCGATGAAGAGTGGCCCCCACTTGCTGCAACTAGAGAAAGCCCTCACACAGAAACGAAGACCCAATACAGCCATAAATAAATAAATAAATAAAATTTAAAAAAAAAATCATGGTAAACTTCTCATTTTTATTGTTATATATACTTTCATAATTGTGCCTTCTCTCATTATCTTTAGGACAAATGCATTTCTTTTTTTTTTTTTTTTTTTTTGGTGCACAGGCTTCTCATTGTGGTGGCTTCTCTTGTTGCGGAGCACAGGCTCTAGGAGTGCAGGCTTCAGTAGTCGCAGCATGCAGGCTCAGTAGTTACAGCACGCAGGCCCTAGAGCGCGCGGGCCTCAGTAGTTGTGGTGCACGGGCTTAGTTGCTCTAAGGGTGGGATCTTCCCAGACCAGGGCTCGAACCCGTGTCCCCTGCATTGGCAGGCGGATTCTTAACCACTGCGTCACCAGGGAAGTCCGTAGAACAAATGTATTTATTAGGTTGTGTTTTTTTCTTTTTTAATACAGGAAAGTATAAAAACAAAAATAGCCCTAAACCTCAATGGCCAAATGAGCCCTTTGACATTTCTAAAAATTAAAATAATAATATAAATGTGGAAAATTAAAGGTATAGAAAGGTATTTTGGTAGGCAGAATAATATTCTCCCCCCTGCCGTCCAAAATGTCCATGTCCTAATCCCTGGAACCTGTGAATGTTACCTTACATGGCAAAAGAGACTTTGCAGATGTGATTAAATTAGGGACCTTGAGATGCGGAGATTATGCTGGATGATCTGGGTAGGCCCAGTGTAATCACAAGATCCTTAGAAGTGGAAGAGGGAAGCAGAAGAGGAGATCAGAGCAAAGCAACGTGACAAGGACTCAACCACCTTTGTTGGCTTTGAAGATGGAGGAAGGGACCATGAGCCAAGGAATGTGGGCAGCTTCTAGAAAGAGCAAGGAAATACTTACATCATCTTCTTTAGTTCCACCCCAAAAGTTAGTGCCTCCGGCGTAGCTGGGAATGTTCAACACTGCTATCCCTTGCAGACTGGGGAGAGGAATATACTGCCCATCACACTGTAAGGTCAAAAGCTTAAAGGTCAGATAAAAAGAGCAAAACCACAAGTTTGGAAGATACTAGAATACCAACGACAAAGGACGATGGAGGAAAGTGTGTGCATAATGTTTGCTTTCCTGTAAATATATTCCTACACATTACCTTTATCTTATTGTTTTAATTTAAAAACTTTAAAAGGGTAAATAATTATAGCCAAAGCTGTTACAGAAAACCAAATTGAAAAAAATGTTTTACAAAACAACCGAAGTGTCCACTGACAGATGAACAGATTAAAAACGTGTGATATTATAAACTTGTGATATATATATATAAATGGACTATTTTTCAACCATGAAAAACAAGGAAATCTTGCCATTTGCAACAACATGGATTGGCTTGAGGGCATTATGCTAAGTGAAATAAGTTAGATAGAAAAAGACAAATACTGTATGATCTCACTTATATGTGGAATTTAAAAACAAAGCAAACAAACAAGTAAAATTAAGCTCATCGATACAGAGAACAGCTTGATGGTTGCCAGGGGCAAGGGGGTAAGGGGTGGGCAAAATGGGTGAAGGGAATCAAAAGGTACAAACTTCTAGTTATAAGATAAATAGGTCGGGCTTCCCTGGTGGCGCAGTGGTTGAGAATCTGCCTGCCAATGCAGGGGACACGGGTTCGAGCCGTGGTCTGGGAAGATCCCACATGCCGCGGAGCAACTGGGCCCGTGAGCCACAATTACTGAGCCTGCGCGTCTGGAGCCTGTGCCCCGCAATAAGAGAGGCCGCGACAGTGAGAGGCCCGTGCACCGCGATGAAGAGTGGCCCCCGCTTGCCACAACTAGAGAAAGCCCTCGCACAGAAACGAAGACCCAACACAGCCATAAATAAATAAATAAATTAATTAAAAAAAAAAAAACGCACCTCATTTAAAAAAAAAAAAAAGATAAATAGGTCATTGAAATGTAAAGTACAGCATGGCGACCATAGTTAATAATACTCTATTGAATATGTGAAGGTTGCTAAGAAAATGGATCTTAAAAGTTCTCATCACAAGAAAAAAAATTCTGTAACTGTGTATGGTGATATTTATTAACTAGACTTATTGTGGTGATCATTTTGTAATATATATAAAATATTGAATCATTATCTTGTACAGCTGAAACTAATATAATGTTGTATGTCAATTATACATCAAAAAAAAGAAAAAGAAAACAAATGTTTTACCTCTTCTTTCCTCCAAAATCAGGCAATACTTTTCATGAGTCTCTCCCAAGTCACTTAAGATATTCTTAATTGCATCATAGTCATCTTTGTTCTTACTTTAAACACTGAAAGCAGGCTCTTTGAGGGTAAACTCTGGCTCCTAACCATCTCACCTAGCACCTCTCACACTCTCTGGTAGTTTGCTTGTGCTCTGTAACTAACTGGTGACTTGCTAAACTCAAGACTGCACTTTTTAAGGAAAAAACATGTATGTCAGAAAGCACTTTACACTCCATGCCTTCTAATTAATCACGTAAATGAAAATGAATTACCACTTAAATGAAAAGAAACATACAATATCACATAGCTGGCAAAGTAATTACATATGACATATGAGTAAATTCTTACCGAATAGAAGGTTTAAGCCTTCGTTTTTAAGAGAGGAGTTTGCAGATGTCATACTTAAAACAGATGCTATATTTTCATTAAGTAATTCCCAAATTAAAAAATAATTAACATAATTTTATAAAAATTGCATTTTAATGCCCAATGAAAATTATCTTCAACCTTTAGAACAAATGAGAATCCGGTCTGAACCCACTTTTCAAATATTTTAAATAACTGAGAATACTTCCTAACACTAACCCTTACAGGTGTTTTTACAACCTTTCTTTTCTTTTACATGAAAACACATTCAAAGGTCCACACTGTATCTAGGCACCTAGGGCCATTCCTGGCACATAACTGGTGATCAATGTGTATCTGTTAAATGAAAGTATTTAGTTGAATAATAAACTTTTTTCTGAACCCAGAAATTGAGCAAATATCTTTGTGTGCTTTAGAAAAAAGTCATATGGCTAACAAAGGAAATGGAAAAAATGCTCTCTCTGTAAATATAAAAGGCATATTTAAAAAAAAAATTCAGAACAGTCCTTAAAGATTTTATAATGGATACACTATTTGCAAGCATAATATGGAAAAAGATGAAAACTTTGAAAGATGAAAACTTTCCATATACTTTGCTGAATTTAATATATATGCATTAGGCAAAACACCCAGGGTTAAGAGCTTAATATCCATTTCATAGAGTCTCATAGGGAAAATATGAGCAGTACAGATTCAATAAATTAAGGTCACCTGACTCAACTGTTTCTCTCATATTTGGGAGTAACTTCAGTAGTGTTATATTCTTTTATAATCTTCTCTATCTCCCCACATTTCCACTTGTGGTTCAAAATGTGGCAAAATGCTTTAAAACTGCAGCTACACTTTTTTTTTTTCTGATTAGTGTCTGCTTTTTCTGCTCCTTCCACTAGGCAATGTGGTGTAGTGGGAAGATAGTGGGCCTGTTTTGAATTCTGTCACTTATTTGGGCAAGTGCCTTAAACTTTCAGAGCCTCATTTTGCCATACCTAGTCCAGATAGTGTGGCCAATAAGGTAAGGGACAGAAAAGCATCTAAAACACATAGTAAGGAAAAAAAAAAAAAACAAAACACATAGCAAGGAGTCAGTAAATGTCTTTCTTCAGTCATAATTACAAATTAAAGTTTTATGGGGAAAAAACATTGGAGTTGAAACTTTGGCTTCTCCAGTTATCAACTGTTTGATTTTAGTTAGGCAAGTGACTTCATGCTTCTGAAATAACTAATAATACCCGCCTCATAAAGAATGAAAATAACTACCTCATAAAGTTTAAGAATTAAAGGTGATTTGTATTGATAGGAAGCATTTAGGAAACTTCAATTATTATAACATGACTTAAAATGTAGCTATAATAATTATTATTGAATGAACTAAACAAAGATAGAAAGTACTATTATATAACAAGCCAAATTTAACAAATTATGGAGACATCTGTTATGAGATTATGGAAATATGTGAAATTACAAAAAACATTAATTAAACAACTATTTGTTATCATGTATTTCATTATCGATTACAGGTGAACATTGTTTTTTTCTTTCATGTATCTTAGTATTTAAAGGACTCAAAACAGTATTTGATCATTATTTCACTTAAAAAACAGAACAAGCTGCGAGATACATGTAAATTAGGTATATCTGGACAAAAAAGTCATCCTTAAGAAAAAAATTTGAATCTTAACGACAGTTTTCATTCATAGGTCAAAGGTGTTTCTACTCTAAAACTAGGAAAATTTGATGTTACAATGTTATTCTGCATTTCTGGCATTCCCATGATTGTAGAGAGGATTATAAACCTTACTCAAATGTTCTAAGACTCCGGTATGTATCAGATTCACAGTTTATGTGGCTTGAAAACAGGGTTTATATTTGCATAATTCTTTTCAGTTTAGACTGTGATTTCTTGAACATTAGCTCGATGAATTATGATTCTGCACAAAAGCATTATTTTATCCATTTTGCAGATGGAGAAACCAAGGTTAAAGTCTTTCTTCTGCACAAAGTCAAGACACGACTTCTTCCATACGACACAACAGGGAAAGGAAAACTTCTGAGCAAAAAGTTAGAGTTTTTTTGCTAACAACTGGCACCTGCTGAAAGGGACCTTTCTGGGCAGAGTTTCCCAAGCCTTGGGTCTTCTTCTCTACCTTTATCCCAAGTGATCCGGCATCAGGGAAATGAATTTTTAAACAATGGACCTTCCATAGTCCTCAGGGATAGCAGGTGTTTTGTTTGTTTATTTTTAACTCTGGCAAAGAATTCTCTAATTTTTCTACTTTACCTTTTGTGTATATTAACATGCTTTCATTTATCTTGTTTTACTAAATTTACTTTCCTTTTAATCATTCAACATAAACTTCTGTGTTAAATGTTAAATGTTTATCTGTGGATAGATTCAGATAGATTCAGGGGTCTGTTAACTGGAATGGTAAAAACATATCTCTTACGGTCAGCAACCTCTGAAATTTAGCATTGCACTCAACTATAAATGTAGATAGCAAATCACATATTAGCAATACCCGTGACTTCATCACCATTAGAAACAGATGTTTTCTATTTTATTACAGATGTTTCAGATATCTTTTAAGATCTATGTTCATGATTACTTCAAAAGTATGGTACTTATTATATATGCTGTTAGATGTTTGCCATTTTATGTGGCAATGAAGAAACACATATAATACTCTATAACACTTTAAAAAATATTTTGTTAATTTATTTCAATATTATTTTCTTTTGTATGTATATGTATTTAACTAATGCTTTAAAAATAATATTCTGAGAAGGGGTCCGTAGTTTCACTAGCATGCCAAAGAGGTCCACAGCTCACAAAGTGTTAAGAACCTCTGCTAAATGGAGATTACAAAGCAGCCGTGTAGGATATTGTTCAGAATTTGGACCACCAATAAAAAAGGACAGAAGTAGTACTTCCGAAGAGCTGAAGGCTCTTCCAGAAATAAAGGCAATGGAGTCATTCTGATTCCAGATAGTTCCCTAAATCTTAAAGATGCCCAGCTATGGGTCTTGATGATAGCACTTAACAGATTAGGGTAAAATGATCATTTGCCTATTTCCCTCTCATGTCAGGGCCAGGAACTGTGCAAGACAACAGGGATAACAAAGATGAACACAACTTCCTACCTGTCCTTAAGGAGAGTGTGGCTGACTAGGGAACATGAATAAAGAAAATGAATGATTACAGTACAATCCATAGGCAAGAACCCAAGTTGAGTAACGGATGGGGCTGCCAAGGATAGTGTTTACTAAGTGTGAGCCTTCCTCATTTTGTACCTTTTCAGCCAGTAACATCTATCTTAATTTTACAAGCAATGATAAATCAAACCAGCTGATCATGTAGTTATGCTCTAGAGTGGAAGGTAGAACAGGCTTATCTTTACTAGGACATTTAGTTGATAATGAATGAGCCAGGCACCTCTTGATAGGCCACGTTCCACTATCAAGATAACACCTAAAATAAAAACGTCCTGTTTAACACACTGAGTTGTCAACTTAAGATTTGCACACTTTTCTGTATGCAGTCTATACCTCAATTTAAAATATCTAGTTATAAAAAGATACAAGATAGGAAAGACATGCTTATCAGCATAAACAGTGAACCCTGGATCAAAGGTGAAAGAAAATAATATGCTAAGAAAGTAGTAGACTTTTCGGAGTCATGTCCCCAATTTTCTTTTTCCTGTTAATCAGAGATTAAATAACTTTTGCTGTCCTTAATTTACTATTTAAATTAGTTTAAAAATACTAAAAAGTTTAAATGCTCAAAATCTCTTTTAAGTAACTTGTTAGAGATAATTAAAACAAAAAAATACATTTAAATTAAAAGGTTCTATTTACTATGATATTTTCAGGGATTTGTGAAACTTCAGGCATTATAGAATTGGGTCAGAATTTGGAAACTTAAAATGGAAAAATCTGTTTAAAATGCTATCCTGGGGACTTCCCTGGCGGTCCAGTGGTTAAGACTTCGCCTTCCAATGCAGTGGGTGCAGGTTTGATCCTTGGTCAGGGAGCTAAGATCCCACATGCCTCTAGGCCAAAAAACCAAAACTTAAAAAACAGAAGCAATATCGTAACAGATTCAATAAAGACTTTAAAAATGGTCCACATCAAAAAATGTCTTAAAAAAAATGCTATCCCATATATATGTACTCCCATGGCCCTACCATTTCACAGAGCACCGCAATTCCATAGGAACATCCAAATTTCAGGATCTAATGACAATGGTAATTGTGTCACGCATATCCAGTGTCTATACCTCCTTTGGTGTAAAGGTGATAACCATGTTTATTTTTTTCCCCTCAAGTGTTTAAACACTATTCAAGAGAAACTGAGGCCAAATCAGCTCCACAAATAAATCTTTTATTTTTGGAAAGTAAGATAATCTGAAATGTCTTTACTTCTAGATGAACTTACCTCAAGTTGAACTCTCTGTTCCAAATTCTTGTATGATCTCTGTAATAACTCCCGGGTTCCAAGGACTCCATACCACATCAAGTTTTTAGTTCGGCTCCTGAAAATAAATGTTGGCAGAGAATTTCAGTATGACTATTATTTATTTACTCTTGAAAGGCAGAGAGAGCAAAAGAGGTAATAAACGAAATTAAAGTAAAATTGCCTTTGTGTAATTACATTATTGCTATTACCAAAATTACCTGCATTTTTCAGGGTGCTCCTCTCTCTTATTATTAAATTCTAATGAAATTTTTGCATCTAATCCAATCCCGAAGTAATTGTTCATGACACATTTTTCTGAATATCCATCTCTATAATAAGGAAAAGTACATAAAAGTCAATTTCAGGTTCCTAACAACAATTACAATTTGCACACAAAGTAGCACTTAGCACCATTCAAGCCTCTATTTCTTATAGAAGAGAGGAAAGCTTAGCAGGAGTCATTTCCTATTCATATGCCATGCGCAGGACCCCAGTACATGTCTGTGATTTTCGGTACATGTGATGTAAAGTGATGGTGGGCAGGGCAAAGCAGAGACAGAGTCATGGTAATGCTTTTCTATTAATTGTAACAAAATCTTAGTTCTTCTACCTCCTACATAAGCCCCTCACTACACACACAAATGGGAGGGTCTTGCAGTCAGATGCCAATAGTCCTCTTTTTTTAATTAGAAAGTCTCCTCCACACTTGTACTTTTATTGAACATTTATTGAGCAGAAAACAACTAGATCGAGTCCCTACTTGTAGGTGCTTTGGAAAGTAAATACAAAGGAGTAGTGTCCTTCAGGAGTGTCATTAGAAAAATGAGACATAACAAAAGCAAAATTAAATATGGAAGTAAAAAGAAGTACATATTGAACAGCCAATTTTTTTAAGGAGTTTTGAGAAGGGAAGGGACCAATGTGGGCCAGAAGCTTTCTGAAATAAGTAAACCCAGAGGCCGAATGTGGAAAGATGGCAGAATTGGCAAGACGGAGAAAAAATGAGGTGAAAGGAATAGCCAAAATGTGAGTATGAAGGCAGAGGTGAATAAAGTATTCCAGGAAAAAGTGTGCAGAGCTGTGACTCACTTCGCCATTGGGTTGTTATCCGAGACCACAGACCGGAAGGGACCTACCTCAGATCATGAAAACCACTGTATTTCAAGTGGGTCAATGTACTCATCATTATCGACTTTTGAAATTTTCTGATGATCCTTTTTGGATGTGAAACTATATTTACTGCAATGCATTTAAAATGTTACCATTCGTATAAAACAGAAACAAGGAAAGCCAAAACAAAATATTTGCAGAAGTATTTTCTTACACTGAATCTGGATCAGGGTCAATAAATGGCGTTGCACCAAAAGGATCAATATTTGCTAGTAACATTTTGTTGATAATAGAACTCCCAGCAATTGAGGCAGCTAGTCCTGCTCTTAAACCTGGACGGAAAAAAAAAAATACAGGATCACATGTTAAGAGAAAAACAGAAAGAGCCATTCCATTGTTTTTAGACCTAATCAGAAACACCTTGCTCCCAAAGCATGGTTTTCAGTGTCTGTTCTTCTCATTAATCATAACTAAGAACTATGATGTTGGTAAATACAAGGTTTTTTTTAAACTTTTTATTTTATATTGGAGTCTAGCAGATTAACAATGTTGTGATAGTATCAGGTGCACAGCAAAGCAACTCAGCCATACATGGTAAATACAAGGTTGTTGATGCTTCTTGGGATCTATATGTTGTCATAAAAAATGTAGCAGGTGAGGACCTAAATAGGAATCTCTTCGTGACAGTTTCTTATTTACCATCAATGATTCTGTAACTTCTACAAGTAAATATTACTTCCTTTTTATTAGCAAATAAGGTAGTAAGTCTGTAAGGAATTTACAATAAAGGCTGAATTATCCAGAATGTCATAGAGTTATCACTTCCACGCTCTCAAAGCATAGATAATGATACTCAAGTAAAAATGTTGACATGCTAAGGTGAAAATTCAGTGTTGCTGTCAAGAATAAGTAGCAAAATATTAAACAGAGGTATTTATGAATTTTAGAAGAATACAGTATTGAACATAAAAATGAAGCATTCATATTACCTCTAAATATGTAAAACTTCAAATTTATTTCAACAACTAGTTAGCTTTCGACTAACTAGTTATGGTATTCAAAGCTAACGAATTTTATGATCTACAAACCCAATATTAAGGCTAGAAGCACTAAAGTCTGGTGAGAAGACAAAGGAATGGGGACCCAAGGGAACAGATAGACAAAAAGGAAACAATAATTCAGAAAAATATATCATGCAATTGAGAAACACTAGGGAAAAAAGTCCTTTCTTTAGCAAACATTCCTTTCCTCAACAATGTGCTCCTCTTAGAAGACGTTCATTATTTTAGCTACAAAGTTTAGCCGATTATCAAATAATCAAGATGAATTTTATTCTGTCATTTAATTTCACAGTTTTGAATATGCAATGGTATACTCTGTGATGCCAGTTCCCTTTATGTCTAAATAAGTAAACAGATGAACAAAACAACCATGCTGGTGAGAGAAAAGAACAGTTTGAAGAGGTGAAGAATCATATTTCGGATGCCCCATAGAAAAGTACAGTATTTTCTAAAATGTTTTAAGGTTAGCCATATTTACAGCTTCAGCCCAGAAAGGTTCATCCCAGGGCCCCAGGTTTGAAGAGAGATATGACCTCTAGACATGGAAGCCTTTCCAGAACCAAATGTGTTCTGGATTTATCTTTTTTATTTTAATATTTTCATTGAGATATAATTTACATACCATAAAATTCACCCCTTTAAAGTATATAATTCAGTTGTTTGTAGTATATACACAAAGTTGTGCAATGATCACTATTAATTGAGAACTTTTTATTACTCCCCAAAAGAAACCCCTTACCCATTAGCAGTCATTTTCCATTCCTCCCATTGCCCACTGTTCTCAGATCCTGGGAACCACTAAACTATCTTCTTTCTCTGTGGATTTGACTATTCTGGACATTTCATGTAAATGGAATCATATAATATGTGCCTTTTTGTGTTGAGCTTCTTTTGCTTGGCATAATGTTTTCAAGGGTAATCATGTTGTAGCATATAGCAGCGCTTCATCCTTTTTAATGGTTGACTAATATTCCATTGTATGGATATACCACATTTTGTTCCTCCATTCATCAACTGATGAATATTTGGGTTGTTTCCACTTTCTGGCTACTATGAACAATGTTGCTATAAACAGTCATGTACTAGTTTTTGTGCAGACATGTATTTTCAGTTCTTATGGGTATATATGTAGTAGTAGAATTTCTGGATTATATGTTAACTCTGTGTTTAACCCTTTGAGGAACTGCCAAACTGTTTTCCAAAATGGCTGCACCATTTTACATTCTAACCAGCAGTGTATGAAAGTTCCAATTTCTCCATGTCCTTGCCAATATTTGTTATTATCTGTCTTTTTTTGATAGTCATCCCAAAAGGGTAAAGTGGTATCTCATTGTGGATTTGACTTCATTTCCCTGATGAGTAATGATGCTGAGCATCTTTTCATGTGCTTATTGGACATTTGAATAACTTTTAGGGAAAATGTCTACTCAGATCCTTTGCCCATTTTTAAATTGGGATATGTATTTCTATTGTTGAATCTTTAAGATTTATCTATATATCTTGGATGCTAGTCCTTTATGAGATATATTATTTGCAACTACTTTCTCCCATCCTGTGGATTGTCATCTCACTTTCTTGATAGTGCCCTTTGACTCACACAGATCTTTAATTTTAGTGAAGTCCAATTTATCTTTTTTTTCTTTTGTTGTTTGTGCTTTTGGAGTCATGGCTAAGAAACTATTGCCTAATCCAAGGTTATGAACATTTATGCCTATGTTTTCATTTTATAGTTTCATATTTTTAGCTCTTACCTTTAAGTCTTTTATCCATAATGAGTTAATTTTTATATATGGTGAGAGGCAGGGGTCCATCATAATTCTTTGCATGTGAATATCTAGTTGCCCTGGTAACACTGATTGAAAAGACTATTCTTTCCCCATTAAATAATTGTCTTAGCACATTTGTTGAACATCAATTGACCATAAATGTAGGGGTTTACTTCTGGACTTTCAGTTCTATTCTATTGATCTATATGACCATTTTCATGCCAGCACTATGCAGTTTTGATTACTGTAGCTTTGGAGGAAATTTTGAAATCAGAAATTGTGTTTCCTTTGTTGCTTTTGTTGTGGTCATCCATTTACAAAAAAAAAAAGAACAGAAAGACAGTGGAACTTAAAAAAAAAAGAAAGTGTGTTTCGTTCAACTTTGTTCTTTCTTTTCAAGACTTTTCAGCTATCCTGAGTTCTTCGTATTTCCATAAGAATTTTAAGGTCAGCTTATCAATTTCTTCAAAAAAGGCAATTGTGCTTTTGATAAGGGTTGTGTGGAATCTTTAGCTCAATTTGAGGAGAGCTGCCATCTTAATAATATCTAGTCCTCTGATCCATGAACACAGATATCTTTCCATTTTGTTAGGTCTTTTAAAATTTCTTTCAACAATGTTTTGTAGTTTTCAGTGTTCAAATAGTTCAGCTTCTTGGTTAAATTTACTCACTGTTTTGGGTTATTTTGGATGCTATTGGAAATTATTTTCTAAAGTTCTTCAGATTGTTCATTACTAGTGTATAGAAATACAATTATTTTTTATATATTGCTCTTTTATCTCACAACGTTGTTGTATTTGTTTATTAGCTCTAATTGTGCGTGTGTGTGTGTGTGTGTGTGTGTATTCCTTAGGATTTTCTATATACAAGGTCAAAGTGTGAAGAGATACAGTTTTGCTTTCTCCTTTCCAATTTGAACACCTTTAATTCTTTTTATTTTGCCTAATTGCCCAAGCTAGAACCTCCAACAAGGCTGAATAGAAGTGGCTAGTTTGGACATCCTTGTCTTGTTCCTAATATTAGGGAGAAAGATTTCAGCCTTTCACCATTAAATATGAGGTTGGCTATAGGTTTTTCATAGATGGCCTTCTCAGGCTAAAAAGTTTTTTTCTATTCCTAGTTTGTTGAGTGGTATTACCACTGGAAGGTGTTGAATTTTTTTAAAATGCCTTTTCTGTATTTATTGAGATGATTGTATAGTTTTTGCTCCTTATTCTATTAAGATGGTATATTACGTTGATTAATTTTCATATGTTGAATCAATTTTGCATTAGTAGGATACTATTCACTTGATCATGGTGTATAATTCTTTTTATATGTTGTTGGATTCAGTTAGCTAGGATTTTGTTGAGGATTTTTGTGTTGCTATTCATCAAGGATATTGGCCTATAGCTTTCTCATGATGTCTTTGACTGGTTTTGGTGTCAGGGTAATACTGGCCTCATAGAATGAGTTAGAAAGTGTTCTTTCAACAACAACAAAAAGACACAAATGGTCTTATTTCCAAAACGGAAAGAGACTAACAGACAAAGAAAACAAACTTATGGTTACCAAAGGGGAAAGGGAGGTGGGGGGAGGGATAAATTAGGAGGCTGGGATTAACATACACACACTACTATGTATAAAATAGATAACCAACAAGGAGCTACTGTATAGCACAGGGAACTATACTCAATATTATGTAATAACCTATAAAGGAAAAGAATCTGAAAAAGAATACATATATGAAACTGAATTGCTGTGCTGTACACCCAAAACTTACATGATAATGTAAATCAACTATACTTTAATAAAAAATAAATAAAATAAAACGTAAGTTAAGAAAAGTGTTCTTTCTTTTTCTAGTTTTTGGAAGAGTTTGTAAGGGACTGGTGTATTAATTCTTCTTTAAACATTTGGTAGAATTCACCAGTGAAGCAATTTGGGCCTGGGCTTTTCTTTGGAGGAAGTTTTTTGATTACTAATTCAATCTCTTTCCTTGTCATAGATCCAGCTAGATTTTCTATTTCTTCTTGAATCAGTTTCAGTAGTTTGCCTGTTTCTAGGAGTTTGTCCATTTCATCTAAGTTATCTAATTTGTTGGCATCCAATATTTTATAGTTTTTCCTTACAATCCTTCCTATTTCTGTAAGGTCCATAGCAATGTCTCCTCTTTCATTCCTGATTTCAGGAACCTGAATCTTCTCTCTTATTTCCTGGGTCAGTCTAGCTAAAGGCTTATCAATTTTGTTAAACTGTTCACAGAACCAAGTTCTGGTTTTATTGATTTTCTGTACTGTTTTATATTCTCCTATTTCACTTATTTCCACTCAAAACTTTATTATTTCCTTCCTACTGCTTGTTATGGGTTTGTTTACTCTTATTTTTCTAGTTTATTAAAGTGGAGAGTTAGGTTTTTGTAGTCATTCTACTTTTTAAATATAGACATTTAATACATTTCACTCTAGCACTACTTTAGCTGCATCAAATAAATTTTGGTATGGTGTATTTTTGTTTTCATTCATACCAAAGTATTTTTTAAAATTTCTCTGTGATTTTTTTTTCTTTGACCCACTTATTTCCACATATTTGTGCATTTCCCAAATTTCCTTCTGTTATTGATTTTTAATTTCATTCCATTGTGGTTGGAGATCATACTTTGTATGATTTCAATCCTTCTAAATTTATTTAGAATTGTTGTATGGCCTAATATATGGTCTATCTTGGAGAATTTTCCATATGCACTTGAGAAGAATGTGTATTTTGCTATCATTAGGTGGAGTGTCCTGTAGACATGTTAGCTATACTCGTCTTACGTGTTTTTCAAGTTTTCTATTTCCTTCTTGCTCTGTCCAGTTGTTTTATTCATTACTGAAAGTGGGATAATAAAGTCTCCAACTATTATTTTTGAATTATGATTCACCTTTAAAAATAATTTGTAGGAGAAATTGATTTTCAGGGTGTAATTTGGGTTCCAATCTACTCTGGAACGAATCTGGAAAGTTTTCACTGAGTCAAACAAATGGTACTTAAGGAGACCTCTGAGACATCTACATTTACATCCCATCCTTTCCACACAAGTCCTTTGGTTTCTGCTAATATTATCCTAATCCCAAGCCTTTATCCAGGGAAGGCTATGGAGATACATAAAAGGTAGTAGAATATAAGATCAAATTTACCATGAGTACTTAAATCCAGATTCCTGGGCTCCACTCTAGAACTACTCAATCAGAATTTCTCAGGGCAGGGTTCAGGAACACTTGCTTTAATACCTCCTAGGCAACTCTTGTACACACCAAAGTCTAAGGATCTGGACTCTGACTGACAAGAGTACCAAGAACATTTTCTTAAAGGAACATTTACCTTTAAGAACACATTTCTAGGGACTTCCCTGGTGGTTCAGTGGTAAAGAATCCGCCTTACAATGCAGGGGACACAGATTTGATCCCTGGTCAGGGAACTAAGATCCCACACGCCACAGGGCAGCTAAGCCCACGTGCCGCGAACTACAAAGCCCACGTGCCCTGGAGTCTGCACGCCACAACTGGAGAAGAGAAAACCCGCACGCCACAACTAGAGAGAAGCCCGCGCACCACAATGAAGAGCCCACACGCCTCAACGACAGATCCTGCATGCCTCAATGAAGATCCCGGTGCCACAACTAAGAGCCGGCACAGCCAAAAATAAACAAAAATAAATAAATAAATAATAAATCTTAAAGAAAAAGAAAAGAACACAGTTCTGTAGTTCAGGAAAATGAGTACTTATACGTTTTCACGGAAATACTTAAAAATACACCATGTTTCAGAATCTGTACTACCTGGGCAGATTATTCTGGTATTGAGCACTGGGAGGTTTTCTTTACTGGCTGCCACAGCAGGACCAGAGCCAGAGTCAGTTTGGGAACGACTTGCCCGGCCATCTGGAGACCGAGGTGCAGTTTTAACTGTTGGCAAAAAGTCCAGATTAAAAGGAGATAAAGTTATAAAAATAAGCAAGTCCTTAAACACTCATGACATAAAATAATTTCATACATGTTTAATCAGTAGAACCAAAAATAATTACATTGTGTTTATTCTTTTACCATTTTCTGTTCATTTTCTTGGGATTTACTATGTGGAAGGAATCTGCCACAGTTAGAAGTCTTGATCTCCCATTTCGAATAGATGGCAATTAATAAAAAATAGATGCTTACCATAATTAAAGGTCAGTGATCCTCATAATTTGAATGTGAGAAACCCATTATTAAAGAAAAAGGAAATTCTGAAGCCTGACAATTTTTGAAAATGTAACATGTGTTGCAGTGTATACTACCAATGCAATCCTCTTCTCAAAAATGTTGGATAAATGATAAAATTTAAGGAATGTAATTCCCAGAGCTAACAGTGAAACATGAGTAGCATTTTCTTCTACACGTGGAAGGAAAAATATTATTTTTTCAAATGAAACCAATATACTTTTCCTGTACTTCCCAATTAATTATTTACTCATGACAGTGATTTGTCCAAAACAGTTTTATCATATTTTTATAAAAGCTCAATATGTTTAAAAAATTATTCCAAAACAGAATTACTCTCAAAGTAAACAACAAAAAGAGAGACTTAATTCTATCTAAACTGGGGCAATTTAATGGAGAGCAAATAGTATCTTTAACTAATTTAGGAGCGATTGGCAGGTGTTTAAAAAACAGTAATCCTCAAACTCAATTTAAAAATACTCTAAAACTTAATTATCTTTACTCTCCCGAAGACTAATTACAAACTAACTATATTAATCTTACACACTCATCTCTCTGTTCAAAAACAGTCCAGCTGCACTAAAGAAAAGTAGCAGAACAGGCACTCTTTTTTTTTTTTTTTTTTTTGACAGATGGGAGCCCTGGAACTAATTTCTAATAAAAACAGCCTTTTGATATTCATCTGTGATAAAAAACAGAGTGTGTTCTAGTGACTAAGATTGATCTTCCATTGCAGGTAACTAAATTAATGTTTCATGGTTCTTCTTAAACATAACATCTCATTGATCATATTAATGTGTATTCTGCACATCTCAGATGTACGAATTATTATATTATTCAATGATAATACAATGAATATGCTGCAAAAAATTAATGATTAATACAGAAACACTTCTACCGCTACTGATTCCCACTAAATTGGATTACTAGCCAAAAAATAAGATCAAATACTGCTCCATAAAGACTTGTATAATCTATGCCTATTTCAATAACAATATCTACACCACTATATCTGTATTTTTTTGGTTTCCTTTGCAGGCTATAACGGAAGGGTCAAATTCATGAGAGTATAGTAAGGTGGGATGGTAGCTGGTTAGAAAACCATTACCAATGAGTGCTGAAAAACCAGTCCTCCAAAGAGAGCCGTTCATTATGTCCAGAATGAGTAGCATACAGGTATCGGTGTATTCTTGCATTACAGAAATATCTGGAGAATATTGCTCAAAACGGAGCATCGTATTTTAATGGGGTATCATAGTGACCAAATGGGTGCAACCAGAAAAAAAAAGTTTAAAATCATCAAATTAGATTGGTAAAGCAATTTAGGAGAGAGAATCTGGCAAAGAAGATATAATGTGTGGGAAGAGACTATGATGCCATGAAAGCTGTTTTCGGTATCATTTCAGGGCTGCCGCACAGCAGTCACCTTCAATATCGTGAAATGATGTGTGTAAAACTGCTTTTAAACTAGCCATAAAGCCCTACACAAATGTCAGTAGTTGTTACTGTTAACATTATCATACATAAAAGTTTATTAATAATAACTGTAATCATGGGTAGAAATTTAAGGAAGAATATATAAAGCGCAATACATTAACAAAAGAAAAACTTCCTAAGAATTAGAGCTGACCATGAGAGGGGGACGAAGTGAAAGTGAGTAGTCCGAAGGCTCAATGACCATCGGTCAAGGTTGTAAAATATGCCTGCGTTGGATTATATTCTGCAATGGGGCCATTTAAGGTCTAAAAGATCTAAGGTTATAAAATTGGGTTGTGTGCTGGAATAGGTACACATAAGGTCTAAAAGGACTAAGGATGTAGAATATAAAAACACTGGTTGTATGTCAGACATGTGAGGTCTATAATATGGTCTAATTTCAAAGTTTCTAAGAGTTTTAAATACAATGAAGAACTCTCTCAAAGTTAGTGTAGTTAGCAACAACAGCGGAAGTAGTAGCAATAATCATAATAGTGATAATGACAGCAAACATTCCTTTACAGCACAATGTACCAGGTGCTATTTTAGGCACTTAATGTGCATTAACTTATTTAAAGGTCACAACAAGTAGGTACATTATTATCCCCATTTCACAAATGAGGAAACCACAGAGAACTTAAGTAATCTATCCAAGTTTATATGTAATGGAAGTAAAAGCAAAAATTTAATGATGGCAAACAGTTGTGATATAATATCAATTGATTTTCATTAGTACTATGTAATTATTTTCATATTATCTTCTCATCTTCATTAATATTTCTGCTTGTTTTATTCTAGTAAATTAACACTTTTTCCCTCAAACAACATGAAAAATTAAAAGTATAAATTCATCTTCAATTAAAACCTAAAAGGTAGAGAAACAGTTAATATTATTCAAGCAACTACACAATAATTTCCTGGCAAAAATAATTTCAGTAGAGATAGGGTTGTAACTAGATGTCCTATGATTTAAAAACTTAATTTACCAATAAGGATTACCAGCCATCTAGGCTGATCAATGGAACTCAAGGGACTGATAAATTATTTAAATGTCAAGTTTTATGCATGTGAGGCCTGCAGCTTCCATATTATTCTCAAAGGAATCTGCGGGCTAAAATAGGTTAAAATCTGCTGTTTTGGTGTTTACTCTTTCTTCAGGAAAATTAAGATATTTAGCCACATTTGGTCCCCAAATCCTTAGTTTATTATGATGATTTCCAGATCATGTGATAAAAAAGGGATGTGAGAGTACTTGACAATGGTCTATTTAGACCATTAATGTTACCTTCATTATTTTAGCATTCATGAATATCTAAGCTTTAACTTCTAAAAAACCTTGTTAAAAATACAAATAGTTTATTTCAAACTGATAGGCCTTTTGAAAACTAAAAGCAGAATTACATTTTATTTAATTCCAAAATAATTTTATCACAGTTTTCTTACCAGTTAATGACGCTTTTGCATCATCTTCTTTTGATTCATCTTTAGACTCATCTGTTTCTGTGCTATCGTAATCAAATGATTGATTAACTGGTTCAGAGGAGTGAACTGTCTGGTCATCCATCGCTTTAAGTACCCAGAAGAGAAATATGTTTGAACAAGCAAAAATAAGATCCATAAATATTAAAATATGCTTAAAAAAGGAAAATTGAAATAGAAACCCAAAGAGATTCCACATTCACAAATAAGCACTGATTGGCAATGAACTTTGGGGTCATGTGATGTCTGTTAAGTACTAGAGATTATAAAAGGAAAAATTTTAAATTGTCGAAATTATATTTTTAGCAGAAGAGAAAAATAAAATATAAGAACTTTAGAGAATGCAATACAAGTCCAATTACAAGTTACAATCTGTTTCTGAATATTATTTACATTAAAGTTAACTTCTAATCTACTACTAAAATTCTAAGAGAAGTATACATATTTAATTAATACAAAAAATTAAAATATAGGTGTAACTTTTATAAACTCTTAAAAAAGCAACATCACCATTTAGGAAATAAATGTTAAAATATTTTCAAAGTAGTTTATAGGTTTGATATTCTTTAAGAATTTAACAGATTCCAGTTTAAAAAATTTTAATTTTAGAAATATGATTTAAAGGTAATTTTTAACTTTATTTTAATGTTTCCAGTGTACTTTATCTCTGAAACTTTTTAAAGTGTGTCCAGACTGACCAATAGGAAAATTCCCTTGTGCTTGCCACGGGAATACTGCTCCCTTCTTCAGAAGTTACTTTTGTTAATGTGTACCTTTTCCGGCCTCTTCAATGACTTGCCTCACTGCTTTCTTTAAACTGTTTGCCCGCAGCATTATTTCCCTCGGTTTGACAGTTTTCTGGGAGGAAGGTTTTGTAGTGTCATCCAAGAGTTGTTCCTTGCTTTCCCACAAGGATTCTTCGCTGGAAGATTCCGCAGGATCTTCTTCTACAATGAGAGTGCTGATGCTCGGCAGAACCGGACTAGCCTGGGAATCTGTGTGCAAAGCCTGGAGCAGTTGTTCAAGCTTCTCATTTAGAACTGAACACTAAGAAAACAAAAGCACGGGAATGAATCTTCATTTAGTGGAGATGGAAAGTGAAAGTTTAAATGAATGGTTTTTGATTTTTAGAGGAAAGATGCCTACATTGATGTTTATCATTAATTGGTTATCTATTACAAATTATACCTTAGACAGCTATGGACTTAATAATTTATGATTTTTTAAAAAACAGCACAATTATTCTGTAAATTTACTGATTTATACTTCCAGAACTATTCAAGCACCATCGCACACGTGAAAATCTTTACAATCTTCCTAAAGCTATTTTTCTTTAAAAGAAAACAACGAAACCTTCACGATAAAGTGACACATTACATTAACAATTTACGCATTATACAAAATTTGCTGTACATTATACAAAACATTGCACAAACTTTTTTTTAAGTAATCAACTTAGACAGGCACTGCCAAGCCTGTCTGAGTCTTGTAAACACAAACTGCCAAGTCTGGCTGAGTCCTGTAAACTCACCTTCAAAGCTCTGGTTTGCAAAGGAGTGACAGTACTTAAGGGATTATTGGCTCAAAGAAAGAGAAAAAGGAATGTGCACAGGATAAGGAAGAACGATGCAGAAAGAAAGCAAGTACTGGGCCTTTGTTTCTTTCTGCTTTTCTTGAATTCCTAAGGGTAAAGAAACATTTAGAACTGAAGCTATTGATGCTGCTGCCGAATATACGTTTTACCTCCACACAATTTCCAGTCCCTTCCGCCTCCCTTTGTTTTTGATGACATGCCAAGAGAAAGTTACAGCAGAGACAGTTATGAGAAAAAAGTGTGACTACAGAGGGTTTCTGTTTTCTGAAGCTCTCCACAGAGTAGAAAAACAAGAGAAAGAGGCTGAAAACTTCAAACGTATATTTCTATTTTCTTTTCCTTCCACTCAATCAAACCACCATATACAGCTGGGGAAGATCATTCCTTTGCAAAGCCCAAGAGAGCCAAGCCTTTTGTGAGAATGCCCTGTCCTGAACAAATGAAAGCAAAGATGGTAGCTTTCAAGGTTCAGTAAACTATTCTTATTTTAGCCTCAGAAAGCTCACAATGGAAAAGAAATATCTATAAAGAAAAAGGCAAAGCAAGAAACAGAACCCTGAAAGAGGCCGAGGATCATAACATCTGGGAAATCCAAGCAACCATGCTGGGAGGGAACTTGAGTGGCCAAGGTTTGCCTGGAAGTGGAAAACCATTCCTCTTCCCACTGGAAAGCCAGCTTCCCAGCATTTCCCCCCATGTGACCCGACTACTGTGCATTTCTCCTTCAAAATGTCAATCAGTGGGAAAAAGGAGTTGAGTTATCAAGTTCAGCGTGTTGGTCTTCAGCAATGCAGTTTTCCTACATATTAAAGGGACTAACCATAAAGCATGTTTTAAACCCTCATATCTGATTCAAAAGTAGTTTTTCTCTTGGTTTAAGATGTTTTGGCAGGAAAGCCACTTAATCAATTTAGCTGTAAAACACAGTTCAATATTAACGTTGTCAGTAAAAAACCTTCATGTCCTGAACACGTCCCGCTTACTTTATTGGCCACGGCATCGGCTGCAACAGCTTTTTCCAACGTTTTTTCATGTGCCTTCTCTACTTTGGCAACAAAATCCTTTACAGTTTCACAAAGTACCCTTTGAAGAAAAGAAATTGTGCAATTCAGGAAACTCAGTAGGCTGATTTGCTTTGATTTGCAAACATATTTAAAAATAAACACAATTAAGTAAACTGTTAAAATATCGGGATCATTTGTTTATAAACCCATACTTGTTTTTGCTGTGTAACATGTCCTATATAAGTTCAAGACATTCGAAGTGATAAATGGATACATGAATAAACCTTGCTGTACATAATTTAAATAAGTCATTTTAAGGTTATAACAAGCCTTTCTCAAATATTTAAATTTTTAAAATTCTTGAGAAGAGTAGTTGTAGACCTTATTTAAAAAAGAAAGCATTATCTTCTGCACCTTATGTATCCTTATAACAGGACTTTCAGTGTTGAGAAAACAAGAATAAATCTGTCACTAATGGTGTCACTGTTGCTCTCCTATTCATTATATGGGTAACTATATCCTTCCTGAAGAGGAAAGAGGTTGTGCGTTATGCTGGAAACCAACCTGCCACTTGAACTGAGTTATAGTCTCTGTAAATCCATTCATTTTTTTTTCCTTAAAATAACCAATGTAATACCATGCAGACTAACTGAATTTAGGTCTTGTTAGTGTCAGCAGTGTATGGTTTACTTGTTTGTTTCTTTTAATTACATTTGGTTTCTTTGCAATAGAAATAGACTAGAAGAAAAAAATCTGAAACATTAAAAAATTTGTCAAAAGTCTTTAGAACTGGTGTTGGATTAAAAACTACAACCAACAGAATGGTATATGACGAGCTTTTTGTAGCAAGCACTTATAAAGTGATTTTGAAAACAAAATCAGACTATTTTAAGATAATAATATTTCTCTTTAACATTGATAAAGGTTGAGGAATTTTAGGAAAAAAACCCCCAGATTACAGCAATTATTTTTTTCTATTACACTCACAATTTTCTCTGGCATGTGAGTGACATAAACTTTCCAGATACTTAAGTATTAGGAAATCGAGCCATTCAGTAGATACAGTACACACACACACACACACACACACACACTCTCTCTCTCTCTTCAAACCTTCACATTTATCATCTAAGAAATAAATGAATTACTCCTAACATTTTTTGTTTTATTTGTTATTTTTGGCAACCATTTCTAGATTTCACTTGGACAAAAGGTAATACTTCCTAACCTTTAACCTTTTTGGTTGGGCTTTTAAACAAATTTCTACAGAGACTCTAGCTAACCATTTATTAGAGATTCATTCATGTGTTTCATGTCAAGTTTGGTCTTCTTTGTTCATGTATAATATTTTTATGGAATTTCTTGAAATATTCAGGCAGGCTACTATGAAATTTCTTCTATGAACTTTACTGAAAGTTTTTCTAAGACGTCCCACGTTTAAGAAGAGGAAACAGTGACATTCCGTCCTCTTTACGGAACTCCAAAATAAAAGTTTTCCTTGTTATTATTACAACACTGTGTTGATAAATTTTCCTCTTGGATTTGTGAAATTGCATAATGCCATAACATTATCATAGCTACTTTTGCTGGCATTTCACTAACTCCTAGGGACAGAGCCTGTCGGTCCATCAGCCTAGGAATGAAAGGGGCAGCAGAGGTGCTTCCTCACTTGTGCCATGCTGCTGAGGCAGACAGAGGCTCAGGGAGAGAGGAGGACACTGGGTTAGGGAACACTTGCCATTTAGTTGGGGGAATCTTATGGTCCACTAAGTTCCATATTCCAGAAGATAGAGGATGTTTATAATCAGGAGGAATGAATTCACTTTTTGTTATACCTAAATGGTGAATGCAGAGGTTTTTAAAATAGAAATAAAATGTATACTTAAAAGCAGTGTGATTTCAAAGTCACACCAACTAGGAACTTGCAAACTTGGGGAAAAACAGTTTTAAGATGTATTTACTATAGTAACACAAAAAACTGTATCCTCCAACTGGTACAGTTTCCTGCTTTAATACATAAAGACTTCCAGAAAATATGTGCAAAAATCAAATGAATGAAACTGGAACATGGATCTTCACATAGAGCTAAAAATATTCTAAATTCCTAATTCCACATTTAATTAACATTAGTCATCATTTTGATGAGGTATATCCAGCACTGTACTTCTTTAGTTTTGTTCTCTCTCTTCCAAGCTGAACATGGTCAAATTACTCAGTTGAAGCTAACAAGAGTCCACACAGCTAGCATGCTTTATGATTTCCACCATCATCTTAATTATGTTATATAGGGGATCTACACTTATCACTGGTAACAGCATCTTCATTTATCAGTTTTCCACTTATTTTTAATAGGGGTAAATGACAATAAAACATGCAAATGCTACACTAAGAAAAATACGGCGATGGTTCCCAAGCAGAACCACATATTGGTAGTCAGTACCTGAAAACTTCATTTTTAATCTGATATTTAAAAGTTCCAATCAGAAATTAAAGGTGATTTACAAACATCAATGCATAATATATTAAAACCCCTAGCTATCTATGTGCTCTGAGGAAAGATTCTAACTACATATCTAACCTCATCTATTCAGTGAGGGGGTTCGCCTAAATTATCTCTAAGATAGATCCTAAATCTAAAATTCTATGGTTCTATGACAATGGTTCCAATTTTATTATTTCTTCCCGCTAATGATCCCATTTTCTGAGAAATTTTTTTTAATGTTTATTTATTTATTTATTTTTTTATTTTTTGGGTGCATCAGGTCTTAGCTGCAGTGTGCAGGCTCTCTAGTTGTGGCGTGCAGGCTCCAGAGCACTGTAGGCTCTGTAGTTGTGGCACGCAGGCTCCCGAGAGCATGGGCTCTGCAGTTTGTGGCATGCGGGCTCTCTAGTTGAGTCACAAGGGCTCAGTAGTTGCGGTGCATGGGCTTAGTTGCCCCACAGCATGTGGGATCTTAGTTTCCCGACCAGGGATCAAACCCATGTCCCCTGTATTGGAAGGTGGATTCTTAACCACTGGACCACCAGGGAAGTCCCTGAGAATTTTTGTCTACAGAATAAATTGCATTTACTTTATAACTTGTTTTTTATTTTTATTAATAAATGACATCTGTAATGACTAATTAGTCCTTCTGAATCTCAGAAGATAACTCATGTTACCATACTGAACTGACAAAATTACCAAGTCAAAGAAATGTTGACTTTATGTTGATGAACTACATTAGTTAACCTACTTATTAGCTATGCTGATGAAATACAGCTTTTCCATCAGCATTTTCAACATTTTAAAATAGTTAAAAATAGCTTAAGCTACTGGGAATTACTATTTTATGAAACAAATATAAACATACACAAGAGGTTTAGTTAAAATGTTCTGCCTTAATGCATCATTCAACAAGTAAATGGCATTAACAAAAGAAGAGAATTCTTTATCTAGGTGGTAGTTAAAAGAATGTAGATGTAAATGTGTATGTGTATTATCTTTTTCTAATCACTAAGTTGTACCTTTATGATTTGAGTACTTTACTGTGTATATGTTGTGCCTCAAATAACACAGTTTTTTAAAAGTAGGGAGAACTATTATAGATTTTCTAAGTCTTAGAGACATAAACCCTAATGCAATACATGCCCTGTTTGGATTTTGATTTGAACGAATCAATTGTCTAAAAAAAACTTCAAGAAAATTAGGGGAAATGGAATATAGGTTGAGTAATTATTATTAATTTTATTAGACTTTTAAAAAAGATTATTGGATATACATACTGAAAGTGGAATAAAATGATTTCTGGGATTTGCTTAGAGATACTCCAGCAAAAGAAAGTGGGGAGTAGATGACAAAATGTTGATAAATACTGAAGCTGAGTGATGGGTATGGTGGGAAATCATTATACTAGTGTCTCTACTTTTTTGCATATTTGAAAAAAATCCATAACAAAAGTCAAAGTAAAAATATACCATATCACTGGTACAAAGTTATTACATATTGTCCTCTCTTTTCTCTCTTGAACCTCTTTATGGCAAATCCCCCAGAATTTTAATCTGCAGTTGTAAAGTTCAGGCATCTGGGCAGGCCTGGGAGCTCAGACAAGTGACAAGAGGGGACCAAGGTTGTAATAGAATCTGCTTAAAGGCAAGTGAGCTAGTCAGGGAGGAATCCAAAGCCAAGCTAAGAGTAGAGCCTAGACAAGGAGCCAGGTCAAGGTCAAGGAAAAAATGTGAATGCAGTTGGGTAAAACATGAGGTGATGATACCATAATTTAATATAGCACTCTGTAGTTTATAAGCTCTAATTTTATTTCATTACTCAAGTTAATTCCCCTAACAGTTCCATGAGGGAGGAAGGACAGGCATTCTTTCCATTCTTACACTTGATAAAACAGGCATAGGTCACAAAGCCAGCAAATGGTTGAATCTCATCTAGGACCTCAGACTGACATAGTACAGCACTGTGACTTAACGTCAGTGGTTTTAAAGCTGTTTTTCAGAAATATTTCAGGGATTTCACCAAGGCTTGATTAAAATTTCATTTAGAAATATAGAATATAATTTTTTAAATGTTCTTAACATTTAAAAATAACTGTTAGGTATACAAGAGAACAATACTATGTTAGCTTTTACTTTAGAATTCACTATTTTTTGTGCAAATCTCGTACTATATTTAATGCAGTTTCCAGTTATTTCTGTATTTTATGTTGGTTACATGGTCGTAAGGAAATTGTCTTCAATTAAACAAAAATGGCATCCTTACGACCATGTAACCAACATAAAATACAGAAATAATTGGAAACTGCATAGGACATAAAACTAAAACTGTCACCTATAACCTTATTGCTTATTTTTCTGTTAAGTAACTAATAATTTAATCCTATCCAATGTATTAATGCCAACAAAATAAAATTTTAGTTTTTTAATATTGGGATTCTGCATAAAATTTTATTTGAAAAGAGACAGTTATAAGTCAATTATCATCTTAAAGAAATAAAAATAAAAAACACATAAAATGTAAAAGAGGCAGTAATCAAACACCCGAAAGCCAATATTAAAGCTTTGCTAACATCTGAACTAAGAAAGGTGGCCAAATAAAATATTTACTTAACTGTATTAAAGAATAATTCTATAACTTGTTATACCTTTCAAAAGTTTCCATTGCAACTTTCAATCTTTTCTAGCCATGTCCTCTAAAATGTCCCATAAAGAGGCACTTGACTCATAGGGCAAGGGTGGCAAATGCAAATGTCTTCCTCATAGAAGTAACTTAAGAAATACCAGAGGAAGTAACTTTGGTATGTGAATTTGGCCCAAGAGGAGAAAGACAATAGGGAGTGCTAAGGCCTGGGACAAAGTAGAGATTTGTACATTTCACCATAAAGCAATATAACTAATTAAAAAACACCCAACCGAGGCATCAACCAAAAAACCCATCAGCAGCACTGCCCATCAAATAAAGAGCATCTGGAGCCCACTAATCTGGGCAACTAGTGTGCTTCCCTTGCCTTTTGCTGTTAACTCTTTTCCTATTGCTCAGTCCTGTCTCCTATTGCTGAAGGTTATGGCGCCAAAAGCAATTGTCACTACATCTGTGCTTTGGTCACAAGCAAATTTGTTTTTCATGATTTATTTTGTCTTTCCTTGACTTCTTTGCAAATTAAGTATATAACATGTAAAGTTTGTGTATTT
Source organism: Balaenoptera physalus (assembly GCF_965194825.1). Classification (NCBI taxonomy): domain Eukaryota; kingdom Metazoa; phylum Chordata; class Mammalia; order Artiodactyla; family Balaenopteridae; genus Balaenoptera; species Balaenoptera physalus. Next base: position 57,189,945 of record NC_138899.1, on the reverse strand, counting down.
TTCCCTCCATCACTTCCCCACTCCCTTTCTTTCCCTTCCCTTTCTCTCCTCTTTCTGTATATCAGTAATATTTCCTTGCTAAGCCTGAATCCTAAAGCATGCTTTTACTTTTGCTCATCAGCTGAAAATTTCAGTGGGTTTCACTCCTTCCTGTAGTTGACTTTCCAGTTCTCATGACAGCAGTATAGGGTGATTCAAGACTAAATCCTAAATTCCAGCCAGGCAACATTCGGGATAATAAAATCAAGTAGCTTTGGCTCCATGTATGGAATCAACTTAACTAAAATCGGATAACTTTGAATTAAAATATAATTACATAATTTAAACATACTGAGAAATGTCATTTTGAAAAATCTCATTATTATTTTCCTTCTCCTGGTGTAAACAATCCCTGAATAGTAGTGTTTATGGAAATAATGAATTATAGTGAAATGTGTTTTCCACATCATAATTAATCATAAATGTTTCTTTAAATAAGAACTTAGATAAATCAAATTCTAAACATTCACTGTACCTTTTTGACAAAAATGTTTCAAATTAAGCCTCAAAAAAATAGCCTCTAAATAAACTCCACTGCAAATAAGATGCTAAGGTGGTGTTTTAAAAACCAGTGCAAATTTAGTATATCTAGTTCTATAACCTACTTCACAGATATTTTGGGGGGCGGAAATCACGAAGAAATGTCATAAGTGGTAGGAAACAGCTTTCCTTTCATTTTCACCATATAACTATATCATGACTTGAACGCCACAACTCACTTGGCAGATGATATGACCACTGCATGTTCATCAGAATTGAGGATTTTTGTAAGATGAGCTGCAACTGAGTCTTCATAAATTGTCATCTGAAAAAATAAAAAACTCACACTGTATTAATGTTTCTGGCATTTATACAACTCAGTTATTACTGCTTCAAAAATGGGACCATTTTGACTCATCTGACACACGGCAATGGCTGTAATGAAATATAAATGAAATAAATGATATATATGAAAAAGTCATTATACGAAATAGATAAATATTTCCTTTCTGTGAAAGGCTCTTAGTTTCTGGAATTCTTTAATTCATATTCTTAGAAAAATCCATAAAATCCATTAAAAATTTCATTAATGTCAAATAGCTGAACATATAAAAAAAAACTCCTACAAATCAGTACAAAAAAAGCGAGACAATCTAATAAAAATTGGCAAAAGACTAGAAATTAAAGAGGAAAATAGGGCTTCCCTGGTGGTGCAGTGGTTAAGAATCCGTCTGCCAATGCAAGGGACACGGGTTCGAGCCCTGGTACGGGAAGATCCCGCATGCTACGGAGCACCTAAGCCTGTGTGCCACAACTACTGAGCTTGTGCTCTAGAGCCTGTGAGCCACAACTACTGAGCCCACATGCCACAACTACTGAAGCCCGCGTGCCTAGAGCCCATGCCCTGCAACAGAAGCCAGCACAATGAGATGCCCGCGTACCACAATAAAGACCCAACACAGCCAAAAATAAATAAATAAAATTTTAAAAATGAAAAATAAATAAATAAAAAAATAAATAAAGAGGAAGATATACAAGTGGTCCATAAGCAGATGAAAAGGTGATCAATCTCATCAGCCATCAGGGAAATAGAAACTAAAACCACAGTGCAACACCCCTGTATAGCTGCAGAATAGCTAAAAGGAAAACAACAGAGATGAATGGAAAATGCCATATGCTGGCAAGGTTGTGGAGCAACAGAATTCTTGTACACTGCGGTGGAGGCGCAAATTGATACAAACACTCTAGAAAACTGCTGGGTAGTATCTATTAAAGCTGAACGTATGCATAACACTGTAGGACTCAGCCATTCAACTTCTGTTTATACTCAAAAGAAAGGCAGATGTGCTTTCCCAAAAGACATGTGCTAGAACGTTCACAGCAGCATCCATTCAATAGTCGAATGGATAAAAAACTGTAGTATATTCGTGCAACAGAATACTACAGGGCAATGAGAATGCATGATGTACCACTATGCCACAATATAGATGGATCTCACAGACATAATATTTAGGGAAAGAATTCAGAAATGAAGGAGTGTACACATACAAAATGATTCTATTTTATAAAGTACAAAAACAGACAAGATTAATCTATGCTGTTAGAAGTTAAGATAGTGGTTACTGGGGGGGGAGGTGGGGTGATGAAAGAAAGGGGGCACAGGGGGGTACTGGTAATGCTGCCTTGTGTCTGGGTGTTGATTACATGGGTTCATTTAGTTTCTGGAAACTTACCAAGCTATATGTTCATGATATGTGCACTTTTCTGTATGTATAATTCAATAAAAAGTTTTTAAAATGCTGAATGCATGTCATTCAATCATGTAAATAAGTATTTCTCTCAATGAAATAATCAAAATGCTAAAGGAATCCCATATCCCCTGATCTATTTGACTCAAACCTTAACATTCTGTTGAAAGAACACATCTTCCTAATATGTAAAAATGTGCACAATATTTAAACAGCCTCATATTCAGAGCCTTCCACCAAATGTTTGCCTCAACTCTATTCCATGTCACACAGCTCAAAAATGTCCATTATAAACTATCTGCTCTATTCAAGCTGGCCTCCAATGCTCTTCTGACTCAGGTAACCTTTCATTGCTTTTTACCAATCAGCATCAGTTTATTCACACACAAATGAAGATTCAATTACCCGCCCCCCTATAAAGCCTTCCTGACTAGCTTCTTCCCAAAGCAATCTCAGTCCCGCTTTACATCCATTGCCACCAATGGCAATCAGTGTGCTACTGATTTAAATTTCTATCTTACTGCCTTCAAAGGCAGAGCACATATGGAAAAGAAATTTTACCTGAAAGAAAGGAGGAGAGGGGAGGAACCTCAAAGTTTCACACAATATTGTATTGACTGATAAATCTACTTACTGATTCCTGGTCTAAACATTAAAAACTACATCTTTACAGTTAAGATCAGAAAAATGAAAATGTATCTTCTAAAAAAAGCAAAGAAAGGAAATACTCTTCCATAAAATTGATTTTATTTCTTTTCCCTACAGGGTAGACTGTCATAGAACATAAGAAGGTCGAGAAAAACTATCAATTCCATTTGAATTTACATTTAAAAAATCCAAGTTTTTGTCCATTAAAAGTAACCAAAGGCATAGAGTACAACCTTTTCCAGAGGAAAAGGAAATAACCTCTATATCCAAGGATAAAATTATTATTATTATTTTAAATAAATTTATTTATTTATTTATTTTTGGCTGTGCTGGGTCTTCGTTGCTGTGCGCAGGCTATCTCCAGTTGCGAGCGCAAGCTCAGTAGTTGTGGCGCAGGGGCTTAGTTGCTCTGTGGCATGTGGGATCTTCCCGGACCAGGGCTCGAACCCGTGTCCCCTGCATTGGCAGGCGGATTCTTAACCACTGCGCCATCAGGGAAACTGGGATAAAATTATTGATGTCACTTATTAAGCTATTATGTAGTCACTTAGCAGCATTAGGAAGGTAAAGTAATAACAGTTGACGTTTTTTATTGTGTACCAGGCACTGTAATTAAATACTTTGTATGTATTTATTCTATTGATTGTCCTGTTTTACAGCCAAGGCACCTAAGGCTCAGGTGAGTGATTTGCCCAAGAACCACAGCTAATGAAGAGCAGACAAGATACAAGTAGGGATTCTGGAGCTTATTCCATCACACACACACCCCCACACACACCCTGACCAAGCAAGTCTTGGTCTTTGCCTAACTGTATCTGTCAAATATAAATTTCATAATTGATCAGGTGTATTACTATAACAGCCTTCTGGTTGGGCTTCCTCTGTCTCTCCTGCCCCTTTTCAAACCATTCTCCACTTCACAACAGAGTGATTTTTTTTCTAAAGCACAAATCTGATCATGCCACATCCCAGCTTAACATGTCTAAGTTTTCTAGAGAAAGTCAAAAGTCTTCAGCTAACATGTAAGACTTTCCATGATCTGAACCCTCCTTTCCTCTCCTCTGCCCTGTCTTTTGATGCCCTTCCCCTGCACCACATGCTCTAACTCTACAGAATTACTTGTAGTGCCCCAAATGTACCAAGGTCCTTACTATCAAGCTCTGCGTAATGCTCTTTTTCAACTAGCTAATTCTTCTCTTTGTGCTGAAAACCTAGTTTAGGCACAACCTCCTCTGTAAAGACTTCACTGAACTTACCAGGCTAAGAACCCTCTCTTCTGTGCAATCATTATACCCTGAAAATAACTTAAACATTGTTGGTCATTTCCTTGTCTGGCCCTCCCACTAGACCAGAGGTTCCCAAACTTTCTGGGCTCATGCATCCTTAGCGTCTTAGTAATTTTGTTACAGTGCCCCTGGGCCAAAAGAAATACTTAATAGTAGTTAAGTCCAAACAGCTTAATAAGTATTTATGTCCTGACAACTTAATAACCATTTGAAAAAAATAATACACATAAATTAAAAGAAAAGAAATATCTTATTTCATTTTTAAATAACTAGTTGTGGGCCTGTGGGCACTGTATACATCTCAAACCTTAGAATCAGATTGGACCGTGATACCCTCATTTCCTATTCAACACTAATTTTTGTGTGGAGTTTGCTTTATATCACAGCAACTACTGAAAATCCAGCTGGACAAAAACATAATGTCATCAAAAGGAATGTAGTGCAACCTAATATTTAAACTGTGTACTACCTCAAGCTAGTAGTTTCTGTGATGTCCAACAGATGTTGAGTATTACAATGTCTTCTTTGAAATTTAAAAGAATCTCATGGTAGCCCTCTGAGTTCACTGAGGTGCCTGGCACATAGCTTGGCAAACATAGCTCTAAGCTGATTGAAACTAGAGGGTAAGTCTTTTATTTCCAGTCCCAGGTACCAATAGGCACTTAATATTGTTGAATGAATGAAAGAAAAAATAAAGTTACAACTTCATAGCATGCTATTACCAAGCAGCTAGAAAACAGACAGAATTGAGGGGAAAGAAGTTTTATTACTCAGTAAGAGTAAATTTAGAAATAAACTAATCAGAAGATTTTCATTTCCAGAAATTTGAGGCCATTCTCTCCTGTGTTTTCAGGGAGTTGACTGGGGTACAGCAGCTCACACCTTCTCTTTGATTACCCTGACATTGATAACAAGCATCTGTAGACTTACTAGACTTGTATGATTGGGGAATGATATAGAAGAGACCAAAAACATGACCTCTGCATCAAAAGGCTTTTAATCCAAAAAGAAAGCAGTAGGAATCTAGTTTCCAAGGAATACATAAGGCCAGAGGGCTTTGATGTCAAGATGTCCATTGTTCTAATACTGTTTGGTATTTAGATTAAAAGAATTTAACAATACGATTTTTTTTTTTCAAGCCGTGCTGCACAGCCTGTGGGATCTTATTTCCGCGACCAGGGATTGAACCCGGGCCACAGCAGTGAAAGTGCCAAGTCCTAACCACTGGACCTTCAGGGAATTCCCTAACAATACTAACTTTTAATTCACTGTCTACTTTGTGCCAGTCATCGTACCAGATGACAATATAATGGTGAGTGAATAATATACATTGCCTGATCCTTACAGTGTGATAGCACTAAGATGATGGAAGGTGAAGGGGGCTGTGGAACTACTGAAGAAGGACACAGACGTAGGACTTGGGAGATGAGGGATGATCACTTGGAGTGAGTGGTGGACACTTGGAATGAGTCTTACCTAAGTCTCAAGTGAGACTTGAGGTGAGAACAGAGTGAACTAGTATGAGGCCAATGGAGAAATGCATATTCATTCGCCAAGGGGTAGAGGAGAGAAGAACCTGATGGCAGAGGGATTTTACATTAAATGTAAACAATACATTTTCTGATATTGAATATTAAGCAATAGAATCATTGTTACTGAAGGAAATCATGGAATCACTATTCTTACAATGTTCAAAAAGTACAACAACAAATAGAATTACTTAATTATGGCCATAAGGAATTAATCAATAAAACTGTCACAATTCCTTAAGCTCTATAATTCTATGGTGCCAGCAGAATGCTAACAGTTAATAAGAAGATCAACCACACTTTGTGGCCTTTTAAGGAAAATTGAAAAAAACAGTAATTTCACAATTATGCATATGGGAATCCAAAATAAATATTTTACTTAAAAAATATAAGCTGGAAAATTAGATTGAGCCTACGAAGAAGGAATATTTAGCTTACTTTTATTTCAGTTTTCAAGGCAAAGAGGTCACACAGTGACTGGTCAGAGTGACAAAGAACACTCATTTAACCTCTAATCTTAAGGCACACTATCTCTTTGTTATGAAATACTTTAATAAAAAAGCAAAATACATGAAGTTTCATTCAAAACTCCTTTACACTAAAAAAGAGCTTTCTTCCATGTAGTTACAATTGTACCTCATATTTAGTGACTACATATATGATAAAAGTAAATTGTCTGACTTTATCTTATATGCTAGGAAATAGACATCTTGAAGTAAGAAGAGCAAAATAATGCCCCTTTTGTCTCTTTGGAGAGAAAATTAATAACATTTAAAAAATACTATTAAGAAAAAAGATTGGTTCCTATGAAAACATTATGTTTATAGTTGAATAAAATAATAATATAAACAAAAATGCTGCTGGAAATCAAGTAGTAAATATATTAATGTTTCATAGTAATTACCTCTGGGTGGCAGGACTGTAAATAAAATTTTTACCTTCTTTTTTATATATTTTTGTATTTTCCAAAATTTTTAGAAGCAGTTTTTGCTACTTTTGTATCAGGGGAAAATTTTAAATACAATTAGCTTCTTTAAGGAATAGCCCATGTTTCTAGTTATCATTCCTTTCCTTAGTTTTGACAAGATCATAATTTTCTTAATGACAAAACAAAGATTTCAACTGTAAAATAAACAGATGAATTTTCCTAGAGGGAAAAATAAGCTATCATAGATCAAATGGTCTTAGTGAGTCAGAGAATAATCCTTTGAAAATTAGGTTGTTTTAAATCTCTGGTGCTTTGAGGTTTAATCAGAATGCTGAATCTTTAAGAACGTCTAAAAACTGTAGTTATTAGTGGTCTGTAGCAGGGATGGAATGAAGTGCACTGTCTTCCTTTGTTTTATCTTGATCCACAGACTTAACCTAGAGGCCTGTCCTGATGCATCCTCAACACAGCAGGGAAAGCAGGAAGAGAGAAATTCTAATACAATATTCTGGTGACGAGTACTGATGTGTGTCTGGAGCTGGGCGAACATCTAATATTCAAACAGGTACTCATGGGTGAAGCAGAAGATGAGTGAAAGCTAACAGGAGCCTGGCATCAGCTGGCTTCCCTGGAGCCCGGCTGGTAAGAGTAAATAGGCAGGTGGAATATTCAGGGAGAACTATCAGGTGGGTGGGAGCAAGGGAACCTGCATGCCTGGTGCTTTCCACACACTCATCACCCCCTTTAATCCTCCCAACATTGTGGTCTCGTCAACAGCTGAGGTCCATGAAGATGAGACCCACAAAGGCGAGTGATGTGGCTGAAGTCACACGCCCAGGGTGGTTGTCATGGAAGGACACTCACCTAGATGGTAAGGATTCTTTCCTCTGGAGGAGGGGACCAGAGGCAGTCAATGAGACCAAACCCCAAACAAGAAAATTTACGATTAAGCGAACATACTACCATATCTTATATGTTTTTTATTGTTCAAGACACTCATCCCCGTTTTCAAATGATAGATAGATAAAGAGTTAAAGTCTTACATAAAATTCTTCAGATGCTTCTGGAGGTTCTGGAAGTAGAGAAGCCTTTGCTGGCAATTTGAGTTCATAGGTCATTATACTCCACCTGGAGGGAGAAAAATCTTTGGTCTAAAATTCCTTTAAAATTTAATAAACTGACTTTGTTCTTACCTCACAAACACATATATGCACATATATTCATGAACTATGGTTTCCTGTGTCTAAAATAACTAAATATGGGAAGAGATGGACTTTTCGTAATCTCATAAAATGCTGAATTCATAATTTATGATTTCCGTATCTTACCAATTCTCTGATTGATGACTTCCAAATATTTGAAGGCTATGGCCCACAGTAAGAAATGCAGATATGTAACAAGACCTCTCCTCTTCACTAGGTGCAAAGCATTCTGACTTTTCTATTCCTTTCTGTTTCACTTTTTAAATAATGCTCACTGCAATTTCTAACTAGATTATACAAGTTGCTAATGGGTCACAGCCCCAAATTCTAAAACATGTCCTAGATTAAACAAACGCGTAGTACCTACGAAAAGTAAATCATTCTGCATGTAACAATCTGTCTTGCCAAGTCAGCTTACAGAGACATGAAATGAAAATTATGAAAATTAGCTAAATAGTCCTTCTTACATTAAGAAAGTACGCATGGGATTGAGAGGAAAAAATTAATAGAAATAATACTTAATGGAGGCAAATTTACTTCAATTAGCTGTAAATATTAATTTCAAACCAAACATTGAATCATTTGGTGTTAGAGAAAAGCAATCAACTCCAGATAAATCCAGTCTTCTATCCAAAATAATTTCAAAATTTGGGAAGAACAATTGGGTAGGGACATTATTGTTGTCAGTAACAGGATGTGAAATAAAGATTTTTCAAAGACACAAAGCATAACAAGAGCAGTACTGTAACACATGGATTTTAAGAAAAGCATATCACAGTGGATGCCAGTGATAGAACCTAGAGGAAAATCCCAAGATTAGCATCAGTATGTAAAGAGAGCCTAGTGTATCATTCAGACTAATAAGTCTTTGCATAAAAATTCAAATTCTGAGAGAATTCCCCAAAAGACATAAGTTATATGTTAGAATGTGTAAATGAAATAGATGTGTATAGCTACTATTCAACTCTTGACATGAATATACTGTAAATATACATTTGAGCACAAAAAGTCATCCATTCCTTCATTCATCCATGTAACAGGTATATACTGAATGTCTCAAAGTGACAGTATTCCAGGGCCTGGAAATACAAAACTGAATAAGACTTCTCTAATAAAGCTTGTATTCTAGTGCAGAAACAGATGTAATACAAGCAACAAATAAAATAATTAAACTTTGTAAACTTTCAAATAAGGAAAAATCACAATTGGAAACATGAAAGTCCAGTTCCGTATATCTGGCAATACTTCTCTGGTCAAAGGATGGTTAAAGAATTGGGAAAGAAATCCACCCAAATGTCCTTGCACCTTCCATGCTATACCTCCTCCCTTTATAGGCAATGATTGGAGCTGATGAAACAGGAGAAAGTGGCAGCACAAGTCAAGAAGGGATGCTTATTGGTACCAGCTAAGCAGAGTTGAAGGCAGAAGTTACGGACCCATTTGGTGAGTATGTGCATTAAACAGAGAGTGCAGTGTTGAAAGCCCCTGGGAAGTAGAGTCTGGATTTCAGTGCAGACAGCCAGTTCAACCACTTATTAGCTATGTGACACTGCTAATATAAAAACCTCCTGAGACTTTTTACCTGTAAGATGGAGATGATAATGATATTAGCCATTTCTAAATGTACAGTGAGGATTAAACGAGATGATACTCTATCAAGTAACTAGAAGTGCCAGGCAGACAAAAAATACTATTCATTGTTACTCCACTGTCTCCGCAAGACTCAATTTTCATCTTTGTAAAACAGTCATAACAATGCTTTTCTTAGCCAGTGTTGTTTTGAGGGTCAAATAAATTAATATATATGAAAAAGCATACATGATGTGGAATATTATTAAACATCAATTTTTTCACCTGTTCTCTACAAATGGTATTCTTAAATTAGTAAGGAAAGCACTGGAACAAAATATTCTTATGTTTCTAAACAACAGTCCTAGCTTTTTAAATCCCCTTCGATTTGTTTTTTCTTGTGGTTTTTTGTTTTTTGTTTTTTTTGCAGGTCTGTATTAAGGAATTTTACCAGGGGGGTGTTGTTTCTCTGCTAACCACCTAGAGAAGTTAATTTTTATAACTTACAAGGGAAAAAGCACACAGAGCAGAGGAAATGCCTCACAGCATTTCCTAGGTTGCGGGGAGAGTGGTATTTAAATTTACACCAAAAAGCCATTTAAAATACCTTGTGGGGTTTGGTAAGCACTGAACTGGGCAGTCGTCTGGGAAATCACCTCCAGGCTCTTTTAAAGACTGGAAACTGAGTCCACTTTATGCTCCCAAACTACTGGGGGATCCCTCTCATGACTGGTTTGGGATAAACACAGACAAACGCTTGCCAGCCCAGCTTTCTTTTGAAATATTCTGTCAGCAAAAGAATCAGCCATTACAACATTACCTTATGTCAGGCAAGGTTACAATTAATTAGGTTACAGCTTATTTTAGAGTAATTACATTTTAGATTGGTGGCTCCCTGATGAGATTTTGTGATTTTCGGGAAGAGTGCCACAGATGGCTAATCCTATCAAAGTTGTTTTGATTCATGCTAGCTCAAATTTATAATGAGATTTTGACGTTTGTGTCCCACTTATGATGGAGGTTACTGCTTACTGAGCCCTGGATGGTCCCTATACCCCAATTCTAAACACCTCCTGCATAATACTCAGGGCACACACACTGTGATTTCTTTTTTACATGTGGGGCATTTAGAGAGAAAGCAGTTAAGAGATGCAGTCGAGGATACCATAAGAACAGCGATAGTTCCTTCATGTGAAGCGGTGCTCCTAACACTTCCCTGTCCCTGGGAAAAGATTATGTTTTTTAGTATTTTGTTGGTTCAATTCCTTCTCAGTGTGTATAATTAAGAAGAGATATTCTACAAAATCTAAGGTTTATATGGTCTTTCTTAGTTTTAATGAAACGAGAAGATGAAGGGACCATGCCTATTATACTCATCAAAAGCCCCCCCCCCATTAACTATTTAAGCTTTCTGAGCCAAATAGCAGTTAAAAGTAATTAGTATCAACATAGCCTTCTACATTATCTTTACAATAATGGATTCATTAAACTAGTTTCCTCATTTTTTTTTTTTTTACAATTCATTCATTCACTCAAAAAACATATTTATTGAGTGTCTATTCTGTGCCAGGCTCTGTTCTAGACCTCAGGGGTGGACCCCCGTCAGGGGTTACCGTCAGTACAATTTTAATTATCAAAAAAAGATATCAGTATGCCACTTTCGATCTAGTTTTAGAAGAGAATTTGTTATTACCTGTCCAACATTTTGGTGCTGGCTCGTTCCAGCTTCTCAAGTATCTGAGGAAGTTGGGTGTCGTCATCGTATGAGCCTCCCCAGCCAAGAACCCGGGCAAGGTCATTTCCTGTACCCAGAGGCAGTACTCCCAGCTGACACTGAAAGACAGCCCCACAGGAGACCTCAGACAAGTTGACACATAGGGACGCTGACATTTCTGTACATCACTGGTCAGCAGGTTAGGATAACTAGCAGTGAAAGGAATGACCACTTGCCTGTTTATTCAAGTTGAGCTTATCAATTTCTGACAAAACCCAACCTACACTTCCATCTCCTCCACAAACAAGAATCCGGAAATTGTCAAACTTCTGGAATAATCTTAAACTGAAAGAAAAAAGTATTTTATTTTAGTATAAATAAATAAAAATCACATTCCCCAGTTCTTTGTCATTCTGTTAGTTATTGGTATTCATGTTCAGATTAAATATAAGAACTCTTACATATGAATTATACTATAAAAATCAATTTGAGTGCAATGTGTAACTCAAGAAAATGTCTTAATCATAAAGCGGAAAGGAGATTATAAGTAGAAATGGAGATAAAATTAGGAAAAAAGGGGAGTGAGAAATGAGAAAACAAAAAAGAAGCAGAACCCAGGAAAGAGAATGAAAGGTAAGTGATAGGAGATGGTAAGAGTACTGACTTTTCTCTTTACTTCACAAGGATATGTTATTTCCATGAGTAGCATATTACAAACCAGGGAGGAGAATCTAGGGCACTGACTCTCCTGAGTGACACAGGGGCAGTTCCTAAAGAGACCCACCAAACCTTGCCCAGTGTACCCCCGCCATACTCCCAGTAGCTGTTTTGCTTCCTCTTTTCCTATTCTCAGGTCAATCTTTTTACTTCTGCCTTCCTTCACCTCAAATTTTGACACATTTCACCGTGTGAATGTACCTTTGTACACCTCAAGTATTGTGGAAAATCGAAAAATATGGAGACAATCTCAAGAAGTTTCACAAAGGGACTTTCTTAGAATTTTAGAGGATGGGTAGAAAAAATAAATGTCAAAAATATAAGATATTGGAACCATCAAGGATTATAAAACAGATATGCTAGAAAGGGAGACAAAGCTAACCAGCAACGGGAGAGACAAAGGTGAGGAGAGAGGCTAGATGAGGAAGTGCCAGGACACATGCAGGAGAAAGGAAGGGAGGTACAAGCACATAAAGAAAGAGCTGGGTTCAAATGAAAAAGAACAACACTCATGGGACCAGAAGGGCTTGAGACAGCAAGAAAAAGGAAATGGAAACAAGAAGGAAGACCCTGAAAGGACACAGTGAAAAGAGGCACAAAGAGAGACTGAGGAGAGAAACAGAGAAGATAGGAGAGTGCTAAATCACAAAACACAAAGGCCTTCTCAGGAACTGGTATCTAAAATCTTCATTTCTGTTTCTGTGTTTATGATTTAAGGTGACAGTGGAACCCAAGAGAAAAGCCGAGTTGGCGTAAGTAAATTATAAGGAGATCGCAGGCTCTTGGGTCAGATGATACAATATCACCTCTTCAACAAAAATCATATATATACACTAAAAATGTATTCAAAGTGCCTCAAGGCATATTTTCCCTCTTGAAAATATATTTAAGCTTTTCCCCCCAGATTTTAGGTTATATGACATTCCAGAAAGTTTGAAATGAACAATTAACAAAAGTACTTTTTTGTCATGTGTGGGAACTGAGTCTGAAATCCTTGAGGACCTGTCCTTGAGGCCCACAACAGTATCTGTGCTTTGGTTAAATAATTATTTGTATTATATACAACTCAATACTACCCTCTCATGCAAATCATTTTCTCAAGTTATTTTTTGTATTTCTATATTTACACAAGTTGATCTACTTTGTAGAGCTAAGCAAACAGAACTGTTTGATGTAGGATATATTCTAAAACATTTTCTAAACAAACTTTAGAACTTTCAGCACCCAAGGAAGATATATAAATATCAAAAAGTTTATGTTAAAATTTATAATCAGAACTTTAAAAAAAGGGAGATGTCAGAAGATCAACACAGAGATGTCTAGATGAATCTGCAATTTTCATCAGCTGAGAAACCAAGTGTATTTCGTGCTCAGTGCTACATATCATTCAAATGAGATTTATCAATAATCAATTACCCTAAATGAGGACCGCCATTCATCAAATCAAACACCTGAGCTGGATTTAGTAACTGTTTAAATCGGCGAAGAAACTTTACTCCCTGATTATCTCCACTCTTAGAATTGACAAAAACCAATAGAGGACTAACACAGAATGAAAATGTTGCTCTACAGAAACCTGTTAAAAAAAAGAAACAAAACACAGCACAAGATCAATACGTACAGCTTTCTCTTTTTAAACTCTTAAAAAAACTTCAGAGGAAAAATGATAAATTCATAAATAAAGAACCTTGTTTATTACTTTAACAATGTTATCATTTAGCACCCCCAAAAGGAGATAGGTTTATTATTTACATACTAAGACCATAGAACTTATCTTTTAAAATGTGCACTATAATGAAAAATTATACCAAAGATGGTAAAAGTATTAATCATAGATAAATTGAGATCTACCACCTGCCGTAACAACACTTAATTATTAAGAGAAACCAATCATAGTCTATAAATTCACAATTGTTAAAGGATTCATGTTCATTTTCGGCATTATATTTAACTCCTCCTTGATAAGGCCTTAGAAAATATTTTTAAATTTTATAATAAATAACAGAACTTTGATATATCAGGGCTTGGTGGGGGGGCTGTTAATAACACAGGTTAACAAATCATATCTTCTGCAGCTTATAATATCTATGATATCTACTGGCATCTTTTATATAAAAAGTTTGAAAAGCATAAGGCACTTTATCGATGCAAAACATTGATAAGAGTTTATGGTAAAAGCTTTTTGTAATATGGTTTGCTTACAAGGAAGTTATTAGTATGCTATTCCAAAACCAGTGCTGTAAACAGGTTCTTCAGTACGTACAATTAAGTTGTAAAATTCCAGAAAAAGTGAATGAATTTATAGGAGTATAAATTCCTACAATGAAATGGTAAGAAAACACATTTCAATAAGAGCTATGCTAATGGGCAGCTTCAATTACGGAGGGGGAAAAATTGCTTATAAAAAATTAATCTTTTCAGATTGCATTTTGTTACAGAATAACGATCTTATTTTATTTGCTGAAATGTAAAATCGCTAAGTCTTATACACTGTAATTTCACCACTGTGTTAATAGTTATGTTTTTACACCTTAATTTTAAAACGTTCTTTTATAAATTAAATGTACTGTTCTGCAATTGAAATGGAATTATTATATAACAACTAACCAGAATAACCAATTACAGTTCTATTTATTCTAGGAAAATAGATGTACATATCAACATTTGATATACTAGGAATATACATACTTACACTACTGCTACGTACCATCAGAATCGGTGCTGTTCAGTGCAATTGGAGGTATGACAGATACTCTACATTGGCCAAGTGGACATATAGGATGATATAAATCTTTGCAGGCAGTGTGTACCTAATAACAATGAAATAAACCTTCAGGAATCATAAAAACACATCAATGTTTTATTATGGTATAAGTTATATCTAAGGAACTGGTAAATGAAGATCAAGTGCATCCCAAAATGTTCAGTAATTGATAAATTACTTTAATGGCACAATATTTATACTTCTAAGGAATGGCCTAATCATTTTAGAGATGGGAATTTGATTTGGTCTGTACAGCCTGTTTTCATGATTGTCTCAGGCAAGTAGTATGTAGTCAATAAATGCCTGGTGAAGGGAAGGAGAGCGGAAGAGAAGAGGGAGAAGTGCAGAGGAAGGGAGGAAGGAAGGGAGGGAGCAAGGGAGGAAAGGAGGGAGGGAGGAGGGAAGGAAGAAGGGAAGCGAACCAGTGAGTGTCAATATCATTGTCCGTAGGAAATGATGATGACACCTACCTTATAAAATTCTTACAGAATTTAATGAAGATAAATATAATCTGTAATGTGTCTGCTCTTTCTGCAGTGATCTATAACTTTCTATTCACACCTCTTTTATAAAATTGTCATGTTATTATAGTTATAAGCACATCCATGCCTATGTTCTCAGCTAGACTTCTGGCTCTGTAAGGAAAAGGAAAAGGTCCTATTATTGCCCCCTCATCTTGGAAAATGATACACATCACAGGCACTCAGCAAGTGTGTTAACTCTGTAGAAAAAAAAGTTTCAAGGTCACTCAAGCAGGGCAAACATATCAAGTAGGACCCAGGCAATTTAGAATAATTTATGTACTCAACTAGAGAGCCTTTAAATGTTTTATTAGTAAGAGCAGGCACTTCATAAAGCACTTATTTAAAAAGGCTTTATTTCATTAGTCCTTTTAGAAAACTGGCATAGCAATTAAACGTGTATTTATCAAAACTTTTGAGAAAATAATTGAAATTTAATAGCAATTCTTGTTCTGCTGATGACCTAATTTTGGACCATTTCCTGTTATGACTTATAATCATTAACAATCCAAATGGATTTTAGAAAAATGAGCAGGCACAGATAGTTTTAAAAGGCATTTAAAACGTAGGAGAATCACAGAGCATTTTGCTCAATGATTATAACAATGTTAAATGAGAAAAGCAGAGATAAAATTGTATCTTCACTATTTTTACAGAAAAGGTAAAACTATGCCGAGATTGGTCAACAGCTGGAAAAATTAAGAGTTATTAGGAGTGTGGAACTATGACTTATTAGGATTGTGGAACTATGGTTTTGTTTTGTTTTGAACCAGGTGACTATGTTTAGACACTAGATGTTTTGTTGTTAGAAACTCAAATTTTAAAGGCATCATAATATCATAATGGATAAATGATAGTGTATAGGAAGTGCAAGATTAAGAGGCATGTAACAAAAGTGATGGTGGCCCAGAAACCTGCATGTCTAACTGACACATGGAATGATTTCATGCTAAGGTGATATTTAAGTTTGCCAGGAAAAAAGAGGAAAGACATTCCAGAATCATCCCTTCTACAGTCTGTAATAATACTTCTGTCCCATTTGTGAAATTTTAAAAATGTGGCAGAGAGTAGAACAAGCAAGTAAAAAACGTAATTTAACTCCTACTGCTTTTTTTTTTTAACTCCTACTGTTAAACTTAATAAAGTTTAAAAACTGCTGACTAATTTATCCCTCCCCCGCTTTCCCTTTTGGTTACCATAAGTTTGTTTGCTATGTCTGTGGGATAAATTAGGAGTGTGGGATTAACATATACACACTATGATATATCAAATAGGTAACTAACAAGGACCTACTATATAGCACAGGGAACTATACTCAATATTTTGTAATAACCTATAAAGGAAAAGAATCTGAAAAAGAATACATAAACATATGTATGTAGGTATAACTGAGTCACTGTGCTGTACACCTGAAACTCACACAACATTGTAAATCAACTACAATAGAAAAAGACAACTACTGACTAAACACAAGTAGAGACCTATATATTACAGGTAAAGACAACTTACATAAAACCTTTCTAAAATAATTCATCACACAGATGACCTGCTTTCTTTTCAAAAAAAGAATAGCTGAAGTTCCAGAAGTAGAGAAATAGACTTCAGTAAATGCAGACTAATAAAAGTAGTGGTAGATGCATACATCAGTGGTTGTCCCCCCAAAAAAGAAATCTTGGGTGGGATGGAATCTTGATTTAAAATCTTGTTTACGTGAGCACTCCTTTAAAATAAGGAACGGCAGAAGGGGGTTTTCAGGGTTAGGGTTGCACCAAAACTCCAAAGAGGGATATCTAATATAGTCTGCATATTATATTAAATGGGATAAAAGAAATAAAAAGTAACATCTATGTCAATAAAAGAGGCAATCGATGAAGACTAACAAAAGCCTGGGAATGAAGAGAATCATGTTCGATTCAAAAATGAAAAAGAGGGGACTTCCCTGGCAGTCCAGTGGTTAAGACTCCTCGCTTCCACTGAAGGGGGTGCGGGTTCCATCCCTGGTGGAGAACTAAGATCCCGCGTGCCGGGCAGCACGGCCAAAAAAAATTAAAGACAAAAACAAAAAATAAACACAAGATTGCCTATCAGCCCTGACTAAAAAATTGTAGGACTTATTTTTCTCTGTGGCCTATGGACTCAATCTCATTGATTATGAAATCAACATATCACATGCACATCTCTTGCATTTGCTCATCTTCACCGTGCTTATTAAAAGCAATGGTTTTCCGTCTTTTTGTCGGGGGGGGAGAGGGGCTGACTTCCAAGACTCAAAACACGACCAAACAACTCTGCCCCAAAGCAAGGCAATCAGCATCGTAATCAGACAGCATCACCCGGCGCTCAGATAAGCACTCACTGCCTCCTCGTCCTGCTGTCTTTTAGCCCCACATCACCCTCTGAGGGGCGTGAGGTCACCCTCTGAGGGGTGTGAGGTCACCCTCTGAGTTCCTGCTCCGACTGCCCTCCTGCAGGGTGGAGGCCCAGTCCTCACACGGTCTGGCAAAGATGGGACCATTGCTTGCTGTTGGCTCCACGTTATGCTGTGTCTGCTTCTCACCACTTTCTTGCACATGCCAAGAAGTTTTTAAATATTTACTTATTTATATAACATAAATGTATATAATTTAAATTATATCAGTGCATGGCCTACTGAACTCGGCTTCTTTCTCTCAGAGAACACACACGGGGTTGTAGCAAACTTACACTTTGCCTGTTAATCAAAATTTGGTGGCTTTCTGTGGGCAACAGGTAGTAAAACAGGCTGAAAATAGCAAACCACTAAGTGTGGCTAAAGCTTGATGAAAAACAATAAAACTGTGGGAAAGAGGTCTTCACACAAAGGGACAAGAGTAAGTGTTACAAAAAGGGCATTTGCAAAAGTAACCAGAGTGGAAGGAACCCATCTTGAAAAAAGATGAACCTTACAACGGGTGCGTGTGCTACCAGGCTCTGCTCTGCCATAAATTCTTAGCTTTGTCTCTAAATCACACAGATGAAAAAGGTACAGAAAGAAACATTTTAAATGGAAAATAATTATAAAACTCTCACCATCGTTTTACACCAAAGGCATCTCCAGTCTTGAAGACGGAGAACGCTGCCACACGTTTTTTCACAGACAGCACACTTGGCACTCACGGGCAAGTTACCCTCAAGCCACTGGTGGGGCATAGCCAGCTGTGCAGCAGGAAGAAAGAGCAGTCAAATTAAAGACCGTGGAGGACACCATTCTTAGCCAAGGGAAGAGATACAATGATTTCTTACTCTATGGAATCAGCACCATGTATCATTCGTGGCATACATTCATTTCCCCCACATTTATTGAGCATCTATTATGCCCTGAGCACTATAGGGATACAAAGATAAGTAAGGCTAAACCCCTGCCCTGCAGGATTTGCAGTCTCACTGAGGAGAAAGGCACATAGAGAGATTACCATATAGTGACCACGAAGTGTTATCAGAGATTCACATGCAAGGGAGTCAAGGTTTTGAAGGTGGGGGGCACCATTGAGAGGAGACCCCAAAGTCTCAGGAGTGAACATCTGAGTAAACAGCTGAGCTGAGCCTTAAAGAATAACTTAGTTGGCCAGATAAGGGTCTACAGCACCAGCCCAGCACAGCAACCACTCCTAAGCCCTTACACAACATTCCCCTTGAAATTTAAGAGCTGAAGGAAGCTACAAAGAACTGGATTGAAAATAAAAAGTCACAATCAACCAAAACCTTCCATCTAATCATAATAATAAACACTCCCCCTGAACTCGCTGTCGTAATTGAAGTAATAGACGCTCCCACTTAATTTCCACAGGAGAGGGGAATAAAAGAGCGGACGTGCCGGGGAGAGATGGGAGACAGTACGAGCTTACCCCATCCTCGTTCTCTATGATGTCCTTCCCGATGGACGCCAGGGTCGTCCACTTGCAGTTATTTGTTGCTCTCACTGCACACCTTTTATGAGCCTTGAACTTACACACTAAAAAAAAAAAAAAAAAAAAAAAAGTGAACCATTGCTAAATGAATATGCACTTTTGGACCAACAATGAAAGGAAATCACAGCATGAAATTTTAAAGTGGTCGGGGGGCAGAAGAAAAACAATATTTTTAAAAGCTTCTATTACTCTTCAATGATATTTTAAAAAGCAAATATGGTTATGTGTTTATGAAGCACTTTGATCAAGCTATAGATTGCTACTTAAAGAGATTCCACTTACTCTAAAAGAAGAAAAGAAAGGAAATAAGTACAAAAAAAAATAAATTCTTGAGGAGAAGGGAGACAACACACACACAACAGAAGAAAATAAAATTCAGTAATACAGGAGGGCTGGTAACAGCCAATTTCTAAGTCTGGGTGCTGACTACATGAATGCATTTAATTTGTGAAAATTCAA
The DNA here is from genome assembly GCF_965194825.1 of Balaenoptera physalus. Lineage (NCBI taxonomy): Eukaryota > Metazoa > Chordata > Mammalia > Artiodactyla > Balaenopteridae > Balaenoptera > Balaenoptera physalus. Next base: position 57,170,415 of record NC_138899.1, on the reverse strand, counting down.
CAAGCTGTGTACACTTCTGATATTTGCTGTTTTCTGTACGTATAATATACTTAAATCGAAAGTTTGAAACTACCAGAGAGATAAAGACCAAGATAATTCAGGGGACTTTTAAAGTGCAAGTACGTCAAGAAAATATCCAGGCATCATGGGAAATAGGTTGATGAGGGTCACAAAGATGGCACTGTCTTTTGAAACTATCCTGTTGGGATGACTACATGACAATGTAGAAGTAAGGAATGATGAAGTGATGTTCCTACTACAGGCATCGCTAATTCTCCCAGGCCATATTATCAAAAAGGTGCCTGCAAAGGAGAAATAAGAGGAAACAACCAAGACAGAAGCAGCACGTACATGAAAAAACAAATAAACCACAGATTATTTGAAAAATTAACCCTTGCTTATGAAAATCAGAACTTGACTCCTACTAAGCTTATCCATCCCTCTAGCGACACACATTATCCAAGCGTTAACGGATACTGACGTTATAAGAGTTTCTGACTTTTCAGGCGGCTCCTTATCACATGGTTTTGGAATTTCTACCAGTAAATCGTTAACAAATTTGAAATGACGGGTTACGCACCATTCTCTTTAAATTGTCCTAATTTGATGTAACATGAAAACGAAGGGGTCAAGTAAAACAACTAAGATGCCTGTAGTCAAATGTTCAGAATGCTTCAAGTATCGTGAATAGCCGATATATAAATGGCCACTTAAATTGAGCTGGTTTTTCCTTTAAAAATATTAGTCTATGGACACTGGCAATGTTTCATTTACCTGCTCTTTTGTGTACATTGACAAACTCTTTCCTAGAAATCATACTATTTTTGTTATAAATGACTTTGTGACTAAGCGCAGACTTCGTATAGAAAACAAGTTTTCAACTGAATTTTACTGCTGATAAACAATAGTATAAAGAAACAGCACCATAGGAAATTAGCTTAGTTTGAAAAAAAATTTAGCATGACCTGCTCCTTTTTGCTCCAAGTGACTTTTAAATTATTTAATATTTTAAACTATTTAAATGTTGTCATCTGTTACTGTATTTCTCAAAAGTATGGTTCTAGTTTTAGTTCTAGTTTTTAAAAGCAGGCTGCTTTTTAAGTACAAATAAGTACTTGATATTAACAGTCAATAACTTTTCTAAGAGGCAAAGAAGGAAGTAAAAAGAGGGCAACAGAGTATAATTTCATGGCTTTTTGAAGATTTTGCCATTAAAAATCAAACAGCTCATTAAAAATAAAAATCACTTTTGTAATAATAAAGTTCTTCATGCAATGAGCCTTGAGAATTACAAAGTTGCTTAATACAACATATACAACATATAATGATAAAAATAAAACAAACTGGTCTGTAACTATGGACATTAAGGAATGGACATGATTACTAGGCACCTTAATTTGTGCCTAGTAATTAGCTGACAATTTTCTCCAAACAAGTTATTCTGAAATAAGGCACTTTTTCCTAACCTGTAAAGTCATTATTTTAAAACCATAAAACATAAAAAATACAGTGACATGTAACAAATTATGATTCTTTATTGCAATATTCAATCTTTACCACGTTGTAAGTGTTCATGGGTACTTAAGATAAAAATAAGTACCCATGTGGAGATATTTATGCTGTTGATTAAAAAAAAAAATCACCACTTAACTTTTTATTCTTAGAGTGCTGTATAAATAACTGTGAAGCACAATTATGCTCTGAAATTATAATTAACATTCTCAATTGACTTATGGGATTATTTATGAAATGTATTTTCTGTCTTCTATTTTTCATTCATATATTTTGTTTATGCAAGGCTTTAAAATCATAATTTTAGTTATTATTCAACACAAACCTACAAGACAAATCAGTACAGACTGTTTTTACTGTGAAAACAAGGGCAGAAAGATTAAGTAAATTTAGTGATGGCGTTAACACACTGGAAGCGAGATTCCATTCTAATACAATGTTATTCATTGTCATTGTTGAATGAATTTTTCCTGTATTTGCATCTCTGTTATAACTTTTAAAGCGTCTTGTATTTTAAGCCCTTAGTTTTATCAAGCAAGCAGTTTATTCAGATTTCAAGGGGGTTTCTACAGTTTAACTTTGCTTACAGTAAAAATATCCTAAATAACCACAGTCTCATAAAATAAAAAGGCAACTTTTTTGTATATTCATAAAACTCTTGGGATTTTTAAAACCTTCTGCTGCAGTTTTAAAAATACTCATGCGCAAGACGCTGCAGATTTAAAATTTTTATCAGCAGAGAAAATCAATACTAACATATATTCCTCTAAAAAGATAATTAAAAAATACTATAATTGAGACTTAAAAAAAAGTCAGGAACTTAATTAGTAATAGAATAATGTTAACACATTTATTTAAAGACTTTGAAGTGTTTTATTCTCACCAGCTAATATAATTTTCATTTTTCTTTTAAAATGCTTAGAAAAATATTCAGTCATCCCACTATTAACTTCAATTCCTAAACAGTTAACTATATTTAATAATACATAACTCTCAAATCAGAAGGATACCACAGATCAGATCTAAGGCTATTTTAGATCTGATTTTTTTTTTAGCATTTTGAGGATAATAGACTATAAGGTAATAGTACAAAGACCTTCAAAATAACCCCATATAATATTACAGCCCTAGTAGAGTTACAGGAACACTTTTAGATCACTAAAGTCATAAAGACCAATTATATCTTTGTTTGCAATCATTCTTTAAATCTAAAAAAATGTTTAATGCCTCCTCCAAATTCTCATTTTCATGAATTTTAATGCATCAGGCCATGATGCAATCTGTAATTGTTTACTTGGTGAACTTCTTATACAACGCAGTTACAAATGTCTACCATATATTTGACTAGAAAAGTAGCGTCATTGTATGTACTCTCTCATTTCATTTTCATAGTACTCTGTGAGGTATAAATGATTATTATCCCCATTGTACAGATGAGGAAGCAAAAGTCTAAAAGGGTTAAACTACTCCTGGTCACAGTTTGTGGTGGTAAAACTGAAATTGGAACCCACAGGGTTTAATTACAGAGCTCTATTCTTATCCACTAGGCTGTGTCATTGTCATATTAAATAGCCGAAATACTGACATATCTTGGATTTTGTAATTTAAAATGAATTAAAACTATGACTCCATTTCTATTTTATTATTTAATTATGATATAGTTTTATTACAAGATTACCTAAGAATTTTTTGTATTAGAGAGAAAAGCTAAATAATGGTATTATATGTAGTTCAAAAGTAGTACACAGTGATTGAATCACTGAGGTATTAAATTAAATAAATCTAAAGAAGGTATGGTTTTCTCTTGTTGACTATTAATGTATTTCTTTTAAGTGGTCACTGCTCTTAAATTTAAAAATAACCCACAAAGCCTGCCATGAGAACAACAGCATAGACCTTATTTTTAGAAAACTTTAAAGAAATTTAAAAGGATGACATCCGTTTAAATTAAACATAAATGAAATAAAACATTTAAAATAATGTAACATAAGTAACAATCTAAATCCTGCCAAAAAGTATATACTGTCCTCACAGAAAGTTTTGTTCTCTGTACTTTAAACAGAATAGAAAAAGAATACTAGAAAATTAGAATGATACACAAAGTCTAAAGAATTTTCTTTAAGGGTAGTTGCTAGTTCCTCAGGAGGGAAACGCTACATTTTGATTTATACTTCCCTTCAAATGATTTTATGTTATCTTTTCCTGAGCCAAAATATTTTCCAAGTTGGCCCTATGCGTGCAAAGCTTCACTTTAAGCCACAGTAAAATTAAAACACTCTGGTCCCACTGACATGCTCCCAGCTACTGCTTCCACCCAAGGGAAATGTCTTCCTCTGATGATGTTTCTCTGTTCACAGATGTACCCGTGGCAGCGTGTTTACAGTAAGGTTAGTGTCGAGGGAGAACACACCCTGGATGTTACTGTACCTTCGCAGGACAGGCCATGGGAGGTGACTCCAGAAAGACTCTCTCGGCAGACGTTACAGAAAGTGGGTCGGGCATGGGAGCAGGCGTACCAGTTATGCATCCCTGAGAAATGTTCCACATTAAACTGGGCCACCTAGAAATGAGACGTTAGCACAGATTTGCCAAACAAGAGAACAGGACTACGTTTGGAATGTATACAGTTACGATTACAATTTCAAATCCACAATTTTTAAAACTAAAACATTTTGCTTTAACTTAAAAAAAAAATCAGTATCAGGTTTAAACAAGTTGCTGAATGAATCTACACATACTTTTTTTTTTCGCAGAATATAGCTTTAGCACTACGGTTCACATTTATTCTCTAAGAACACGAGATGACAGGAGAGAGGTTGCTTTACCTCGTAAGGTTCTCTGGTCTGTACAGACTTCAGCGAGCTGATCCAATCCTCCATCTCTTTCCTATTCTCAGCGCAAAGCATTAGTCTTCTGAATGGAGTGATTATCTGAAAGGGATATTGCAAACTGATTGTTATTAACCCACGAAGAGAGATTATTGCAAGACCTAACATCTTACAAGCTGGTACCATTTCTAATCTCTTGAGTCCTTACTTCCTTGATGAAGAAAGTAAGATTCTCTGTAAGGTAAATGGATTTTAGTTCTCAGTGTGATACAATGTGGTCTAGGAAAGAAAAATTCTAAGGAGACTTTTCTTGTCTTTGCCCTCATCGCTATTTACTTATCAGGCTTTCTAGCCCTTTACCCAAGGCTATGAACTCATATAAGCAGAATATTCTTATTTCACGTAATATATCTTGAAAATGGATTCTAAATATAAATCAAAATAATTCATAGTAAGCTAGAATTAACACATATTTTTCAATATGGAAATTTTGAAAAATCAAAAATCAAAGGAATGCAATATTAAATGATTTCATAATTGGTTTATAATAGTATCAAGACTATTCTGCTTTAAATAATGTTGGGTTTACAGATCCTTTCCATGGCCTATTTTAATATGATTTATGTGACAGATTTTCTTCCCATTGTGTAGAACTCCACTGTACTACTTTTTAGTGAGAACAGGGAAGAAGAATTAGCATATAAGTCCTTTAGTTGGCTTTAAGGGATGAAAATAATTGTGACTTTCATCTTTTTTTCATGTTACTAAAGAAGGCAAATTAATTATATCAAGAATCTTAAAGCAAGAGGAATAAAACTTCATGCTGTTATAGCACCAAAAGCTTCCAAGTAAGATTCTGAAATGACTTGAAAGCAGGCCCTATTTATGTGTGAATACAATATTCTGGTTGTAACCTTGAAGTTGCTAAATCCTAAGCATTTACTGCAAAGAAGAGACCATTTATTTACTTGTGAAAGAAAAGCAAAATGTTACATTCCCACCTAGAACCTATTTCCAAATAATAAATTATATATTTACTTGTAGAGCAAATTAGAAATTTTCCCAGGTTAAAAGCTGTTTGATCAAGTGATAATCTACATATTGCAGTAGAGAGCAGATTTCCCAAGTTATGGAAAAGCAATAATTATCTCTAAAAAAAAAGGAACCCTTCCCAAAAGGAGTAAACTAGCAAGCCTCAATCATTAGTGTTCATCTTAGAAAATAAGTCCATTATTCAAAGCTATAGAGCTCAGCGCAGTTGTAGCTACTCACCAGTCACTGCTTCCTTTCATCTCTCATTAGTTTAGGCTACACAATCCTTCCGTAGACTAAGGGGCCTTTAATACACTGGACAGGCACTCATGCTTAAATACAGCCGGCCAGAAGTCACATGGACGTCGAGCATTAACCGTTCAGCACTGGATATTTGTTAATTGCATATGAAATTGAACAGAACCTCACTTTTGCATTTTCTTCTGTTTTCCACTATGCTCCTTGGATAAAGCTTATTAGCAGTTGGTCACTCCTCTTCCTCAATAAATAGTTAATGCAAAGAGCAATGCCTCCCTCATTACTTAGGAGCCAAATGGATGCTTTATTGCTTCAAAATGTTTTTCTAGGACAGATCATCAAATGCAGCAGAGAGGGACCATTAAATCATAATACACCCCTGGCTCTGATGACTGGCACAGCACTCCAGAAATCTCTGTGTGTCAATGGACTGACTGAATCAATCTGATATTTATCTGAATAAATATCACCTCTAGCATGTTTTATTTAATTTTTCTGCTATACTATATGATGTAACGCTAAGGATTCCCTCTCTCTCATTAAGATCTTACAGTGAGTGAGACATGTATTATTTAGGTAAATAAGCCAGGCTTTCTATTTTATTCTTTAATTTTGTTTTTTTGTTGAATTCTAAGTAAAGCAGGATGTCTGATGGTTTTAACTATCTTTAATGCCTTTCTATTCTTTAAAAAGCCATTGTGAATTCAATAAAAAGAGGGGAAAGGATAGAGAAATAGCTTCTAATTTTTCTTGTAGCTTTTGGAGCTACATAAATGCCTCAACTCTAAAGGATTTCGGCAACATAAATCATGCATGTACCTCATACGCTGACGAAGTAAAATGTTTACATTTGTAATTTCTCCTTTTTTTAAAAAAGTGTTTTAAAATGAGCAGTAATAAGTAAAGATCATAACATATTCTTAAAATAAAAGCTAAGATTTTAAGAGCCAAACAGAAATTATAAATAATTGTGATTTACAAGCCTTGTGATTAAGAAATCTATTATAAAGTTACATTATAAGATGTTGACACAGGAAAAGAAAATCCTTCATAAATCATGGGATGCAGAGATGTCTCGCTTTGTGGCTGCAGGATGAAAAATACCTCAGGGAGCCGCCTCGGCCCAACTGAAGACAAGGCTGGTTTACCAAGCAAACCTGTAACATCTCCCAGGTTGTCCCTTTCCTCTCGGGGCTAATCACTCCTCAGGCCTCCAATGCTCTGAGTCCCCTCTCCACCTTTTACTTAAATTCTTCCTCATCACTGACCTTTGTAGAAAAGAATATGCCAACAGTCCCATCTGCTAAATGACAGGCTCTAGCTGTATCCTCACCGAACCTCATTACACTACAGTAGTTCCTCATCCAAATCTTTATCAGGAAAATATCTGAGGAGCAGCAGACTCTGAAAATTATTTGGTTCTTATTCTGAAAGCCTTTTTATTATGACAAGGGAGTAGGGTGGGGAGATGGAGGGATAGAGGAGGGGGCTATTCCCAGGGAAGACTCTCCGAGCCTGTTGGGGGCCAAAGCTAGAATTTTTCTAGAACTAGAGGACTCTTTACCTTTCTTGAAGGATCTGTAGTTTATCTATCCTAAAGTGTCCCCTAGCCCCTGGTCTCATCTCAACCCTTACTTTTACCCTCTCTTCCCACTACCGCAACATTCCCAAATGACTTTTTTCAGGCACATCTGAACTTACTTCAGTAATTAGTTTCTTCAAACTATAACCACCACTCCCATCTCGGGTCCTGGGAAATACACCTGTCATCCACCCCAGCATTTACTGAGTGTTTACTGCATGCCAGAGCCTGGGCATACAAACCATATGGGCTTTGCCTTACCAATCTATAAGGGAGATGGGTAAGTAAACCAAGATTTGCCTGTCCGAAAAAGTGCTATATAAGATGGAGTACAAAGGAGAGACATCTAAATTCGTTTTCTAAGTGCTACCTCAAATAATATACAAACTCCACAGGAATAGAGATATTGTTCTACTTTGAGAGTTACTGGCCTCTAAGGGTTAATCCAACAACACTATTATGTTGTATAAGGATCAAGAATTTCTCAGTCTGGGAAAGCATGTAAATACATAAAACAGTTATAAAACAATCTGGCATTAAATATGTAAAATTCCATCAAAGAGTACCATTATAGTTAAGACTTTAAATATATAAACATGCAGAGAAAAAAAAAAACAAATACCGTACTGGTTATCTTTCAGTGAAAGAATTGCAGATAATTTAAATAAGATTTTTTTGGTTGGTCTATGGTTTCTAAAGTAAATAGGTAGTATTTCAGTAACAAAAACATTCTTTAATTTTTTTACTAACAGAAGAATGGGAACTTAGAATTTAAAACTTTGCAGTGTTCCAAAGCTGGAGTTTTCCAGCTTGGCTGCACTTTACAATCACATGGGAGACTTTTAAAAACCCCAACGTCCAGGCCACGCTCCACACCAATGAACTCAGAACCTATGAAGGTGGGAACCAGCTACCAGTTTTTGTTTTATTTTTTTTAACTCCCAGGTGATTTTGAAGTGCAGCCAAGTTTGAGAACCTGTGTTCTAAAGATATTTTACTGCAAATTCACAACTGGAAAACACTCATGTAACAGCAGAGTGATTCAGTGCCTAAACCCTGGAGTCAGACGGACTCAGGATGAATACCAACAGCATCCCTTCTTACGTGTGTGGCTATGAACGTTTCCTGAGCCTCAGTTTCGTATCTGCAAGATGAAGATGACCAGTTCCTCACAGCTCTGCTGAGTGTGGTGTGGGTTAGAGAGACAACCCAAGCAAAGCATTCAGCACAGTGTCTGTTACAAGCCAAGCCTCACTAAATATTAGCATAGCAATTATTCTTAGCGCTGACAGGGAAGATGTACATATTTACAGCTTTCTTCTATAAGGTATATAGTCCTTGTGTAAGTGTGGTCCACAGACAAAAGTAACAGGAGCTTAGGTCAAAAATGGAGGCATTTTGCCAACAAAATAGTCACTGACTAGCAAACCACCAAAATAGAAATAAAGATGATGACCTATTCCTTAGAAGACATTAGGAAAACATCAACAAACTAATTAAGAAGAAATGGTCTCCCCCCCCTTAATTGCGCTGCATCTAACCTTACTCAAAGCAGGAATATAACGGCAAAAGGCTTACCAAAGAGCATGAGATCCCAGTACAGCAGTGAAAGAGTTCAGAATGCCGTCTCTAGTAGGTATCATGCCTAAACTATTCAAGATAGAGGGTTCCTCCTTTTAACTCATATTTCTGATTCTGCAATGAAGGAAATTCTGCAACCTTCTGTGTAACTTTAAGGGTCCAACAACTTCTTCTGTTCAAAAATTCTTATTTCTAATCTAAAGTTGTTTACAACATACTGATCACATCTGCACCCTGGCATACTTATTGTTGTATCTTTACTGATTAATCCGGAATAGCCCTGACTGAAATATTCATTTGCAGTGAGAAGCCTTTCTTGGAGAGCAGGACAAACAAAAAGTTTAGTTGTACTATAATAATTTTTGTTGTCTATACTTATTATAACTTAGGGGATATAATTTGACTTTTGTTAAAGCCCAATCAGGTATAAACACGTGTCTTTATAACACTAGGTTTGCTATACCTGAAATTGCCAAAAGCTCAGTCTTAATATTCCTCTTCCATCCTTCCTCATAAAATCTATATCCATCTCTTAAATTATATATGTTCCCTTTATTTCCATTCTTCTTTTTTGGAATGAAGTAATTCACTTTAACAGCTTAAACGTGCCAAACTGCAACGTAGCCATACATCTTATGTATTTTGAGAGCAGAGATACTTCAAAGAGTAAATAGGGATCACTACATCCAAGGGCATAGGTCTTTAATGATGTGTTTGTACCTGAATCAAGCCAAGAGTTTTTTCAAAACATAGCCAACCACACTCCAAACTAGATTTGGTGAATCAAAATCTTATTGTGGGGAGAGACGTGGATAATTTCAGATGTATATAACTGTATATTGGCAAAGCTATACAGGTAATGCTGGTGCACACCCATTTATCAACCACGAAGGGTAACAGAAGCATCCAACTTTCCCGTTAGTCAAAGCAGGATCTGGCCTAAAATAATGTAAGGAAAGTGCTCTTAATCTTTATGGGCCCTTATCTCCCTTTTCTGCACCCTTCTGCACCCAAATTTCCAGTGTCTCATCTGCCCCTAGTAATATTTCTTTGTGTGGGACCCATCTGTAATAGCCTCCCACCTACAGCACCCCACGTGATATAACAGAGGTTACAAAATGGTGATCTCCGAGGTTTTTGTGGCCATTTCTGTTGAACCATGAAGTGCTGTGTTGTAAAACAACAAGTTAATATCCATCATATTAGACAGGTTCTTTGCTCATCACAATACAAGCAGCTTAAATCTATTTTCTTCAGCTGGCCACTCCATACACTTAACGGCCCATGGAGGCATCTGAATTTGCAAATCCTATACAAACTCCCATGACTCCGTTGCCTTCTAGGGTCAGTGCTTCCCTATTTTATTACAGTCACCTCAAGCCCCATCGGTTTTCTCAGGTGACAACTACTGACCTAAAGAGTAATTTTTTCTGAGGTGTTGATACATGATAAAGGTTTATTTTCTCCTAAGGGTGTATGAATTTTAAAAGGAGACTAATAAAAGTACAAAAGGTCACAACGAATGTATTTCTGGCACCAAGACCAAAGAAAGTGCCACAGGTATTTTCAACAGACGGTGTAATTTAAATCAGATAGTATAATTAAAATAACAGAATTTTAGATTAGGAAGAGACTTTCTCATACTGACGCAATACCATAAACATTATTCATTTTATAGCTGTAAACGCTGTGGAGTCTGAATTAAGTGCTCCTGAAGAAAGAGACTAGGTTCCATGAAATCCTGGAACCCAAATTTCACAATATCTAAAATAATGTAACACAACTTATAAAGATGTAATGGACTAATGGTAAGACTGAGATCAACAGGTAATTCACATACATGTGAGAACCTATTAATCTACAGCTGGAATTTATAAAGAAATTTTGCTATGCAGGCAGCACACTATGTAAATATCAATAGGATGTTAATTCATATTGCTTGGTAGTTGAACTAAGGTCTTCCCTACTCCCTTTCATAAATTTATTTATTTATTTATTTATTTTTGGCTGTGTTGGGTCTTCGTTTCTGTGCGAGGGCTTTCTCCAGTTGTGGCAAGCGGGGGCCACTCTTCATCGGGGTGCGCGGGCCTCTCACTGTCGCGGCCTCTCCCGTTGCGGAGCACAGGCTCCAGACGCGCAGGCCCTACTCCCTTTCAGAATGATCTAAAAATCTTTTCATATGTCTGTTTAGAACCATGTTTAGATTTATAAACAAACACACACAGACCCTTTACTGAGAGTATGTAAAGAGTCAAAAAGGATATCTGAAAATCATTCTACACTTTTGTTTTTGGCTGAGTGATCATCTTCCTAGCTGATGAGTCCTTTCAGCTGAATAACAACTTACTGATCTTAGTGGGCATTCCTGTAATGTAGAGTAGGACATATCAAACATCCCCACAGGCTCTCATAATAAAGGGGGAGGCATTAGTCATGAACTTGAGGAAGTCTGTCCCAAAGCTGCTTATTTTCCTATCTAAGAAGAAGATATATATCATCTGGATATGATATTAATTTCAAAAATCAAACTGCAACAATAATTACCTATACATTGATATAAAAATTTGAGAATTCTGTAGCATAGATATGAAATGTTACTCCCTTGGGGCAAGATGCTATGAAAAAATGCAAGTATTGAAAAAATAAATTCTAATGGAAATTTTTTTATAAGTAGATAAAATATTTATTCTGAAAAATCTACTAATTATAGAAAGGGAAAGACCCCTGGACGAGAGCAGAACATCTTTGCTAGGAGTATGTGTCTTCTTATCTACAAGAACACTTGACTACAGACTTATGGCAAAAAGGCAGTAACTCATTGATTCTTCAATCATCTCTGTAAATTAAGTATGGTGTTAATTGTGTTACAACACATTGAAGAGGAAAAAAAAAAATCTAGAAGCTCAATGAGTTGTCCACAATTACTTAATCCACTTCCTACATGAGGAGTTTAAAAAGTGTTATAGCAAATTAAAAAAAAAAAAAAGATTATTCCTTCACTATAAAATACTGAATTAACTATGGTCAACTCAGTAAATCTCTTTCACAGCTTCTCCATACCTAGGTTTTGTTTGAGAAGAAAGATGGAAAAGAGGTAGAGCTAAAACTGGCAACCGTATTTTGAGGGATGCCTACTGAAGAATGAGGGGCCAATACAATGATGTGAAAGATCTGTTTTAAAACACTTCAGATGAAATAGGGAAGAGAGACTAGATGAAGCAAGTGTGGCAACATCTAGATAATAGTTAAGAGCTGGGCAGTGGGCATGTGAGGATTCATCACGGTTACCCTGAGTCTGTGTATATTTGAAATTTTTCACAATTAAAAAAAAATGTACTGAATGTTTGGGAACCCCAAGCAAAACCCTTCAAGGAACTAAGAAGATGAGGGACGTGGGTGTCTTAAGTCTCAGCTTGCAGGCCATACCCACCAGGACCCAAGCCTCTGACCTCCTACCTCTTTCTCCCATAGCAAACTCAAATTAGATGAGTAACGTGGTTCCCTTTCTCAAGTGACCTAAAATGTCCACAGAAGCTCGTGAAGTAAGACTTCTGATTACTGACTGAGATGGGGTAGGATGAAATAAGCTGCAGACAGCTGTGCAAATTTTACTTCCATATAATTCTGGAGTTTCAGTGACTCTGCTTAAGATTAGTTCTGTAGATCATAAAACTTGACTAAGGAATCATGGCTTCATAACAATGTCATTTTCTGTGCTAATTTGATTTTCCTCAAATATAAATAAAACATAAATTCTGGTACCTGTTTCCATGAAAAAAGGAACCACAGATTTCAATACTATCAGTACCAATATTCTCAGTATTTCCACAGGATCTCACTTTCTAAAAAGCAAAGTTACCTTTTACATGAATTTTAAAATATAAGGGCTTCCCTGGTGGCGCAGTGGTTGAGAATCTGCCTGCTAATGCAGGGGACACGGGTTCGAGCCCTGGTCTGGGAAAATCCGACATGCCGCGGAGCAACTAGGCCCGTGAGCCACAACTACTGAGCCTGCGCGTCTGGAGCCTGCACTCTGCAACAAGAGAGGCCGCGATAGTGAAAGGCCCGCACACCGCGATGAAGAGTGGCCCCCGCTTGCCACAACTAGAGAAAGCCCTTGCACAGAAACAAAGACCCAACACAGCCAATAATAAATAAATAAATAAATTAATTAAAAAGAACCACTATGTCCATCAAAAAAAATAATAAAAAAATAAAAATATAAAATACTCTAAAATCAAAATGTTATTGAAAAGCATTTAATGAAATGTTAACACAATAAAACAGAGACGTGTAAGGTGGCACAATCCAAACATTTTTCAAATGAGCAACTCAGCTCAACATTATATAATTTATATAGTCTTAGAATCCTTACAAAAACTGTAAAAGAAAGCAGCCTATTTAACATCTTTATGGGAATATCTTGTCTTTAAGGCTTTGTTTCAGAGTAACGGTCCTAAGAGTCACTTCCCAGAAGCATCTGGTTCACTAGAGAGCCAAAGGTAGAAGGACATAGTGAAATCTTACAGGGTAAAGATGACAGTCCCTCTGAGGTTGTGCTCCTCTCCCTGCTCTCCCTGGAAAAAGAGACACAGCAAAGGCTTCAGGGAGTCTACCAGGAAAGGCTGTAAGTGTTACCTGCTGGACTATGCTACTGTATCGTTTACATAGATAAATTACTTGTACAATGACAAACCACGGTTTCTTTGAAGACTAATAAAGAAAGTTTGGATCCAAGTCAGTATTAAAAGTCTCTTAGAATTCAAATGAACTATAATTATTAATGATAGTCAATCCCTGTTGTATTAGTTTCCTATTGTTGCTATAACAAAGTATTCTCATACAGTTGTAGTAGTCAGAAGTTTAAAATCAAAGGGGTCAAAGGGCTGCATTCCTTCTGGAGACTGTAGGGGAGAATCTATGTCCTTGTTTTTTCAGTTTCTAGAGGCTGCCTGCACTCCTTGGCTTGCGGTGCCTTCCTTGCATCATTCCAACCTTCTGCTGCCACAGTCTCACCTTCTCTGACTGATTCCTCTTGCCTCCTTCTTATAAGGACCCCTGTGATTACACTGGGGCTACTCCAGTAATCCAGGATAATCTCATCTCAAGATCCTTAACATAATCACAACCACAAGAGTCCCTTTTGCCATATAAAGGGATGTTCACAGGTTATAGGAATTAGGATGTAAACACCTTTAGGGTTCATTATTCAGCTTACCACACCCACAAAGTAAATATAATACCACACCCACAAAGTAAATTATAATAAGGACTTTTGATATTGTAATAATGAACTGGTAAATCAATGACACCTCTACTATATTTTCTTATTATATTCACAATTTTAATTAATATCCATGGATGCAAACAACTTTTCTTCAAAGGAATTAATAATTAAGTTCCTTAAAAATCGGAGGGTCTCATGTTGATAAACAGAATTATTACTCCTGCAGCATCCTACATTTTCAGAGTGCCTTGCTGTCAATATGGTCACATACATTATCTCAGTTAATCATCCATATATATAGCTGGCCTACGTGATAGATAAAAAGAAATTTAACTTGTTTAAAATCACAGACTCGTTAAATAGGAGAGCCAGAGTTTACAGTCAGAACTTCCGGTTTCATATCACAACCTCTTTCCTTGTTAAACCAGACAAGTAGAGCTTGTTTCTCAGCTGCCTTTATGTGCACCATACAACCCTGCTGAAAGTGAAATCTCTTGTGCTATAATTTGACCTATCCAACTCTAAGAAACCAAGTGTCATCAAAACAATTATGTCGACTGAAAACAAAAGGGTTAGGATAAAGGAAGTTTCAGATTAGCAATAACAAAATATTTCCTGTGAATAATTAAGCTACAACTTCATTTAACTATATAATAGTATTTATAACTAAAATATCACTAAAAATATACTTCGCTCACCAAAATTGGTTTAAAAAAAGATCTAAAAATTACTGATCAGCATTCTAAGAGGAGACCAAAATCAAGTAATATTTACACTGCCAATATAAAGCAAGCCTATTTCACAACTACCAAAGGGAATTAAAAGAATTCAGAACTGAAAGCCAGGCCACACAAATCAGCTGTGTAATTCTATGTAGTTTGCTTAGTGTTTGCAAGTTTGCAAGCTCCCCATGAGTCCAACACCCAAGTGTTTGAAAATCAGAGTTGACTAATAACCTGATAACCTTATCTAAGGTCTCCACTTTCACTCTCCACCAAAAGGTGCTATTCTCCCCTTTACAGCACTTTTCTCCACTTAGATAATAACATCTGATTATTTTCTGACTCCATCCACTTCATGTCTGTTGCACAACTGTATTCTAAAAGTCAAACACACACACACACACAAAACATAAATAAATAAATAATAATAAATACAAGTCAAACACAAGTGTAGCACAGAGCATATTAATGTCTTAAGCAATGGGCAAAGATAATGGGTTAGATGAGCTATAACATTATGAGGAAAGTGCTGAAGGTTACCTATGGTGATAGTTTAAAAACTTACACTCTCTATTTGAATCCATCCATCAAACTACTCATTCAGTCACTAGAAAATGTAAAGAGTGCCTATTATATACCGAGCAATATTGCAGCCCTGGAAATACTCTCTCCTTTCACTCAAGGAGCTCATGGTACAATGGGGAACACAGATACGTAAACCTAATTTCAATATAGTCAGTTCCTGTCATCTTCCAAACCACCTGGCCTGACTTAAAGATCCTTCAAGATCTGGACCATTATCTGTGCTCTCAGCACCCAGGGTGCAACTAGAATACAGTGAAAGGGCAGCTAACCAAAACTGAAGGATCAGGGAAAGCTTTGCAGGAGATGATACTCAAGCATTTAAGGATGAATGTCAAGTAAGATTTCGGGGGGTGGGAGGTAGGAAGCCAGAGAAGGGGAAAGGAGGAAGGGATATTGCAAATGAAGGGACACACAAACACACAGATGAAGAATCAAGGTAAGGACTGGTATTTTAAGTAGTGTGATATGACAATCACAGGTTGAAGAACAAAGAGAAACCAGAGAGGTAGTTACGAAAAACCTTTTAACCACACTCAGGAGTCTGGATTTGATCTTCAAAGTGACAGAGAAGTACGAAAGGGCTGTAAGCAGGAAAGAGACACAAAATACTTTATTTTAGAAAGATAACTCTGGCAGCAATGGAGTGGGTCAGCTGGGTGGTCAAGAGACAGGGGAGAAGACTCTTACGAAACTGTGGGAAAGGCAAGACAGGACAAGAGTTCAGGGTGGCGATGGGGCTGCTGTGGATAGAAGCAGTCTATGAAGACTGGAGCCAACAGCAGAGATGATTAAGGGTTTAATAGCTTTTTCAGAGGCAGCATTAATGGGCCTTGGTGACTGGCTGTGAAGAGAGATAATGAGGGAGCAGTTTAGATGACTCCAGGTTTCACATTTCGAATGAAAATCAGTTTAAAGCCCAAAATACTATTTATGGAGTAATTATAACAGGCCAGGACCTGTGTGTGCTAAAATATATCATATCATATCATATATCATATATTATTTCATATATCATTTCATATATCATAGCATACCATATCACATCATATATCATATCGTACCATATCAAATTTCATCCACACAACTCAAAAAGTAGCATCCATTTTACATTTGAGGAACCTAAGGCTCAGAGAGGTTTGTAACTTGTCCAAGGTCACAAAGCACACGTAGAATTTGAAACTAAGTTCTGTCTGCTTTCCTAGCCATCTACTAGAGAATGAAAGAATAGCAAAGAATTTACTGGCATTATCCTAAAAGGACAGACAGAACAGGCTGTACAAGCTACTCACTTTTTCTCCCCTTAAAAGATAATCAGGGATATTACAGTTATATCTCACTCCTATATATACTTGTACATTCTTTAAAGATGAACAAGAAAAGGTAGTGGTAAAATAATAATAATAATAATAAATTTAATTTGCTAATATAGACAGGTCTCTGCAAACCAGACACCTTTGGAGAACAAAATTTTGACAAGATTAGATAATTGTATGTAGCACTGTATTTGAAGTATTACATTGTCCATGGGAAACTGAAAGGTTTTTCCATTTGTTCAGTATTAATTGTAATAACAAGGAGCACAGTGATTTCAGAAATTCTATACGGAGGCTGTGACACACACTTCCCCCGTAAACTAGCAGTGGCTGTGCGTTAATGGACACAGTAAAAGTTTTACCGCTCATCTAATATTTTTCGGCTGCACCAGCGGCTGGAATGACGCGTTGGCCCCATTCCCTTGGCACCGCTCCTTTGGTTTGTAACCACACATTGCTTTGTACAGAACACATATGCAATGGGAATTGTCAAAACAAAATAATTATCTTGTTTGTACTAGTCACCACAACACTAAAACATGTCTAAAATCTAAAATTTCCATTACACCATAATCATACTTAAGGAATAGGGAAGATGTTTGAATATGCTAGAAATGTAAAAAGAGCCAGGAAAATGACACTTAAAAAAGTACTTTAAATCGTTTTAATAGTCTTTAAAGCATCTTCATCAATCGCCTCCTAGACATCACCAGGATATCTTACCATCATTTTAAATTCTCAGTGTCCGATTCACAATGTCTTCTTTTCACACCCCACAGACCTGCTTGTATTCTTGTTTTCTACCCTTAATTAAAGGCATCATTTACGTACCAATCCCCCCCAAATTCAACAACCCTGCGTTAGTTTCCTCCTCTCCCTTCTCCCTTCCCTTTGGCCATAGTTCTCCTGACTTTCCCAAAATATCTCTCATCCATCCCTTCCTTCCCTCCTATTACAGGTGGTCTGATATGTACCTTATCATGGTTTCCTTGACACTGCAGCAGTGTCCAACTTGGGCTTCCTACTAAATCCATCACTCTTGTCAAATGCATCTGCTAGGAAGCTGTCAGAAAGGGCTCCCATGTAACATCTAAAATTTTTTTGAATAAGTAATTTGTGATACAAAAAATATTTCAAAATATATTTAGAAGGAAAAGTACCTCTCCCTTTTCGAGCCTGTCCCCAGCTACCAAGTTTCCTTGCTGGAGGCAAATATCTGTAAGCTTCTGTGTACCCCTCCAGAGACATTCTTTGCATTTACAACAAATATGTGGTCTTTTGAGGTTTAAATGCATGAGTTGTGTGCACACACACAGAGTGACATTTTATACATGCATGCTGTTTCACATCTGGCTTTTCCCACTGAATAAAACTTGGAGTTTGGTGTGTATTATTACATAGAGAGCTGATTCATTCTTTTTCATGGTTGCATAACATTCTACAGTGTGATATATTTCATCATTCATTTCAACCAGTCTCTAATTTGCACATTTGGATTGTTTCCAATCTTTCCCTATTACAATGCGCAATAAATATCCTTGTACATATGTCTTTGCACACATAATTGGTACATTTCATCACCTCTGCTAATTCTGGATGATGTGGGCAGTAAAGGTATTGATGAATCTAAAAGACTTGAAAAAACTTTCTTTACAGTCTACCCCATAAAGCATGTATCTTGATCGTACTGTGTTAAGGCCCAGGTTAAAATTTTTTTCAGTAGTCATTTTGAGTAGTCACGTCGGTACTTGCTGCTGGGCATGCTCTACCCATCCTGAAAAGGCACATGCAACCTAGAACACTGTCACAGGAACAACACTTTACCTGTACGAAAACAAAACAAAACAAAACAAAACACTCTGAATTTTTACAAAGGTCTCCAAAGGGAGAAGAATTTGCTGCTTTGTCCTGACAGCCTTTCTTACATTATGAGCCTAACAAATAGGGAAGTTCTACTTGAGCAACTATGAAAAATTAATTATTGTTGGCATCTTTTACTGATGGAATTCTAAAAGAGAAAATGGCCATTTGTGCAGAAACCAGAGGCCAAACATTCAACGCTTATAAACATGAGATCTGTAGAACATACATCCATACAACGCATAGAATACTGTGACTCTTCCCTCTTGAAATATTAGCGGCAGGCCTGTATGACTTCTGGTTACTACCCCAGTAACTATCCACCATCAGACATTCACACTATATAGGGTTGTGCTAGATTATTACAAAGCATTAGTGAAGTGTGTAAAAGCATCCCATTTGCAGGGACAAGATACCCTACCAACTGATCCAGACAGACCATGTCATTAGGTGATGTCCGGTGTCTGGATCAATGGAAGACATAACTCAACCTTGCTGGAAGGGGCCAAATTAAGCACTGATGTCAAGGGCCAGGTTATCCTATGGCCACACCCTCTATTTTAAGATGCCAGCTCTGTTTAATAGCTTCTTGATAATAATCTGTTTCTCTCCAAGATCTAAAGACCATCTTCTGCCTTGAATCCCATAGTGGGGGGGCAGCTTACAAGAAACTTCTGAAAGTATCCTAAGATAGCTGTCCGATCTTTCGTAAACCCTGATCAGCTAACACAGCCTGAGTGTCAGGACTGTCCAAAAGCCTTCAGATCTGCTACCAGCAAGTCTCATCCTGTGACAACGAGCAAAACTAAAAAGGAAAAATATCTCCAACCGGATAGCAATCCACCTGCGTGTTGTCAATAGGAAGGTCTTGCTTCTGATGCCCCTTGTCCGTTGCTGACTAGATTGTAATTTGTCTTCCAGGAGTAAAAACCTACCTTTGCCTGCACGCATTGAGATTTGATCTTCGCAAAGTTTAAACTGGGTCCATAGAAACGTTTAAGGCAGAAACTACTGAACTGAAAAATCTCTTCTTTAAACATTTTTTTGTTGGAAATTAAATTCTTACCGGAGACCTGTCACAATGCAGAGGGCAAACAAAACTGCTAATCCTGGGCTTCCCAGGTGGCGCAGTGGTTGAGAATCTGCCTGCCAATGCAGGGGACACGGGTTCGAGCCCTGGTCTGGGAAGATCCCACATGCCGCGGAGCAACTAGGACCGTGAGCCACAACTACTGAGCCTGCGCGTCTGGAGCCTGTGCTCCGCAACAAGAGAGGCCGCGATAGTGAGAGGCCCGCGCACCGCGATGAAGAGTGGCCCCCGCTCGCCGCAACTAGAGAAAGCCCTCGCACAGGAACGAAGACCCAACACAGCCAATAAATAAATAAATAAAATTAAAAAACAAAACAAAACAAAAAAACTGCTAATCCTCTCTCTTCCATTAAAGATAATTCACCTAATGACTATCACCAAAATTGACCTTGGGTGGCAACCAAGCAAGCACTCTAATCATTGCTAGCTGGTACACTGGTCTACACAGCCTTCTTTCCACTTACTTGTAAGGTAATGAGGATTCACTAGGATTGGCCGGACTGGACTAAATTCTATTTAAAATGTTGATTACTTCTATTGCACTCGTAAAATTCCAATATGCTATTCATCCTCATGGAAAAATCACAGGCTTTCAATATTAATTATCCTACTTGTTAACTACATAAATTTACAAAATTATGTTCTCTGAACCCCACCTCTTCATCTATTGAAGGGAAGGAAGAATAACTACTTCATAGGCTTAATGAGATAATGAAGTGAGACATAAACTAAAAATTACCTGCTATGTGCTCATTACTCCCTATTGCGGGTTACAGGACAGACCAAAGAGGTTTTGGAAATGAATAATCATTTATTTTTCTTATCTATATTATAAACACCTTAAATTTTTAAAATATGTAGGATAATAGGCTTTCCTTAGTACTGTTTTAATATTTCATTAACATTCAAGGAGAACTTAAAACTATTTTAATATTAAAAATAAATAAGTGGTTGTTTTAAATTGTCTAATGGAGCCAAAATCTGATAAGTATAATGATGTGTTCTCATTTTTAGAGCACTTCATGACAGATGCAAGGCCAGATTCTGAAGCCATCAATAAGACCAGGTGTGATGAACAAAGCACCCCTTTTTGTGTGCACATCACCTGGGTTTTGTCAGGGTGATTCAAGACTGCAGGAGGCTTGGATCACTCATAAGGCCCAGGACGGCAAACATCTCTGGAATTTTCTGGAGCGTTTGAGCCCCACCACGGCTCTTCACTATTCCCAGTTTCTTAACAGGGCACTAAGGATTCTGACTTCCTGGGAGATCTGGAACATCAAACTCCTTAGAAAACAGGACTCTACCCTGCTGGTCAGTATAGAACTTCCAAGATACTAAAACTCTTCAGGATTCTGCTGTTTCAGTCAGAGGCCACAGGATAACAGGATATCTTTAGCTGATATCCAGACATTGATGACGGTTTTGTTTTAATTTTTATTACTAGTAGTTTATTTTCCCATGTTAGGCCTCTATTCCGGGTACCTCTGTGAGACAGGATATGATCTCTTAACAGGGTCTGAGGTTCCCTTCTGTACCACAAATGGGGATCAGAAGTCAGAGCTAACCTAAATGAGTATGGAACTAAGGAGGCTTCAACTAAGAGGCTTCAGCCACGTTAAGACCACAGTGAAGTCCAAGTAAATCCCACAGCCCTTCTCCAAAAGGGGCATGGGGAGGCAGCAAGGCTGGCAGCGTGAAGAGATCTCCTGTGGAAGACGGCACAGCTTCGAAGCCTCTGTACCACTGGGTGGCTGGTCGGCCTGGGGCTGCTCTTTTGAAACTTGAGCAACCCTCGCCCGTCTCCACGCAGAATCTCTCAAAAGAGAAAATGGATCTAGAAGTTAAGTCCGCGTAGAGCTACAGCTGCTGTCTCCAAGATCATGGTGCGAGTGATAGCATCAGCTCAGGACCATCCAGCTGGAACCTGGGAAAGGCCTAGTACGTGGAACATATCAGTGAAATGCAGATTTACAACTCGCCCAAGAACAGGAGGCTGTGCAGCATGTGGCCATTCACTGGGAGCCTCAATACGGCAGGGGCACTGTGGAGGTCAGCCCTCCATGATACAGGCCTGACCTTTCATCTGGGTGGACGTCTTCCACTGGCCATCCCCAAGGTGCCTGAGGCTAAGGCTTCCCAGGGAACCAGCTTCATTAAACACTGGTGTTTATGGTCAGGAATAAGCAGTTCTACATGGTCACCATATTTTGGTGGCAGAAATACTGACACCAGGTATGTGTTGGTGGAGAAAAGCAGATGAAGCAGTCCAGAGGATTTTGTCTATGGAATCCTGAATGGTCGAAGAGTTTGCATAATCTCTTCTCTTTCCTATAACTTGGGCCCCTGTGATGACACAGTTTCTAGTCTTAGTTGGGAGGCAGTTCATTGCTTTTTGTATCCCAAGAATCCTATTCTAAGGCCACATACTTTAAAGACAGGGACCTATTCCTGGAGGCTTTTAAACTTGTTCAAAATATGGTAGTCAGCGGCCAATTCCTTTTAGTCACCACTGTATATCCAGAATCTAGCACAGTGTCTGATATATGCAGCAAGCTTTTGATAACTATTTGCTAATGAATGAACGAATGTCTAAGGGCAGTTCTGGAAGTGGAGGACCAGGTGGGGAGTGGGCTTCTGTGCAATAGCCTAGGGGAATAGGAAAGGTACGGAGGCAGCAGGTGCAGGTTACTGACCAGGAGCGCCATGCTCTCCCTGAGTCATGGATCTTCAGCAAGGCCAGGACAGGGTAAGGGGCAAGTGGTAATGCCAAGCACGGCTACTTAACATGGTACCCTGTCTGGACCTCCAGGGACACAGTTCTCTCGACGATGAGCCCTCTTTCCCAACATTTTGATGGTGTCTATTCATACCGTCATTCATCAGAGGGTCTGTCTGATGAAACTGATCTGGAGACCCATGGTCTGATTATGCAACCAAGCCCAGGTTCCCAGAGCTCCTGAGCTGCCAGAATACTCAAGGACATGCTCACTGGTTCTTGCCTTACTTTAGAAAGTCCATTTGAAAGATGTATGGAAGGTTACTAGTGATGGTGGAGACCTCAGTTAATCTATTTGAAAGGTTCATGGAAGAGTACTAATGAAGGTGAAGACAAAGGCACAGTTCTCCCACCCACATCTTATTTCCACCCCAAGATTTTAGTCTAGCTACAAAAGGACCAACATTTTCTCACCTCCTAAGACTTTGGCCTAAGGAAGCTCACGGTAATGTTAAGAAGTATTTCTCTGGGTTATACTCTTGGAAAAGATCTACATCACTCAACGAAAAGATAAACATGATACTCCCACAAAAACAATGATAAGACATTTCATTTCTAAAAGCCTGCTGTCAAAGTTATAGAAAACCAAATACAAATTTCAAACTTAACGTATAAGTTTTCAGATTCATAGTATGAAGTCTAACCTAAACTGTATATAAGTCAACTTTAAAAGGGAAAACAATAACCCCTCAAATTGCATTAATGTGGTGTCACTTGAGAGTGCAGTACAATATTTTAACCAACATAGACATTAAAAAATATGAGGTTTGCTACTATCCGGCATCTAATAATTATGTGGAAATACTGCAATGGTTAATCATAGGCAAGAATCATGTTTGTTAGACTTATTGTTGGTATAAAAATAATCTGAGTCATGATGTGTAGATTTCAAACAAGGATACACATGTTTATGGGTATATTATAATACTACACCACGGGGGAAAATTAGGAAACTGTGCTCTCTAGGCTGAACTTGAAATAACACCTTTCTCTCAAAGAAAAATTAGAGTTTACAAATATCATTCATTCCTTCAACAAGACACATTCCTTCATTCATTTAACAAATATTTATTGTCTTTCCACTCTATGCCTGGCCCTGTGTTAGCCTTGGGGATTCAGTGGTGAAGAAGACAGTCTTTGTGCCTAAGGAAATTTCAGTCTCCACCATCTCCCCTCCCACATTCACACACCATGCAACATTCTCTCCAACAGCATTCTTGAAGGAAGGTCCCTTAGCTCCTGCTGTGTCCTATAACGAGACAGAGTGTGGAAAATGTCCAGCATGGAGTCGAGCAAGCTCTACATCCACTGCTCCTTGCCTACTCCCAACAAACGCCAAGAGCTGAGAGACCCGAATTTTGTACTAGCTGCACATAGCTATCAGTCATCCAACCTTGAGAAAGTCATTTCAGCCCCTTGAACCTGAGTCTGCTCTGAGGACTGTCTTCTTGGAAGCCACTTTCCAATCACAGGGAATGAGATGACTAGAGATTTCTAATAATGGGCAGAGCCATTACCTCACAAGAGGCCTATTCTATCAGATGACACGGTTATAAAGTTCTCTTTTGTGTAGAGCTGAAACTGTCCCTCTGTGAATTCAACCACGGATCTTTGTCCTGTACGCCAAACCTGTCTACTGCTTCTTATCCATAATAATCCCTCAAATATTGAGAAGATGTCACATCTTCCCAAATCTTTAACATAAAAAGTGCCCTTTAATGTCAATCAATCCCATTTTCCAGACCTTTTTAAATAATATGAGTTACCTGCCTCTGTGAGGTCTTTATCAACCTGTCTATTTAACATGTAGTGCCCACAATAAAATACAGTGCTCTAAATTTGTAGTACAACCAGCAAGTGCTTGCGATACATCTAGTAACACAATATAAGACTCTATGATTGGGCTTCCCTGGTGGCACAGTGGTTAAGAATCTGCCTGCCAAAGCAGGAGACACAGGTTCGAGCCCTGGTGCGGGAAGATCCCACATGCCGAGGACCAACTAAGCCTGTGCGCCACAACTACTGAGCCTGCGCTCTAGAGCCCGTGAGCCACGACTACTGAGCCCACGTGCTACAACTACTGAAGCCCGTGCGCCTAGAGCCTGTGCTCCACAACAAGAGAAGCCACCACAGTGAGAAGACTGTGCACCACAATGAAGAGTAGCCTCTGCTCGGTGCAACTAGAGAAAGCCCACGCACAGCAACGAAGACCCAATGCGGCCAAAAAAAAAAAAAAGACTCTATGATTGACTTGGAGGAGAAAAGACAACTGAACGTGTAAAAAGCAACCGCAGGAATACTATCTGAATCATACTCATTTACAACTCCACAATAAAGAGGCAGGATAGCAGAGTAGTCAAGAGTACAGATTGAGGCCATATAACCCAGATGGGTTCAGATTCTAGCTCTTTATATGTATTGGATGTTAACCTCTCTGTTTCAGATTTCTCCCCTATAAAATGGGAAGCATAATGGAACCTACCTTATAAGACTGATATAAAAAAGTGAATGACTGATCAGATATAAAGCAGTTATAAGAGGTACACAGTAGACTACATATTATCAAATAAAATAGGCAACTTATTTATCTAAGTGATTATATATTAACATGTTTATCTAAATGCCTGTTTTGCAATGTGCATTCACAAATGATATAAAAAGAAAATAACTTTTCATTACTTCCATGTATCTAAAGATTGAGTTATTAATGGATAAAAGTAAATTGACACTTCCTTAGGTTCAAAGGATGTGATATCTCTCTTAAGAGAGAAGATGAAGTGAATTATATTAACAGAGAGGAAGCTAAGAGGAAAACAGAATAAACAGAAAGTAAACATGAAAGAAACAAGTTCTTAAGAACATTTTCCCCTTCCATGAAAACACAGTCTGCTCATTTCGACTATACTATGAATGCATAATTTTCAGCACTTTATGTGCAGTAAGAGTGTTCTCTTTATTGGTTTGTTTTTATGTCTACTTTTAAAAACCTCGTCAGAAGAGTCATCATCTAATGTTGATCAACTTTCGGTCATGTCTACCGTGGCAAGTGACCCCTGAACTAAAATGACTCTGTTTCAGTGCTCATTTAGTTCTAAAAATAAGTGCTGCCACATGGCATCTGTTTCCATACAACTAAGCCAGCGTGGATATGAAGTAACCATGGGACTTCAAACACACTTGTAGATCACTCACTAACAATGCTAAGCGTGGTTAAATAAACAAAATAAATTACCTCTGTATTTCTTTCTAGTTCAAAAAAAAAAAAAAGCTTTCTTTACAAACCTTCTAAGAAGTTTTACCAATGTTGATACAATTTCTTTAAAAATGATGACTCATTTATTTAAGGTTTAGCCCAAACTTCATTAAAATTTAAAGAACACAGTCATTTGAACAGTACACTTTGAAAGCCTAATGTATACCACATCATTGTGATGGCTTTCAAATCATTAAAAAGCTCTTCTTTAGCAAATAACATTTACCTAACAAGGAACAACTGTGTTCCATTTGTTACAGAATGGTTGCTTTTCCCAACAGTACTTATTAATATTAGATAAAAGTGGAAATAAATCTTCACTACACCTCTGAGAAATAGGCAGCATGGAATGTTTTCTCAAGATAAAGTTCATCCATATTCTCTTTCAAAATTCCCAAACTTTTAAAAGTTGGCAATACTGTCACTTGTGAAGGGAAGCAAGGGATAATAAGTGTGTGATATCAGTTGCCACCAACATGTATCAAACTGTACGTGGTCATCACTGTGCTAGGTATTTTGGTGCATTATCATATTTCATTTAATCCTCATAACCTATGAGGCAGATACCATTATTACCCTCAATTAAAGTTAAGGACACTGAGATTTATAGCAGTTAACTAATTTGTCTAGGGTCACCTAACTAGACACGGCCGAGACACGACCCAAACCCCGGCTGTTTGACTTCAGTCTTAAGCTCTGCAATTGGAAAAATTAAAAAAAGCTGGGGATAGACATGCCATGATTAGTGAGAAAGAGACAAAGAGAGCAGTGGATGTGAGAAGAAAGAGAACAGAGGTAAAGACCATCCAGATGGAAAGAATACTGTGCAATAGGAAAGAGCCCTGGGTTAAACATCAGGAGATCTGCAATCCCTTCCCTGGGGGGCACCAGTATGACCAAAGGGAAATCAATTCTCTCTAGTTTAATATAAGAAGAGCACATTCACATACAGCACAGAGGTATGTTAAAGATAAAAAGGTTAAAGGGAAAATAAAACTCTAAAACACCGTGCAAATATCAATAAAATAAAAAAGAAAACAATTAAAAATGGACAAAAAAATTAAGAATGTTTCACTGATTCCACAGTCATAGAAGATGTCATGGTAGAATTTAAACTACAAATAAATTAATTGTGAACATTAACCTAAACACTCATAAAATGCCAATAAGGCTGTCTGGAACTGTTCTTTTCTGTTCCCTGATCATATCACTGACACCTAACGTCACAGAAAATGCATTCAATGTTAGTAGGTTTTGTTGTTGTTGCTTACTGCAGAAGACACTTGTAAAACCAGAAATTCAAACTTAGGTCAAAATTAGCCCAATGTAGGGTAATTAAAAAGTATATATGTATGTGCACGTGCATGTGTGTGTATTTAATTTATCATATCTATTTATTTCGACATTGTGAGACCTGGAGCAGAGGAATCCAGCTATTCTGTGAAACCAATAGAAACTGTGAGATAATAAATAGGCATTGTTTTACGCCACTAAGTTTGTGGTAATCTGTTACGAAACAACAGAAAACTAATACAATACCTGAGGGAATTTAGACAACCCAAAAAACAAGACAATTATTAACTCCAGGGATGGGAGCATAGGCCTGTTTAAAAGTAATCATCGTGTAGGTAGGTCTTAACCATGTCTGCAGATCCTTTGACACCACCCTCAAGATGTCTGTGTCTCCTCCTCTGGAAGCTCAGTCAGTCTCAGTGCTTGCTCATAACCACAGAATGACTTCCCCAGCTAAGTCAGTTTCTGCCCTGCTCTCTAGAACACTCCCTGTAGAACCCATTTTACTAGAGTTTGACATTGGGTTTTTGGGTAAAGCACAGCTTTTCCACTTTCCATTTACTAATTATAGATTTTCCATTTACTATTGTCCCTTGTCAATATATCATCCTTAGGGACTTCAAGGCAAATAGTAGTGGCTGTAATGAGGCAGAATTCAGCTGTCATTGGATTCCCCAGCCATAACACCACCAAACTACACCATTAACCTCTGACACAAAACGGCCAAAATAACACCACGAGTAGCAGTCACTGGAACCCAGGAAGGTGGAACATTTAAATATTTAAAGATGGGAGGATTGTCAATTACTGGTTGAAAACATACCTCTTATTCCATTTTATACCCTGGAAAGTTCTACCAAATTGATTTGCTATAAAACTCTAAGCAATCTGCCTAACATTTTAGTCTCGCATTTCTCATCCAACAAACTTCAGAAACGAAGTTTGGCTGAGTGAAACGTTGGAAATTTCTTGAAAATATTTCAACGAAAAAGTCTTCTCATGCCCAAAATGAGCTTTCATCTTTTAATTAAAATCAACAAATACTTATGGATAAGGTACTATGAGATAAAAATGTATGACAGTGTCCCTATCCTCAAGGAGGTTATAAGAAACATAAGTACTTAGCTAAACACAAGGCGGAATACAGTAAGTTCTATGAGAAGGTACAAAAGGAGAGACTGCATGCAGTTGGAGGTCCAAGAAAGAGCTGTACGAAGGATCTGAATAACCTCTCCCAAATCTTAAATTTCGGAACCCTCACTCAGACTAAACTCTAGATCCTTGTCGGGGAGAACCCCTTATCCACAACCCCACCACGAGTCTCCACAGAGGGGAGAAAACTATTGCTCACTTCCCAGGGAAGACAAGTGGTTAATCTGATAGGTTAATCGCCCTACCCGACCTTCACCTGGGAGGAAGGAAGAATAAGCAACATTTTGCCCTTCAGCCTCCAACAACTTATCAGAAGCTCTGTATTTAGTGGTTATTGGATCCTGTTCAGCCATTAATAAAGTCATCCTGTATTCCTTATGCTCCATTCTCAAAAACTGAGAACTCAGAAGGGGAAGATGGATCAGTTACTGATCTCTCAAACATCCAACAATCCCTTTTTTTTTTTAATTTTTTTTGTTTGTTTGTTTTTATTTATTCTATTTTTGGCTGTGTTGGGTCTTCGTTTCTGTGCGAGGGCTTTCTCTAGTTGTGGCAAGCGGGGGCCACACTTCATTGCGGTGCGCGGGCCTCTCACTATCGCGGCCTCTCCTATTGCAGAGCACAGGCTCCAGACGCGCAGGCTCAGTAGTTGTGGCCCACGGGCCCAGCTGCTCCGCAGCATGTGGGATCTTCCCAGACCAGGGCTCGAACCCGTGTCCTCTGCATTGGCAGGCAGATTCTCAACCACTGCGCCACCAGCGAAGCCCCAACAATCCCTTTTTATCTTTCTGTCCAGTATGCCCTATAAATCATCAATCCTGGGCCAATTTCGTTGTTTTTCTTTACTCCTATCTTTAAGAAAAGATAGGCCCAGGAATTAAGAACATTACTTATCTCCAATCTCTGGTGGACACTATTTACTACCTAGTAGTCTTCTACTGGTCCCTGTTCAGTTTCGATTCTTATTTTCTATAGAAGCTCCTCCAAACCCTCCTAAAGTCTTATTCATAGCATATGACCTAATCTTCAATTTCACTGAGAAAACAGTAGTGTTTAGGTTTGAAATATATGAACTTCCTGCCCACACCTACTTCCATAAACTTTCTGTCTCCTGTTCAAGGCTAATCTCTTAACCTGTGCTCTGCGTCCCACCCCCTGCAGTTTACTCAGCAATCATGCTCCAACAATTATTCCCTTTCTCTCCTGCAGCTTCAGCTTTTGATTCTAATAATTCTTCCCTCTCTTCATATAGACACACTCAAAACTCATTTTAAAAACAAAGCAAAAGAGCCACAACAACAACAAAACCAGAACTGCCTCTTCAGGCCTGAACATTCTTGTTGCTATATGTTTGCTCCTTCTTTTAACCGCCAAGCTTGTAGGACAAGGAGTCCGTGCTGGCTCTCTCTGCCCTTCCACTTATCATTTGCCATGCATTTGCTACTGCATGCCACCCTCCACTGCAACTACTCACATCAGTGTGACCAAATGACCTCCTGATTCACAAATTCAACAGACACTTTTCCTTTCTTCTTTGACTTGACCTCTCTACAGCATTTGATGTTTAACAACTTCCGTCTTGAAACTCCCTTCCACTGGCTTTTTATAAATCATTGCCTCCTGATGTTCCTTCTATACTTCAGAATGCTCTCTCTCAGTCTTTATTGGTCAAACCTTACATTTTAACTTTTTCCCAGGATTCTATTCTTGGCTGTCCTCTCTCTTCTCAAACTCAACTGTCCCTGGGGAGGGGGAGGGGGAGGAATATTCACAGCATGAATTATCTCACATGCCCATAAATCAATAAGACTAAATCTGAACTCATTTGCTTCTTCTCCATCCCCCACCCTTACCAGTGCTTACCTCCATCATGGCACTGCTCTGTATTTGTTTATCTGTCTGTCCTCCCTGCCCTGGCATGCCTAGGGGATGAACATAACACACTGCTGTCCATAGTGGAAGCTTCCTAGGGCAGGGGCTAGGAGTGTGGAAGGGGTCAGCGACCCAGCAAGAACAATGCACCTGAGAGGACCTAAGGAAAATGTAGCTATAAAAGTATCCCAGGGACCTCCCTAGTGGTGCAGTGGATAAGACTCCATGCTCCCAAAGCAGGGGGCCTGGGTTCGATCCCTGGTCAGGGAACTAGATCCCACATGCATGCTGCAACTAAGAGTTTGCATTGCCACAACTAAGGAGCCCGCATGCTGCAACTAAGGAGCTGGTGAGCCGCAACTAAGGAGCCCACCTGCTGCAACGAAGACCTGGTGCAACCAAATAAATAAATAAATAAATATTTAAATATTTTTTAAAGAAAAGGAATCCCAGATGAACTTCACTGAACTACACCATGAATATCTTGAGGGAAGTGATATATATATATATATTTTTTTTCATCTCTGAATCCCTTGTGTTTATTAGCACGAGTGCCTAGCACATGGTGGGTCCTCAATTCATATTTAATTCATATTTTTGTAATCAAAGGAGTAGAAGAAGTATGGGATATCTGAGATAAGCTTTGAAGAACTGGTAGAATTTCAACAGCTGTTGATGGAGGAGGGATCATTTAAGTCAGAGGGAATAGAAAAAGCATTAGGTTCAGACAGAACTGCTGGACCGGTGGGATGTCTAAGGACAAATAGTTATCAGTATGCTGGAATGCTGAGGAAGGATTTTACAGGACTTTACGGCGGAGTTACAGATGCAACCTGACAGGCGATGGCGAGCCAGTGAGGTCTTCTAAGCAATGTGATTTGCAATTGGAAAAAAATTAACTGGAACAGAGGACACTTCTTTAAATAGCTGCCAAATGAATTACGTAAGTGAGAAGAAACGAAGGCCTGAACTACAGCAACTAGAGTAGCTGTAGATGGAAAGGAGAAAATATTATTTTTAAGACTGAAGGTAAAGAACCAAACTTTTTGAATATTTAAGAACAGTGGAATTAGTTGAACATTAAAGGGAGGTGAAAATTTTAAGGCACTAAAATTAGAAGGTCTAAAAAAAAAACTATATAAATACTTTAAAAAACTACATTTAATACATTGGTTTATTGACCCAAACAATCATGACACGTTGGGTGTTAGCGTCTACAATGTACTTATCAAGTTTACTGTTCTTGGTGAGAACTCCAACACATGTGACACACAGCTGGCAACTGAAGAGGGCGTTCAGTACAAGCTCATGAAAGATCATTCTATAACTTTTGAGGGGGGAGTTACCAGAGTATAACCATACCGTGAAGCTGTTGTTAGCATTTTTTGTGCTTGCTTCAGCTACACTGGCATCTGAGAGGTCAACTTCATCAAATATCAGAGACTGTTAATGAAAAAGAATACAAACATGTCAAGTGCAAACCTAACTGAATGCTCCTCAGTATTTTTTTTTTTTTTTTTTACCGTCACATCATGACCATGAAGCTATGTCAGGAATTAGAAATAAAAAAAGGAAGAAAAACTGAAATTACTGCTGCTTGGTGAGTAAAACCATAAAGTTCAATGAACACATAAATTCCAAACTGTAAAGGACTTTAAAGAACTCCCCTGGCATACTGTTTCATTGAAAAATGCTCTGTGCTCTCCAGAAACATCGTTTATGGGAAAACTACTACTCAGTGTATGACATAAACACATACTCACACACTCCCCACAATGAGAAGAACTAGTCCTGGCTCAGATCATGGACAGTTACTGAACTTTTTGAATGTGACCTTCCTCATCTGTAAATGTGTTCAAATGAGATGGTGCATGTGCTCTGCAAATATAAGATGACATTTCTTTTATACTCTTAAAAGAAGTTTTATTTATTTCTTTTCTTTTCTTTTTTTGGCCAGGCTCCAACATTTATTTTTTTGGTATGCTTAAAAGTGGTTTTAATCAAAAAAGTTTCAGTGGTAAAAACTCCATAGAAATAAAATCTTTAAAATGGACAATTGAGAAATTAGGAAATTCTAGTAAATAAATGTATCCTTCCCACTTTGAGTCAGTTGGTCCTTGTTCACAGTCATCCAATGTTCTTCCAGTGAGGCAGGTATAACACCACTCCTCTAGAACTGCTAGAAAAACAGGCTCCCTTATCTAATAACTTTTACCACCCCCCAAGATCTCCAGAGGGTCATGCAACTCTACTTCAACCCAACCAATCTGACCGTAAGACTTGTTCCCTGACTACAAGGAATTTATAATCTAGCACGGGAGCTGAAATAGACACAACTAGTTTTAAGTAAGGGAGACTATTAAAAGTGGAAGAGCAGATACTACAAAATGCTATGGAAGGTCACAGCAGAAAACAAATGCTTTCTCTTGTGAATAACGGAATGAAGCCAATTTTAGGGGGACCTTAAAGAAAATAAGGAATTTCTTTAAGTGGAGATAGAGGAAAAATCATCCTGGGGATGGAAAACATGGAGCGAGGCTGTAGGCTATCGAGTGGTCAGTGTTGTCTGGAGATAAATGTGAGAAGTCAGAATGGAGCCAGATCAGGGACAACCGTGAACATAATGACTTTTAAAATAAGATTATTCTATTTTGTTATTACTTCCACAGCTGCATAAACTAAGAATTATGTTTGTTTGTTTATTTATTTATTTTTTACCTCCTGGTGTATAACTCTACTAATTATATCACAAATACGTGTTTTTTAATATAGAAATGATTGATTATCCTACTGGCACAGTAACAATAAATCTTACTATTTTTAAATTGAAGTATAGTTGACATACAGTATTATGTTAGTTTCAAGTATACAACATAGTAATTTGACAATCAAATACATCATCAAATGATCACCATAAGTCTAGTAACCATTTGTCATCATACAAAATTATTACAATATTATTAATTATATTCCATATACTGTATATTAAATCCCCATGACATTTATTTTTATAACTGGAAGTTTGGATCTCATAATCCTCTTCACCTATTTCACCCAACCCCACATAACCCTCCCTTCTGGCAACCACCCATTTGTTCTCTGTATCTGTAAGTCTCTTTCTGTTGTGATTTGTTTGTTCATTTGTTTTGTTTTCTAGATTCCACATGTAAGTGAGATTGTACGGTATTTGCCTTTCTCTGTCTGACTTATTTCACTCAGCATAATACCTTCTATGTTCATCCATGTTGTTGCAAATGGCAAGATTTCATTCTTTAACCTTTAACCTAAAAGGTTTTTTAACCTTCATACTAGCTAATATTTCATTATATTCATTACTAATAATTGGTCTGTTCAGATTTTCTGTTTCTTCCTGATTCAGTCAGGAAGATTGTATGTTTTGAGAAATTTATCCAGTTCTCCCAGTTTGTCCAATTTGTTGGTATATAATTTTCATAGTAACCTCTTATGATCCTTCATATTTCTGTGATGTCAGTTGTTAACTTCTCTTTCATTTCCGATTTTATTTATTTGGCTCTCTCTCTTTTTTTCTTGATGACTTTGGATAAAGGTTTATCAATTTCATTTATCTTTTCAAAGAACCTGCTCTTAGGTTTTTGTGGGGTTTTTTAGTCTCTGTTTCATTTAATTCCACTCGTAACTTTACTATTTCCTTCCTTCTACTAACTCTGGACTTGTTTATTCTTCTTTTTCTCATTCCTCTAGGTGTAAGATTAGATTGTTTATTTGAGATTTTTCTTGTTTCCTGAGGTAGGCCTGTATTACTATCAAATTCCCCCTTAGAACTGCCTTTGCTGAGTCCCAAAGATTTTGGAACACTGTGTTTCCATTTTAATTTGTTTGAAGGTATTTCTTGATATCCTCTTTGATTTCTTCAATGACCCATTGGTTGTTACTGAGTTTGTTGTTTAGACTCCATGTGTTTGAGTTTTATTCCAGTTTTTCTTGTGGTTGATTTCTAGTCTCATACTGTTGTGGTCAGAAAAGATGCTTGATGTGATTTCAGTATTTTAAAATTTATTGAGATTTGTAGCCTAATAAAAGATTTGTCCTGGAGTGTTCCATGTGCACTTGTAGGCACCATATATATGGTTCTTGTTTTTTGTATCTATTCAGCCATGCTGTGTCTTTTGATTGGTGCATTTAGTCCATTTACATTTAAAGTAATTATTGATAACTATGTACTTATTGCCATTTTTGTGAATTGTTTTCTGGTTATCTTTGTTGTTCCTCTCTGTTCCCTTCTTCTTCTCTTGCTCTCTCCCCTTGTGATTTGATGATTTTCTTTAGTATTGTGTTTATATTCCTTTCTCTTTATTGTTTGTATATCTGTTATCAGTTTTTGGTTTGTGGTTACCATGAGGTTCTTATACAACAACCTCTGTATATAGCAGTCTATTTTATGTTGATAGTTGCTTAAGTTTGAGCATGTTCTAAAAGCACTACAATTTTACTCCATCCACCATTTTATGTTTTTGATGTTATCTTACTTTGTGTATTCCTTAACTCATTATTGTAGATATATATGGTTTTACTAGTTTTGTTTTTTAACCTTCATACTAGCTATATAGGTGGTTGATCCACTATCTTTACTATATTTTTGCCTTTACTGATGAGATATTGTCTTTCATAATTTTCATATTTCTAGTTATAATTTTTTCTTTTCTGTTTAAATTTCTTTAACATTTCTTGTAAGACTGGCTTAGTGGTGATGAACTACAAAGTAGACAAGCTATTGCTTGTCTGGGAAACTATCTCTCTCTCAATTCTGAATGATGATCTTGCTGGATAGAATATTCTTGGTTATAAGTTTTCTCCTTTCAGTACTTTGAATATATTGTGCCACTCCCTTCTGTAAAGTTTTTGCTGAAAAGTCAGCTGACAGTCTTATGGGGACTCTCATGTATGTAACTAGTTGTTTTTCTCTTGTTGCTTCTAAGATTTTCTCTTTAGCTTAACATTTTGGCATTTAAATTATAATGTGTCTTGGTGTGGGTCCCTTTGGGTTCACTCTTTTTGGGTCTCTCTGTACTTCCTGGGCCTGGATGTCTGTATCCTTCACCAAGTTAGGAAAGTTTTCAGCCATATTTCTTCAAACAGGTTTTCTGTCCTTTTCACTCTCTCTTCCTCTTCTGGGACCCTTATAATGTGAATGTTGGTATACTTGATGTTGCCCAAAGGGCCCTTAAACTATCCATTTTTTGGTTTCTTTTTTCTTTTTACTGTTCTGATTGGGTGATTTCCACTACCTTATCTTCTAGACCACTGGTCCTCTCTTCTGCGTCATCTAATCTGCTGTTGGCTTCCTCTGGTGTATTTTTCATTTCCATTATTATTTTCTATCTCTTTGTTGAAATTCTCACACTTCTTCTACTGAGTTCAGTGAGTATCTTTATGACCATTACTTTGAACACCTTATCTGGAAGTTTGCTTATCTCCATTTCATTCAATCTATTTCTGAGGGTTTGTCTAGTTCTTTCATTTGGAACATATTCCTTTGTTTCTTCATTTTGCCTAACTTTCTGTGTTTGTTTCTACATGTTGCATAGATCGGCTACATCCCCTGGTCTTGAGAGAGTGGCTTTGTGTAGAAGGTATCCTGTGGGGCCCAGTAGCATGGTCTCCCTTGGTTACCAGGGCCAGATGATCCAGGAGTGTCCCCTTTGTGGGCTGCATGTGTCCTCCTGTTGTGGCTCAGCGGCACTTGCTGAGGGGGTGCTTGTATGCAAGGCTGGACCCCAGTGTGGCTGGCTGCAAGGACCAGTTGCAACTGTTGTGGGTGCTCTGGTGTGTGGGGCTGACCCCTGGGGCAGGAGCCACTTTGGGGGGACACTAGTGTTGGCCAAAGGTGTCCCCCAGGTCTAACAGGGCAGGGGGCTGTTTTGGTGGGGCTCCAGTGCCAGCTGAGGGTACCCACCTTAATGTTTATTTTTGAAGGAACAGTAAAATATCCGCTTTAAATGGAGGCTCATCATTACAATTTTTTTCTTCCAAAGCTCATCATTCTTATTTCATTCAATTGCTATATAAAAATTATTTAAGCCTTTATTTTATTTCACTATGATTTTTATTTCTAAATGCTAGCATAATTGAGTGATTGTTTTGTGCCAGACATTATGTAAGCACTTCATGTACGTAATTTCATTTAAGCCTCCTCTCAACAACATGCTGTCCACAGCCACTCCACTGGAATGTGCTAGAATCGGGATACGAACTCTTGTCTGAAACCAGAGTATGAACTCTTAGTAACTACAGCAATTCTCTCTCTCATTTTCAGGAAAAGATTTATGGGGTAAAAAGTAGCAAGAAAGGGGGGAACCCAAATTTAGAGTTTATTATATCTATCTAATAAGGTTACATTTAACTGTTCATTTTACTTGGAAGGAAAAAAGAAAGAAAGCAAACTACACTAGGACCATCCTATAAGATTGTCCTCAGGGGAAATGGCATGAAACTGACTCAAATAGACCCCCTTGGGATTTGGTCCAAGATGAAACACATTTATATGGAATTTATACCAGAGCAGTAATGCTAGTGAGCCCCAAGACAAAAACAGTTTATAGAACCAAAATTTCAATTCCATCTACGGCCTTCGAGTGCTTGCAACTAGTATTCTCTCAAATTACCTTTGAGTCCTTTGCATAATAAAGTGTACGACCTCGAAGTTTGAAGTATCGCTTTTTCCATCTTTGGAAAGAACTTGTTTGCTTCAACAGTTGTCCCTCTTTAATACTGGTCTAGGGAGAAGCAGAAACACAACAACATGATTAAAATGAAATTCAAAACCAAATAAATTTCAAAATTAATGACACACTATCATTAACATTTTGAATATTATTTCTCATGCTTTGTAAATTACATGAGAGAATATTTTATTCTCCCCATTCAACAAGGGAACACATGTGCAAAGCCCCAAAGAGCAAAGGTGAATTCAACATGGTGACTCAAAGCAGTCATAAATACTATGGAAGACACATGCACAAAACTAATACTTTTCAATACAGTGTGATGAGTACATGTACATATATAAGTACATATATACTTGTATATAGTAAAATGGTGGAAGGGTGGAGGTGCAGTATAATGTAATGGTTAAGAAGGCATGGGCTCTGGAGCCAGAAACCTTGTGATCAACTCCTGGTGCCACCACTTAGTAGCTGGATGATCTTAGGCAAGTCAATAAACTTCATGGCTTTATTTATTCATCTATAAAATGGGGATGACAACAGGACATACCTTATAGGGTTGTTGTTGTGAGGAATAAATTTTAAAAACACGTAAAAGTATTTACTGCATGGCACATAGTAAGTGCTCATTAAATGTCAGTTATCATCAGCTATGTGTTATTGTAACAAACACATACTCAAAGCATGGTGCATGGCGGCCCAAAGAAGGAAGCTCTGCCTCAGAGGAAGTCAGTGATGTTGTCCTCCCAGAGGAGAGCCTTAGGTGGGTCTTGAAGGAGTTTATCAGAATGATGAGTGGGAGAAGGGTATTTTACGTGTGTGCAGAAGTAGAAAGGTATAAAACAGCACAGATATTTGGGGAATCTTCAGAGTTTCTGGTTATAAACACAGGGTAGAGCTTGCAACGGGGAGCAGCAAGAGATGTGGCTGGAAGAGGTGGGCAGGGGCTCTGGGATTCTGGGCTAGACCCTGTGCTAAGTGCTTTATGTATACAAGTTCATTTTATTGCCACCAACAACATCCTTGGAACCCCTCTGACTTCACCTAGTATCTCTCCTTCACTTGGTCACCTCCATTCACAGTGATGCTTTGCTTTTAAGTGGGCGTGCATGCACGTCCCTTAGAACTGGACACTACCTATTCTCTCCTCCTGGACTGCTCTTCCCTCAAATATCCATCTGATCAACTCCTTCACCTCCTTCAAGTCTCTCACCTTCTTGATGAGACCCACCTCACTGACCTCCTACTGCACATGCTCTCCATATTTTCCCCCCATCCTGATCTTATTTACTTCCCCACACAAAGAACTTTCCAACTTCTAATGTATAATGTAATTTACTTATTTATTATATTTATTGTGCTACCCCTATAAGAATATAAGTTCCCTGAGTTTATTATATCTAATAAAGTTAAGCTTCATGTTTCATTTTAACTGGAAGGAAAAAAAAAAGGAAGAAGGAAGGACACTTTATTTATAGCAAACTAAACTTACAGCCTTCCTATGAGACTGTCCTTAGGAAATATGTCACGGGATTGACTCAAATAGATCCCCTTGGGATGGGGGTCCAAGATGGATCACATCTATCCTGAATTCACAGAAGAGCAGTAATGCTACAGTGAATCTCCAGGGCAAAAACAGCTTACAGAACCAACATTTTATATCCATCCCACTGGACTGCACACTGATGTGTCTCAAATACCTAGAACATTATCTGGCACATATGATATGGAGATCCATATGAACGAATAGAAGGTGCTGAGATTAAACCCATGTTTGTTTGAACTCCAGAGTTTATTTCCAACTTTTACACTATACTGTCTTTTATTATCAAGAAGACATAAAATATTGAGAAAAGTTTGTTGTCTCTAATAGGGTAGTTAGGTCATACTAATGTTTACTTTCAATTTCATTAAAAGATTCCCTCTAGAGCCTGCTCTCAGATGGTCCTCCAGGAATTGTGAGAGCATTAAAATTTAATGATGACAAAATACTGTTGAAACTTCAGTACCAAAGAGCCCGACTTAGAATCAGACAGACAGACCTCAAGCCAGGCTCCACTACACGCTAACAGTACAAATCTGCGTAAGTTACTTCAGCTCTCTGTGCCCAGTTTCCTCCCCTAAAATATGGGGATAATAATGCCAACTTCACAAGCTTGTTGCATCTAATTTAATTATCAGATAATGCCTGGAGAGCACTTAGCACACTATCTGGGTTACAGAAAATATTTAATAAATGGCAGAAAGTGTTATTATGATATTGTTATGCTATTAAGTTCACGGAGTATTTTCCAGGCACCAAATTATAAGAGCTTCTTGGAAGAAGTGAATAAGTGTTTGCAGGCCTCCGTGAGAGCAAATAACAGCTGGGGCAGAAGGAAGAGTGTCAAGAGATGAGGTTAAGGGAGACAACAGCCAGGAGATGTTGGCCACAAAGGGGAGCTTGCTTTTTATTCTAAGTGCAAAAAGCTAGTGAACTGTCTGAAGCCAGACAGTGAGAATGGGGAAATGGGTGAGAAAGAGTGGGGGACCAATTAGGAGGCTGCTGCAGGAGTCCCAGGGAGAGACCAGGGAGGATGGAACTAACGTTGTAGCATCACTGAGACCGACAGAAGTAGAGGAATTTGAGACGTTATTTTGGAGGCAGCATCTACCGGCCTCTCTGATAGACATGAAGGGCAAGAGAGAGAAAAGAACCAAGGGAAAGTGTAAGCATTTGCCTTGGGCAACTAGATGCAAAAGATTGCGAGAGAAAAGGGTATTAATAAGGAAGAGTTAAGTGGCGAGCTGCCCTGCTGCAGCATCTAAAGTTACCCAGGGTAGAAAGTCTATATTCTTAAACTTGATCACAAAGTCTTGAAATGCTATAAAAATATAACTCATCCAGAGAACAAATCTTTTGGCAATTCAAATTATAAAAGTGGGTGTTTTAAGATTTTTGTAAAGTTCTGTTGAAGGCAACGAGGAAGAAAAGTTAGTGTTTAGTCTATTTATGTTCTATCAGGCTGTTTCTAAAAAGCATAAATAATCTAATATTTCTTCTCCACATGGTTACTAGAGTAATTTTCTAAAATGAAAACCTGATTACATTATGCCACTGCTTAAATCCTTCCTTAGTTCTCGCTATCTTTTTTTTTTTCATCGATGTATAGTTGATTTACAATGCTGTGTTAGTTTCAGGTATACAGCAAAGTGATTCAGTTATACACACACACACACACACACACACACACACATATTCTTTTTCAGGTTCTTTTCCTTTAAAGGTTATTACAAAATATTGAGTATACTTCCCTGTGCTTGTCTGTTTTGTACGTAGAAGTATGTATATTTTAATTCCACACTCCTAATTTATCCTATCCTCCTCTTTCCTCTTTGGTAACCATACGTTTGCTTTCTAGGTCTGTGGTTCCTTTTCTGTCTTGTAAATGAATTCATTTGTATCTTTTTTTTTTTTTTTTTTTGCCTGCAGCATAAAGTCCAAACTTCTATATGTATCAGAGACGACCCCTGCACGATGCTGTCCAGCCTCCTCGCTTGCCCCTCCGGCCAGAGGCTCCTCTCTCTGCCCTAAATGCCCCCTCCTCAATCGCCTGTCTTGAAAGC
This sequence comes from Balaenoptera physalus, assembly GCF_965194825.1. Taxonomy (NCBI): domain Eukaryota; kingdom Metazoa; phylum Chordata; class Mammalia; order Artiodactyla; family Balaenopteridae; genus Balaenoptera; species Balaenoptera physalus. Next base: position 57,130,166 of record NC_138899.1, on the reverse strand, counting down.
ACCCAATCATTTCAATTCTGATCTAGTGCCACCGCCTCTGGAAGACTTACCCACCCCCTAGGAAGAAGTGAACACTCCCATCTTTGTCCCTCGAATGTGTCCTTCTCCTGCCTGTATAACAGCACCTACGACAACTGAATGGCATGTTTGTGTTCCCACCAGGCTGTGACCTTCATAGAGCGAAGACCATGTCCTACGTATTTTAATAACATCACCAATTAACACGTTAGCTGACACTTTAAGGCCCCCATAAATGTTAAACCAAACAACTTTTAAAGTGTAAAATGGTATATAACTTTGTCTTTTAAAACGAAGATAGTATTAGGAAAGAAAACAGGAAAGAATGGCTATAAATGATTTTATGGTTTCCAGCATTCAGCAGGTCTGCTTCTTTTCACTGCATATAAAAAACAGCAAATACAATGCAAAAAAGTATATATGGCCCCCAAGGTGCACTCCCTGGGTGAGGGTTTGGGGAGACATAGTCAGAGGAACAGGCAAATGTCGATCTATCCTGATTTTATGGCTATTGATAATTTAAAGATGCTCCTTACATAGTCACTTTCAAGGCGAATAATTTATCTGTGTTTTACTATATAACTTTATGTTCTTTAAATCTTGCACAAGCATGGATTTATTTGCAGTGCGTGAGGCTGAGGAGAATACGTGCATTTACAAACTTCTCTATGTTATAATATACAAACAGTCAATTTTAAATTCTTGAAGAAAGAAAAGAAAGAAAAAGACATCTGAAGCTAGCTTGCTTTCTAGAGATGTGATTAAAAAGACTTAACTAGGAGGCAGTTTTTCACATGAAAGTTAATCCTTAAAATAAATGTCTGTTTATATATGGCAAGTTAAACAAACACTTCTCATAAAAGAAGGAGTACAACAAAAATGATTAATTTGTAACAGCTCCTGCAAATATAATCATATAGGCAAAGCATGGTTCAGAGAAAAATACTGTAGTTTGAAAAATCTCAAAATAATGAGTAAACTAAAGGAAGAAACAAGGAATCTTTCTTTAAAATCGAAATATTTATTATATTCAATATTAATGTTCCACTAGAATAACAAATTGAATTTAGTAACAGACATAAGAATTAGCTATGATCAGTTATTATGAACAATCTATGAAAAATAAGCATTAGATTTTAATTTTATTTTGTTCACAATTTCCAGGATAAGGGATAAGCTCTCCCCTCCCTCAAAATAAGGCTTAGAAACATTTGCATTTAATGGCCATTTCATCATATAATCTGGCAGATATTAGTTTAGTACAATCTGACCTTTATGAAAAATCAGTGAAGTCATATAGCCCCTAACCGTAATCCAATAACCCAGTTTCCAAATATTAAAAACAAAAAGTTAAATGAATTTGGCTTTGAAAAAAAAATTGTTTCAATAAAATAAGCTTCAAAAGTTTTAAGATCTCTTTTCTATCTGGCTTTCTGAGACTGTTTGCAGTCCAATGTCTTAAAGCTGTGCAATTTGCTCATTTCGCGCCCCCTGCTAAAAGCAAACAAAAGTAATTTCTCTTTTAAATTATACACACATGAGCGCTCTAGGATTTCACCTAACATTTCAGAAACACCTCTGTGTCACAAGTTGAAGTTGCTTTGATGGCATACTACTTCAATGTCCTGAGGAGAGTGCAACTTTACAAACAGCCATTCAATGAGCCATTCTGTAAAGCTAAAAATCTTTGAAAACATCAGTTACTGCCTGATTTATCTGATAAACATACATTTTCATATGTTGGCTTTTGGGGGGATATCAAATAGGTGTGGTGAAGAGCCTGATGTGGAGAAATGGAAATGTCAGTGATGACTCATCTTTTACAGATGCCTTCAAAAATTCCAGGAGAATCTCGAGCTTCTCCTAGTCTTGCCCCAGCACGACCCCTTAATTTCTCTTCTAGGGAATGGGAATGGAATTTGTTGTGATGGGAGATGTGGTTTGTTATGGACTAAATGTTTGGGGGCAATCTTAACCCCCAATTTGATGGTACTAGGCGGTAGGGCCTTTGGGAGGAGATTGTGTCAGGAGGGTGGGGCCCACATGAATGGAATTAATGCCCTTATATGTGAGACCCCAGAGCACTCTCCTGCCCCTTCCACCATGTGAGAACACAGCTAGAAGATGGCTATCTCTACCAGTACATTGATCTTAGACTTCCCAGACTCCAGAACTGTGAGAAATAAATATTTATTGTTTAAGCCAACCAGTCTTTGGCATTTTTGTTACAGCGGCCTGAACAGACTAAGACATGGGTCAAGAGAATTTTCACCACTCTATACTTTGTATGTAATCACTTCTTTCCTATCTCTTTTAATTCTCTATCTACTCCACCCTCCCAAAGAGAGAATTAGTCTTTGTCTTATAGCTTTCTTTGCCGTATCCATTTTGTTATATAAGGTCTAGGAAAGCTGTCTATGTACAGGGTACCTGTACAGAACCTATAACATCATGAGTCTAGACTTCCTTGAATGGTAAGCATCTTTAGTTTTACAGACTTTAATTTCTAAAGTGGAAATATCCTTATATGCTGTGTATCTTTATGTGCTGTTGTGACATGTGAAACAATGGATATGAAAGGATACATAATTTTTTAAAAAGCTGGTATGACAAGATACCATCATCATTAACATTAGTCCCCGTGATAAGCATTATTTATTACAGAACAGATCTTATCTTTCAATCCATCCCTTTCCACTCCTCCCGCCTTTGCCTTAGTTCAAGCTCCTCTCACTCCGTTGAACTCAACAGTACCCTACATGTTCTCCATGCGATCAGTTTTTCCCACCACTAGTCCATTGTTCCCATCATGGACAGAATTATCCATAAGAAATATTTTTGATCTCACCAAACTCTGGTTTAATATGTTCAGTGCTTTCCTATCACCCACAGTGTAATCCCAGACTTGTGAGCTGGGCACACACTCTTCCTTCCATAAATGACCCACTTTCTGTAACAGCTTCATCTTCAGCATTTCTCCTAAATTCCTCTAACAGGAGAGGAAAAGAGAAGTACCTGCGAATCCCCAAATCCTCCATGCTTCCCTACGTCCAAGCTTTTACACGAGCTCTTCCTTCTACTCATAATAGTTTCCTCTGTTTCTTCTTAGAAATCTCCCACCCCATCCTATCATCCTCCAAGGCTCAGGTGGCCATCATATCCTGGGTGCATCCACAGCACTATGCCCACACATAACTTATAGCGTTAATCATGTAGAATAGGAATTTTAAAAAATTCATATCTCTCTCTCTCCTGTATCTTATTTATCTTTCCATCCTACACATATAACCACAGACTTGATACTAAGAAAATAATGACTATATGTTAATAAATTTATTCAATAATTAGGAAACAAAAAGTAAGAAATTAAGAGGATTAAAACATTTTTTTCTGATAAGAACTTGAGGAATTAAGTGGAGAAAAATATTTCAATTTTTCTCTCTCCAGCAAGTCAATATACTGTCAGAAAGCACAAAGGAAATAGACCTGACTCCCCAAAAAAGCCCTGGACTGAGTTCCATTTCTGGCTCCATTTACTAGATTTGTGCTGCAAATGAGCAATAACATTTATGAGCCTAAGTTTCCCTACCTGTAAGGTGAGGATCACCGTCACCTGCCTTGTATTCTTCAGAGTTGTTAGGACAAAACAAAATGAAGTGTAAATATCTTTCATAAACTCCCAAATGCTGTATAAAGTGTCATTAATAAGCAAGGTACTATTTTAACAGGTCATACTTTTGGGAAAAGGTGTTTTTAGTGGGACTGACACAGTTCAATAAAGAGATACCATTTCTGAACAAGAGCCCAATGCTTATATTTAGAGAAATTATCCCACAAAGATCAGCTTTAATTACATAAAGTATACAGTTCCAAAATGTATAGTTTTCTAAACATTTACAGAAGAAAAATCAATCATGAAATGGTATTTAATAATGGAGCAGAGTTTAAAACTGCTATATAGGGCTTCCCTGGTGGCGCAGTGGTTGAGAGTCTGCCTGCTAATGCGGGGGACACGGGTTCGAGCCCTAGTCTGGAAAGATCCCACATGCCGCGGAGCAACTGGGCCCGTGAGCCACAATTACTGAGCCTGCGCATCTGGAGCCTGTGCTCCGCAACAAGAGAGGCCACGATGGTGAGAGGCCCGCGCACCGCGATGAAGAGTGGCCCCCACTTGCCGCAACTAGAGAAAGCCCTCGCACAGAAACGAAGACCCAACGCAGCCAAAAATAAATAAATAAATAAAATTAAAAAACAACAACAACAAAAAAAACTGCTATATAGTGTTAGTATTTTACTTTTTAGAACATCAGTCTTATTTACCAGTAAGAATTAGAAAATGATGACAATTGCTGTCGGATAACTCCACTTGGATGCCACTGGCTCTTCAAAATTCAATTAGCCTCAAACTGACCTCCCTGTTAGATTAGAGTAGGGCCAGGCCCACCTTATTCACCGCTGTAGCCCCAGCACTTACCATAGTTCCTAGCACAGAGAATAGCTCTTAATTGCACAAAAGAATAAATGAAGTGAAGACTGATATTCAAATAAAGCAGTTGAATGTCATTTAGAGGAAACTTGAACTGTACACTATCTTAAGAGCTTTTAAGGGAGAGCCTGGGCAGGAAATTGACAGCATTCTGAGAACTGCACCCAGAGGTGCTTATTTTGTGGCCATCTCTTTCTCATTTGCAAATGTCCCTGCAGCAAATTTAAGCAATTAGTTGTTGACTATTCTCTTGGGTTTTTCTTTTCTTCCCAAATCGAAAGCCATTCTACTTTTATTCACTACCATTCCATCATTGCTAAGGGAGGCCATCTATCACATCAGCATTAATATTGTATTTGGGTGGTATCCAGACTTATATCTATAAAATGTGTAAATCAATGATTATTTGTAATAAACTTTCTATCCTTCCCTATTCTATCCAACAGTTAAACTTACATAATTTTGCTTGAAAGGTCAAAATGCAATCCACACAGATCCGAATTCTACTCTACATCTCTAAACTAAAAGTCTACCTTCATCACCAGAATGCACTTTAATGTATGAATCTTCTATGACAATATCACTTTTTTCTTTTATTAGCTCCTCTATTTTTTGCCTGATTATAAAACAAGAACTACTTTTCTCCACACATATGCCAGAACTTATATTGAATGACTACTTTCCATCACCTTTTTTTTTAATTAATTAATTTTATTTTTTTAATTTTTGGCTGCATTGGGTCTTCATTGCTGCGCGTGGGCTTTCTCTAGTTGCAGCGAGTGGGAGCTACTCTTCATTGACATGTGCGGGCTTATCATTGCGGTGGCTTCTCTTGTTGCGGAGCATGGGCTCTAGGTGCGCAGGCTTCAGTAGTTGTGGCTCGCGGGCTCTAGAACACAAGCTCAGTAGTTGTGGCTCGCAGACTTAGTTGCTCGGCGGCATGTGGGATCTTCCCGGACCAGGGTTCGAACCCGTGTCCCCTGCATTGGCAGACAGATTCTTAACCACTGTGCCACCAGGGAAGTCCTGCCCATCATCTTAAGACTTTGGAACGTAAACCATTTGGTGTCATTCTGATCCAGTCTGTCAATCTCTTTTACCATCCAAGTATTAAATTGCTTCAAGCCTGTTATTTCTATCAGCCTCCAAATTTCCCTTAGTTCCTCTCGACTCCAGACCCTTTGGCTTTGTGCCTTGTATTCTTCTTTCCCCTTCTGAATTTTGTCCCACCATGAATTTCCTACTGTCTTAAAAACAAATTTAAGCCTCTTTGTTAAAATAAGTATACATACATTACATAAAGCTCTGTCAAATACACCAGTTATTCTAAAATCTGGCTGATCGTCTGAATCACATGGAGAACTTTATAAACATGAACAGCCTCAGTTCATCTGGGACTTTTAAAAATTGAAGTATAGTTGATCTACAGTATTGTGTTAGTTTCAGGTGTACAGTAAAGTGATTCAGTTATATATATATATTTTTTCAGATTTTCCATTATAGGTTATTACAAGATATTGAAATAGTTCCCTGTGCTATACAGTAAATCCGCATTGCTTATCTATTTTATGTATAGTAGTTTGTACCTGTTAATCCCATACTCCTAATTTGTCCCCCCACCTTTCCCCTTTGGTAACCATAAGTTTGTTTCTTATGTCTGTGAGTCTGCTTCTGTTTTGTATACAGATTCATTTGTATTATTGTTTAGATTCCACATATAAATTATATTATACTGTATTTGTCTTTCTCTTTCTTATTTCACTTAACATAATGTCCTCTGAGTACATCCATGTTGTTGCAACTGGCAACATTTCGTTCCTTTTTATGGCTGAGTAATATTCCACTGTATATATATACCCCATCTTCTTAGGCCAATCATCTGTTGATGGACGTTTAGGTTGCTTCCATGTCTTGGCTATTGTAAATAGTGCTGCTATGAACACTGGGGTGCTTGAATCTTTCAAAATTAGAGTTTTCATCTTTTCCAGATATATACCCAGGAGTGGAATTGCTGGATCATACGGTAGTTCTATTTTTAGTTTTTTAAGGAAGCGCCATACTGTCTTCCATAGTGGCTGCACCAATTTACATATGTGGGACGTTTTGATTCAACAGGTCTGGAGTAGGGTATATGAACCTACACATATTAAAATCTCTTTTCGTGGGCTTCCCTGGTGGTGCAGTGGTTAAAAATCCACCTGCCAATGCAGGGGACACGGATCCGAACCCTGGTCCAGGAAGATCCCACATGCCGTGGAGCAACTAAGCCCGTGCGCCACAACTACTGAGCCTGCGCTCTAGAGCCTGTGAGCCACGACTACTGAAGCCCGCGTGCCACAACTACTGAAGCCACGCTCCTAGAGCCCGTGCTCCTTAACAAGAGAAGCCACCGCAGTGAGAAGCCCGTGCACCACAACGAAGAGTAGCCCCCGCTCGCCACAAATAGAGAAAGCCCACGCGCAGCAACGAAGAAGACCCAATGCAGCCAAAAATAAATAAATTTTAAAAAATCTCTGTTCGTCATTATGATTATCAGTCAGGTTTAATAAACTCTCATAAACATATTTAAGTATAATAATTTATATAAAACCTTGAAAAGATATAATTTAGCACTTTAATTGATATCCAGTCTGATCATTTACTCTTATTTAGCTTTGAACATTTTACAGATTTGGTGTTAGGATCTTCCTAAAACATGGTTTTAGGAAGTACTGTATCTCTATATTCAAAATGTTTCTTTCCTCTGTATATGGAACCCCATTAGTGTACCACTCCTGCCCTCTGCCCACCCCACTGGCTCTGCTCCAGCCAGTGGGGGGAGTCATTTGGGTTTAATAACTGAGCATGCTCACTCAAGCTCTTCCCTTCCTCCTCTTGAAAGCCAGCGGCCCACAAGAAACCAGGCTGTACTCAACTATCATTCAGAGAAAAAACAGCTTTGATTTTCAGAAGGAGGCTAGAATAAGACCGCTGGATGAGGGAACGAGGAGCTGGGATCTGCACTGGACACGACCATGTGGCGGTAAATGGGGGCTGGAGGCGTGTGGACAGAAAAGGGCAGCCCTAGATGCTTAATCTTCCCCCTCCCTGAATAATGTCTCCAGCCTGCACCACCACCCAAACCCATGCTGGCACCTGCCTGACCTCACTGAGAAAGTGAATACTGGCAGAGGAACTGCAGTGGCAGTGATGAGGACATGTTTCAGTCAGGATCCAGAGGAAAATGCAGTGAGCCAGGAAGATCCCAGCTTACAGAAGAATGGAGATGGCATGTGTTTCCAGAACCAGTATTTAAGGATAATGCAGTAAGGTGATGCAGGCGCTTTGTTTACATCACAAAACATTTCCCTTTTTATAAACTGCCACTTGAAGCATTTGTCCTCAAGCAGTTTTGTGTATCAGAATATATGACCATGCTACTTTGTTTTTTTATTTTATTTTTTAAAATTTATTTTATTGAAGTATCGTTGATTTACAATGTTGTGTTCATTTCTGCTGTACAGCAAAGTGACTCAGTTATACATATATATTTTTTCATATTCTTTTCCATTATGGTTTATCACAGGATATTGAATATAGTTCCCTGTGCTATACAGTAGGACCTTGCTGTTAATCCATTCTATATGTAATAGTTTAGAATGCACTATATTTATAAATTAATGCATTCTAAAGCAAAATAATAGACATTACACCAACATATTCTAATTAACCTCTATGTCAATAAACAATCTAACGATTATGAAAGTAGTTTGTCCCCTACACTGGTTTGTAATTGTCTTGAGAAAAGCTACAGATATAATTACCTTCCTGAGACTGTGGTTATTTTGTGAAGTTTTATTTGTTCATTCCTAAAATTAAGCTTTCTCTCCATTTTTAATATGTTCCTTCTTTAGGAGTTTCTAAATGTTATTTTTTGGATTAATATTAAAGTGATAAAAATATATGATTTTATAAAGTGCTCTTATACTTTTATTCAAAGGAGAAGGAACAAAATGTCCATGTGGCATGTACATCTGATGTACACATCAGATGTACTTTTTTTCATGAAACACCCTGAACTACAACACACTACCACAGGGTGGTAGTGGTGTTATGCCCGATGCCCAGCTTTTTCTTTCAGAGCCAGGAACATAGATGGACCTCTTGTCAGAGTTAGACCGATCCTTGCCTAGATCCCATGAGTGGCACATAATAACTCTGTTGTAAAGGGGTAAACAAATCTATCCTTCTAATCTTGAATTCACTTCTTCCTTTATTAAAGGAAGGATTCACTCACTTCCAAGAATAATCCCTTTGCCTACACATGACATTTTGATGTAACTACTTTCCCACTCGGCCACAATGACACAACTATTTTGATGCAGGGGCATTTTGATGTGGCTAAAATAAACCACTAAACATTACTTTTTTTTTTTAACTAGTAAGTAATGTGCATAACAAACGACCTCACGCCATGCCTAAGTGTCGCAATATTGCTGCCGTGTGTTCCCAGTTCGGACGGCAGTGCAGCCGAGGGGTCAGTGGTCAAAGGGTCCAGACAGTCAGGGATGGGACGGGAAATGGGGTAATGCTCGGGATCTGGCTACATCTCACCAGGAGTCCTATCTTTACCACACATGTTTATCTCAGAAAGGGCTATTAACCAATCTGTGTAAAATATCTGTTTATTTTCTGGAATTTCAACTGTAATCTTCAATAATCTGCTCTTCAAGTTCACTGGTTCTTCCCCAGAGATTATCTGGGTCCCAACTGCATAAGAAAATCTCAGTTACATTTCTGCCAGTTCTCTGAATTCATTGATAGATGGGTAGGTAAGTAGATGGGTAGGTCAGTAGACAGGTAGGAAGGAAGGAAGGAAGGAAGGAAGGGAAAAAGGGAGGGAGGGATGGAGGAAGGAAGAAAGAAAGAAAAAAAGAAAGGAAGGAAGAAAAAAAGAAAGAAAGAAAGAAAGAGAAGGAACAAGTGACGGAGGCAGGGAGGGATTATTTTTAAAATCATAAACTCCACTCTAATGATGGTTTCAATTGGCAGGACTGATACCCCTAAAAGGATAACTCGGTTCTAGTAGATTTTTTAAGACCATCTTAATTGTTCCCCAAAATGAATAAAATCAAATGTGACTGTCCTCTGTGATCAGAACAGGGCAGAGTAAAGGTGAGAGACGAAGGCTGGGCAAATCACTAAGTAAAACGATAACACACACACAAATACCAACACGGGTTCCATACTTCGGTCATGACAGTGTGTTCCTTTATCAGGATCCATTTCCTGTCCTCCATTTATTCCTCCTCTGAGATCTTCCCTGCCCTACTCTATCCCCTGCCAGAAAAACTTAACTCCTCCCTTCCTTGTGCTACTTTTGTGCATTGTTCTTACTTCTCTCTTTGCCTTGTAGTGTACTCATCTGTTTGTGTGATGCACAGGGGTGCAGAGCTGTACAGTCTGGGTGCAAATCTCGGCTCCACAGCTGACCAGTTGATAAAGACCTGGAGCAAATTACTTACCCTTTCTGTGCCTGAGTTTCTTGTCCTTTGAATTGTGGATAATAACAACGATAACTAACTTGTAGGGGTGTGGTAAGGACTAAATGAGCCAATGTATTCATGTAAAGTATTTACAACACTTCCTGGCACATAGGGCTCAGCGGATATCAGTTGTTCTTCTGTTATTCTCGCTCCTGCCCCTTATGAGGCAGTAACTCCCCAAAGGCAAGACCGCATTTACTCCATCTTTGTATCCCTGATACCCAGCACCATGCCCATCATCTCAATGGTACTTATAATTTGTTTGTTAAACGGAACTGAACTCTTTCCTCTGCCTTCCATCTCTGATTGTTCCCTCCCCACCCGTTCTTTCCCCCAGCATGTCTGCTCTTAAAGAGTATAAACTTGTTTCACCTCTTCATTATGTCCCAGGTTCCAATCTATGCTTGCCTCTCTTTAAACTTCCTTTAAAGTTCTTTTTTTTTTTTTCAAATGTAGAGTATTCTTATTGTCTCTTTCATTTTCTTCAAGCTTACTGCCTAGCTTTCACTGCTTCTTCAAGAAAACTGCCCCTTGGCTATTTCCAAATATATCCTACCTGCCAAATCTCTCTGGGTGAACTCATCCTCCCATTATGTCCTCTAAATAGATACAGATCTCCTAAAACAAATTTCTCCATTTATTCTCAGTAGTTTTTTAACTCCAGCTCCATGGAGATGCTATCACCAGCTGAAACTCAACAAGTAGATTTTATTTCATGTAATATATGTTCTTGCATAATTTTAAAAAACACATTTGTCTGGTCCAGGAAACCTAGATGCTAATTCTGAAACTTCTGGGAAATAACTACACAACACTGGGTAAAAGTCACCCAATCTGGAATTCAAAACGAACTCAGCACCTTCCCACGGCAGCTCTGCTCCTCTTCCTGTGACCCCATCTGTCAGCAGCCGCAGCGGCATTTTCCTAAGCACATAATCCCCAAACTTCTGAACTATCTTTAATTCTCTCTTGCCCCTACATTCCTTAGTTTGCCATCAAAATGATTTTGAAACACGGTCTTCCTGTCTGATCCTGCTGCCTGTGCCCCAGTTCTGGTAACTCCGTTATTTCTCACCTAGACACCTCCTATGGAGAAATGAAGAACAGCGCTGCAGGAAGAATCTCCTGCTGGAGACAAGAGCTGGACCGGCAGCCAGCCTGCCACCAGTACTCATCCTTCATTTGGAAGTGACTGCTTCCCCTTAAAGTCTGGCCCGAGTGTGGAAAACAGCTCCACTCTTAATAGCCCATAATAAAATGGGGGCAAGACAGAACACTCAAACGAGTCTTTACCAAAGACTGGCGATAACAAAAGGACGAAACACAGAGAAAACCTTGCCAGACAATATGAACAAAATACCTCTTGTCCTCCAGGCTTGTGAGCCCAAAGAGGGGCCCAGGACCTCTGTGTCTTGGCTCTCCCAGCAGGTGCACACCAGATGTTCCCCGACCGCCAAGGAGCACAAGCTTCAAGAGGCACCGCATTCAAGGTCTCCAAACAAAACCCACGATGAGGAACCTTCCTCGCAGTTGTTCTTCACTCACAAGGATGCTGGCTTACTGCGCAGGCCTCAACTGAACAGCACAATCCAACAAACGTTCCCTATTGTTCATAAAAGGAAATCTAGTCCCCGCTAATTAATTCTCTATACTCCTTTCCTCCAGAATTGTTTCCTTAAGATGCAGCTCTCATCCTGTCACTTCCTTGTTCAAAATCGTGGTTGGTTGTTCATAAACCACAGAGTAAAACAAAAACCCTGCGTCTGAGGCCCTTGACTGTCTACATCTTTACTTGGTTTCGTAGCCCCCTCTCTACGTGCAGCGTCCAGCCTCACTGGTCCTGTAGCTTATGCTCCCGGCTTACTGGTCTACCTGCTATTTGCTGAACAAAACATGGACCCTTCTATCTTGGGACCCACATTTACGTCTTTCCAGAGGCCCGAATGCTTTTCCCCAGGATCTTTCCTCCTCACTGACTCACCTCCAACTGTTGGGCTTAAACACCCTCCTTTCCAAATGCACCACCTATGTAGAGCTCACTCATTTGCAATTCCATATGCTCAGTCCTCATGGAGCCCTATTTGTAAAAGGTAATGGATTCGCAGAGGAGAGCAATGTGCTAAGATTATGTTTACTCTAAAAAGCTTATCTCTCATTTTCAATATTATCAGTGGTACGTGAATTCTGAAAAATATATTAATTACAGTATGAGAAAAAAATAAATCATAAAACAGATCAAGTTACCCACTCGGTCTGTAGACGATAGTCTAACCCTATCTCCCTCACCCCCAAAAGTCATTCTAGGATCCAAATTATTTTATTTCTTCCTCATCCTACTCAAACTCCAATCCACTTGAGAAAAGCTGTGTTGAGAAAAGTGAATGTTTTGTTTTTGGCCTGGAGTGGAACATTTCCTTTCCCTCTCTTCAATTCAGATATCCCTACATCTTGATGCCTATGTTAGGCCGTATCATATACGTGTTACCTTTATTGTACACAATTCTCTGTGTACACATAGAATTTGTCTGCTGAGGTTAAACAGAGCCAGGGAAGATTCTAAGGCTTGCTGTACTTTTCCCCTGGAAGGTGAGGCAACCAAAGACTACTTCGCTCCGATGCCTAATCCAAATTCCATAAGTTCAGAAGTGAAAATCAGGTTCTATGATTCACACATGAAATATATCGTATTTTACATATCTTTTCATTCTTTTAACACATATTGAATGCCTACTACATGTCAAGAACTATTCTAAGCCTTGGAGATAGAGCAGTAAACAAAACAGATAAAAATGCCTGCCTTCCTGGAGCTAATAGTATATTGGAGATCATACTTAAGGTTCTAGAAAGGGTTTTCACAACATCTAATTTCATTTTAACCAGAAATGAAAGGTGTGTATAATCTACTCATTTACTTATAAACCTCACTAAACCAGTTTGTAAGTATGAACCCAAAAGTCTGAAAATAGCATGTAAAAGAATACATATAAAAGTTTAGGACAACATCCTATGACCACTCAAAGAATAATTTCCTACATGAGAAAGTAAGTTATCACCTCAGAGTAGCAGAACCTAAGTCCAAATGGGCTACAGGAAGAAAATTTACCACTCACTTCCAAAAAGATGCCTGTTTTCTTTTATCAAATGTATAACCTGAGGTTATAAAAGTTTAAAAACTACACACACATACAAACACAAACACAACTATACACATTGTTTTAGAAGGCCAAGGTCATGTATATTTTTTTATAAAAATCACCTTTAGAAAAATTTTTTTCATAATGACTCTACTAATACTGCTTTACTACTACTATCAGTTTTTCCTATGGTGGAAAGATGGCAAGTAACTAAAGTCAGAAACGTTATGATGGGGGACTATAGGCCTTAGGCATTATATAAAAATTTGTTAATAAGTAAGCAGTCTCTGGATAGAAAGATTCTATGTAGATCAGAGAGAAACCTTTTCATGAGAGAAACAGCTAGTGGTCTACCATAGTCCATTCTTCCCTTCCCCGGTACTTGGCCTTCTAGCTACAAACTCCATTTCCTGGCCTCCCTTATATGCAGCCATGTGACTAAGTTTAGGCCAATGGGAATTGAGTAGAAGAGATGGGGGCAACTCAAGTGTCATCCCCTTAGAGACACCTGGCCTAGATTTGGACTATGTTTTCCCCACTTTCTGCTGGCCGGCAATGGTGATGACTTGGGCAACCCTGAAATGTGCCCACTGATGCTGCATTTCCCAGGTGCTGAATGTTTGTGTCCCCCTGAAGTTCATATGTTGAAGCCAAACCCCACTGTGATGGTATTAGGAAGTGAGGCCTTTGGGATGTGAATAGGTCTCTACCCTCATGAATGGGATAAGTGCTCTTATAAGAGAGACCCCAGAGAGCTCCCTTGCCCCTTCTGTCATGTGAGGACACAGCTAGAAGATGGCCATCTATGAACTGGGAGGCAGGCTCCCACCAGACACTGAATCTGCTGGCACCTTGACCTTGGACTTCCTACCTCCAGAACTGTGAGAATAAATGTTTTTTGTTTATAAGCCACCCAGCCTACGGTATTTTGTTATAGCACCCTGAACAGAGTACAGCACAAGCTTTTCACAGTTGGATGAACCCTGTGGTTGAGCTCTTGCACATGGGATTTGAGCAGAGGTAATGAGTGCCCTCTGGCCTAGGCCTTGATACATGGGCCTCCCTCCTCCAAGTTTTCTTCCTCCGCTTTCTGGTTGGAACCTGGAACATAAGGGACCCCCCCCCCAGGTAAGGGCAATCCCTTGGGGAGATGGCAAGGAAACAACACGGAAGGAACCAGGGTCCCTGAGTGGCCTCGCGTAGCAGAAATACTCACTCACCTCAGAAACTTTCCTTGCACTGTCATGTAAGAGAGAAACTTCTTTGTTCTCTGTCTCTGAATTTGGGGGGTTTCTTTGTTATTACAACTTGGCAACTCTAATATTCAAGCTATGTTAGAGCCATCCCACCAGCTCTGGACCACATGCCTCTGAACTGTTACTGGTGAGAGAGGAATACATTTTTATATTATTTAACCCACTATATTTTGGGGTTTTTGTGACAGCAAGTTAGTCAACATATACTATGTTCCTACCATCTAATCTGTAATAAGTCAGTATATATAATTCTAGGAATAGGTACAAGACTCTACCCAGCATCCAATATCTTTTCCTCCTTCCTCACAGAACCCTGATTAGATACCCACTCTTTCTCTGCAAGTCATATGCTTAGGGGATGCTGAATCTATTCCTAGCTCCAGCAAGTACATATTAATTAGTTTAATAAGTTGCTAGGAGGATTCCTTTCCCTGTGCCATCTGTAATTAGTTCAGAAGTGGGATGAGACCTAATTCCAGCCAATGAGATGTGAGTGGAGGTCTGGGGGTGGGGAGGGACTGCTTTTGGTATACCAGAAAAGAGAGCCTGTTTTCTGTCTGCTGTCTGGATGTGACACCTAACTGACAAAGTGTAACAAGAGTCCCCATAGAACATACATAATAAAGAAACCAATCCTAAGAATAAAATAGAAATAATATACTACCCCAGCCTAACCATGAGCTGAAAGAAACATATTTAATTACTAGCCCCCTAATAGCCTTAAAAGGCACTGGAACCGCCACAAACAGAAAAGAACTTGGCTGTGTTAAACAGCATCTTCCATTTGCTTTACTCTTACTTCAAAATGGCAATCCACAAAACTGTGAGGCCTGAAAATTCCAAAACTGGAAACCTCAAATAAATATATAATAGCCTCCTCCTTATCCCAGACTGCAGAGTAATCCCGGAAAGAGCAGCAAAAATCCCATGTGCTGTTGATCCATTAATGCCTGTTGTTTCTCTTCAACAGAGCACGTTGCAGGCTATTATCCTTTCGCTTACTCCTGATTAATTCTCAACGCAATCTCTTAAAAGCTTTTCTAAACATTCTGTACTCTCATCCAACTCCAAATCAGTATAGCCATTACCCCAAATAAATAAGGCCCCCCGGAGTGCAAGCAGCAAAAACTCTGTTCTTTAGCCACTGCACCTTTAATCCAGTCAGAAGCCTATTCCTTCCCTGTCATGGATGAAATCCATTCCAAAGCTCTTTCAGTCATTCACAAAAATTAGAAGTTCTCTGGTCACCTTTAGTCACAAAAACCATTATATTTCAGTAAGTAAAATGTCCAGCCCAAACTCCAAACTTTATTCAAAGTTCAAGATTCTCCCCTCCCCAGTCCAGGCTGTTCCAGGCATGGAAAGGCTTCTTCTCTTGAATCTGTCAGCTCCTTCCTTCAGGACGTTGGCATGGGTGCCACAGTGTCTTACTACCCACAGTGTCTGTCTCCTCAAAGGGGCCTCTTCATGGGTTCTGCAAAGATTTTCCTCCTGGAAACATCCTTGTGCAGCTCTCCCTAGTTTGGGCTCAAGCAAAGCCTCTTCAGGTGATCACTCAGAATGCCTGCCCACCCTCCAGCCTCTGCATCTGATGGGCACACCTCTAGCCTGTACTGCAAATGTCACACTGTCCCTGGTAGGAAAGGCTCTTGAGTAGGGCCACTCTTAATTTAAAAGACCACCCACCAGGCCCTCTCCTGGTCCGTGGAAAACAAACCCTGCTGCCTTGTTTTTTGTTTTGTTTTGTTTGTTTGTTTTTTATTGAAGTATAGTTGACTTACAATGTTGTGTTAGTTTCAGGTGTACAGCAAAGTGATTCAGTTATACATACATATATACTTATTTTTTTATTCTTTTCCCTTACAGGTTATTGCAGAATATTGAGTACAGCTCCCTGTGCTATACAGTAGGTCTTTGTTGTTCATCTATTATATATATATAGTAGTGTGTGTCTGTTAATCCCAGACTCCTAATTAATCCCTCCTCGCCCCCTCCCTTACCACTTCCCCCTTTGGTAACTGTAAGTTTGTTTTCTATGTCTGTGAGTCTATTTCTGTTTTGTATGTAAGTTCATTTGCATCATTTTTTAGACTCCACATATCAGCGATATCATACGATATTTGTGTTTCTCTTTCTGAATTACTTCACTCAGTATGATAATCTCTAGGTCCATCCATGTTGCTGCAAGTGGCATCATTTCATTCTTTTTTATGGCTGAGTAATATTCCATTGTATACATATACCACATACTCTTTATCCATTCATCTGTTGATGGACATGCTGCCTTGTTATTAGCGAAAGCACAGCTGGCTCCAGAGCAGCTCTCCCTCTTTGTTCTGAAGCCAGCCAGGCAGGCAGAGCTCCAGCATTTGACCTCTAAACTTGTCTAGTCCAGATTCAGTGTCCACACAGATCATGGCAAGAGAGCCAAGTGGTCTCCTTCCAACACCCTCACTCAGGTGAAATGGAAGCATCCCATTTCCTCCCGCCCTCTCGGCCCCTGTCTTGGTCTCTTCAAGCTTGACCACACCTTCAAGGTGGTGAACTAAGAGGTGCAAACCTTACTTAGGAATGTGGATATCACTGCCACCTATTGTTTGCAATCTTTTGGGGCTTCACCCAAAACTGAAACAGAGTGAAACCCATGCCAACGTCCTGTTTATCCCAACGTCCAATATGTCTACCTCTTCGTACTTACTCTTCCTCCAATGTCTAGAACAGATCCAGTCCTTCTGTTCTCACAACTTTTTTTCCACACCGCTCTTTCTACTTGGCCATTACTTGTTCCCCTATGTCTCTCCCTCTTGCCACTGTCAAATCTCTAGGACCAACTGTCTAAACTCATCTCTTCTGTTTTTTCATCAGGCATTTCCTCTGACCATCTGTAAATATATTTTTCCTCCAGAAGTCCCTGAAACACAACTCAAAAGTCACCTGTGACCTCTTAGACCAGTGCTGCCCCATAGAACATCCTGCAACGATGGAAACGTTCTCTATCTGCACTGTCCCAGAAGCACTCGCCACACGTGGCTATTGAGCACCTAAAATGTACTAGTGAGACTGAAAAACTGAGTTTTTAATTGTACTTAATTTTAATTGATTTTAATTGAAATAGCCACACATGGCTGGTGGCTATTGTGCTGGACAGCACAGTCTAGACAAATCAAGTGGCTTGTTCCCAGTTTGCAGTTTACCTTAATGCTACATCATTTGGTAGTGCCAACATTCCTCCAAGAACTTTTCTTTAACCATTAGTTCTAGGAGACTGTTTTTAAAGAGTGTGCATAATTTAAATCAATGGCCTAAAGTAAGAGGCCAGAATGGGCTGGGGAAACAACATAAATATATGCAAAGAGTAATTAACCAGCAAGTGGTGTGTGCTTTGGGGAAGGGAGGAGACAGGAGTGAAGAGGATGAGCAGATTAGGGCACATTCTAAGGGCAGGGATTATTGGGGGCGGGGCGGGGCCACTGGGTGTGTAAGCTAGAGATGGATCGTAAGGACCACTGACACAGCTTGGGGAAAAAAATCATGGAAATAAAAATTTAGAGCAGAGAAGATACCTACAGATGAGAAAACAAAGATGTGCTTAAGGTCTTGCTTTCCCCCACAATAGGGTTTGAGTTTCAAGCATTTAATTATAAGCTTCAGCGCTTTAAGAAAATTAACTCTGGCTTCCCTGGTGGCGCAGTGGTTAAGAATCCACCCGCCAATGCAGGGGACATGGGTTCGAGCCCTGGTCCGGGAAGATCCCACATGCCGCAGAGCAGCTAAGCCCGTGCGCTACAACTACTTAGCCTGGGCTCTAGAGCCTGCGAGCCACAGCTGCCGAGCCCACACGCCGCAACTACTGAAGCCCGCGCGCCTAGAGCCTGTGCTCCGCAACAAGAGAAGCCACCGCAATGAGAAGCACACGCACCGCAGTGAAGAGCAGCCCCCTCTCGCCGCAAGTAGAAGAAAGCCTGCACACAGCAATGAAGACCCAATGCAGCCAAAAATTTAAAACAATAATTTAAAAAAATTTTTTTTTAAAAAAGAAAATTAACTCTAGCAGTGGGATGCAAGAGAGATTAGAAAGGAGAAAGTCTGAAGGTGCTGAAGGCAGCTCTGATAAGCCAAGAGGAAGGCAAACTGGATTCTCCAAGGTGGTTTTCAAATAATTTTAGTCGTGGATTCTCCGTGTATATGTAAGTGAGATGTTTTATTAAAGTAAATTCATCTTTAGGTTTAAGTGGGTAAAACTGTATATTATGATATGAATAAAAATTGTATATTACAATACAAACACAACTGTTTCAAAATCCAGGCCTTTTTCCAAACATGACTATTGCATTGGCACCAGTCAACACTTTGGTGGTATCTAATGTGTAAAACTTCATACATAATATATTTTGTTTGCCCATGCTGTTTCTCATTACTGTTTTTGAAATGTTTTCAAACATATTAAAAAAATGAAATCCAGAACAAATGCTTATTGATCCCGTGAAGCACCTCTGCAGCCTCCAGCGTTCTGGGGAATACAGTGTGAAAATCATTCAGCCACAGGTTAGGGCCCAAGATGCCCAGCTCCATCACTCTGTTTTATAGCTTTCCATCGCAATTATCACCTTCGAACATAATGCACTATCTATTTATTTATTATACTTATGCTTTTCATATGATGATACATGATTTATATTTATATATGATTTTTATATGTCTTGTTCACTGCTGCATCCAATTGTGAAACAGTTGCCTGGCACACAGTTGATGCTCAATAAATATCTGTTGAATGAATGAATTCAATATCTTCTGAGCCTTCGCCCTTGCTTACTAGTGCTGCTTCACCTGCAGTGAAAACAGCCTCAGACCCACCACCTTCTATTCCAGCAAACACTAAACTACACCCATTACATCCTCTGCTGTGTCAGGCCTTCTCCCCCAGTGGGTAAACACCAACCTTCCATGCTGCCGATGGGACCCTATGCAAAGCACTTTCCTAACACATCCCACATTTTTCCTGAAATTTTCAAGGTCCATATCTCTGTACCCATGAAGGGGTACAGACTCCTTGATGGCCTTTCTTCAGCCCCAATACTTTGCACACTTCCTAGCACATATCAGGTACTTAAATAAATATGTTGAGATGCTAGAATTGAATGGACAAACTGGAGACATATTGCAAAGGAAGAATCAGCAAGAATTGATAACATGGGATACAGAGAGTAAAGAAGAGAGAGAGGAGGATGGCAAAATTGGTACTACCATTACAGAAAGCAGAGACACTAGAGGGTGGCCCAAGCGCTGTGATGCAGGACAAGCTCTTAGTGGGGAGGTTGTGGGTTGGAATGAGCCAGGAAAGAGCTGGTGAACTGGGTACCTGTACAGTTACTCACAAACCTTCTACATTCTATCGATCAGGGTGGATGAGAAGATGAAGAGCTCAATTTTAAACATGCACTTGTGACAAAGGGCTGTCCGAGCCGAGATGAAGCATCCTTTCGTTATCTTGGCCCAGAAGAATTTCTCTCTACTGTGACGTTCTATAGCACTAAGTTTAATATAAAATTTAGCATTTAATCATGTTCCCTGCGAATTCGTAATTGTTCCAACGAGAAAAGTTTTTGCTAAATCCTTACGCACTTCAGTGTACTCCTGGGATGTGCCCTTAAATATGTAAAACTTACTTTTCTCAATTAACAGTAGCTCTGAAGCACAGCCTTTAGCTTAAGAATAGCTCACATAGCACTAGCACATATATGCACTCAAATATTTATTTAATTATTGGATTTTTAATATAACTCATTTTAGAAACACATATTACTTTTAATTAATTAATTAATTAATTTATTTATGTATTTTTGGCTGCGTTGGGCCTTCATTGTTGGGTCTTCGTTGCTGCACTGGGGCTTTCTCTAGTTGCCGCGAGCCGGGGCTACTCTTCATTGCGGTGCGCAGGCTTCTCATTGCAGTGGCTTTTCTTGTTTTGCAGCTCGGGCTCTAGGCGTGTGGGCTTCAGTACTTGTGGCACATGGGCTCAGCAGTTGTGGCACGCAGGCTCTAGAGCACAGGCTCAGTAGTTGTGGCGCATGGGCTTAGTTGCTCCAAGGCATGTGGGATCTTCCCGGACCAGGGATCGAACCCGTGTCCCCTGCGTTGGCAGGCGGATTCTTAACCACTGTGCCATGAGGGAAGTCCCAGAAACACATACTACTTTAAAAAAAGTTAGGAGTATTATTTATACTTCTGAAGTATTCATCGCATGTTTAGATCACAAAGAGAGTAGCATTACACTACGAATTTAAAGAACATGAACACACGAGGAATCATATACTTAAGAATCTTCTGATCTATCTTGGGGTTTTCATCAAAAAGAGTGGCTCTTAAAATATGGTCCAACAGACACTACACACTAGCAAACTTTTAAGTATTAAATTTTAAATTAAGACATTCATTCCTTGAGATACTGCCAGTTACAGCAACACTGGATGGACCTAGAGAAGTGAAGTAAGTCAGACAGAGAAAGACAAATATCATATGATATCACTTACCTGTGGAATCTAAAAAATGATACAAATGAACCTATTTACAAAGCAGAAACAGACTCACATACATAGGAAACAAATTTATGGTTACCAAAGGGGAAAAGGGGTGGTGGGGAGAGATAAATTAGGAGTTTGGCATTAGCAGATCAAACTACTATATATAAAATAGATAAGAAACAAGGTCCTACTGTATAGCACAGGGAACTATATTCCATATCTTGTAATAAACTATAATGGGAAAGAACCTGAAAAAGAATATATATGTATCACTTTGCTGTACACCAAAAACTAAGGC
Organism: Balaenoptera physalus; assembly: GCF_965194825.1. NCBI lineage: Eukaryota > Metazoa > Chordata > Mammalia > Artiodactyla > Balaenopteridae > Balaenoptera > Balaenoptera physalus. The sequence goes on along the minus strand of NC_138899.1, from coordinate 57,108,928 downwards.
AACATTGTAAATAAACTATACTTTAATAAAAAGAAAGAAAGAAAGAAAGATATTCATTCTTTTACCACCTCTATGAAGATTTAACTTCCCAAATTCCCAATTTAAAATGGCTGATTGAACACATGCTTTTAGCTCTACTCATTCTCAATACTTCAAAATCCCAGTAAAGGGATTTCTAAAAAGGCATAAAACCACAAAGATAAACAAAATGAGAGAAGACAACAACTGCAAAATTCTGTAAGATGTAAAGCAGATGGATGAGTGTGGATGTACTTAGCACAATGTAAGACAGCAATGAGGAAAAGGTGAAAATCAACCCCCTTGAACAAACCATCCCCAAATGGCTTAAGAACTGACAGCACCTGGTGCCTCTGGATGCCAGATAAAGGTGAAGCTAAAAGGAAGTGGTTGAAAAATCTATTTTAAAATCACTCAGCACCCCCTTTCATCCGTGCATCCCCCAACACCTCCACCCTCGATCTCTTCAACTTCAGCCTAGCAACTGCCCTCCCCCCAACCCTGGAATAAGACTGGAGGTTTATTCTGGAGAGGGTCACACAGAGGACGCCTAGAATTGAAGCCCAGGCATAACTGAAGGCAGGGGTATAATATTAAAAACAGGAGAATTACACAAAAGACTCTTTCCTCAATGGATGCTGGCAGCCAGGACTACAACTTTCCACTAGAAGAGTCTTCTTGGGGGGATCTGACCAAGTGAAGAGAAGACTTAAAGATAACGGTATCAGAGGCCACCAACAAAATGGCCAACCTGATTATACCGTGACAAGTCCCTACCCCCTGCACACACACACACACACACACACAGAGTCCACTCAGCCTCAAGGTTCGTTCCCTCTCTCCCTCTCTCTCTCTCAAGCTCCTCCCCCAAGCCCCCACCTCCACATACAAATACACACACACGTACATACATACATACGTGTATATGCGTCTAGCTAGCTAAAGACAGGAAAATGTAATAAAAGAGCTGGAAAATAAAGTTAAGAACATCTTCCAGAAAACAGAACAAAAAAACCGAAAAGATGGAAAAGGGGGGAGGGGAGGGGAATAGGAAAATGAGATGATGAGTGGAGAAGGTCCAACATCCACATAATAACGATTCCGAAAAGAAAGAACAGAGAACACAGAACGGAAGAGATCATTCAAGCCAGTTTCCCAGAACTGAAGACTGAAAGGGTGTACAGAAAAGCCCACACGGTGGATGAAAATAAACCCACGTGAATATTGCTATGAAGTTTCAGATTCCTTTGGAAAACAGAAGATCCTTCAAGCTTCCAAAGAGAATGGGGAACAAGCTATATACAAAGCACCAAAAGTCCAGATTGTAAAAGAATTTCTCTGTTCTGGAAACTAGAGGATAGTGGAGCAATGCCTTCAATGTTCTGAGGGAAAAAGTAATTTCCAAACCAGAATTCTAAACCCAGCCAAGCCATCAACCTAGTGTGACTGAAAAACAGAATCACCTTCGGACATGGAAACCCACCTGCCCGGGACCCTCTCCTTCCACATGTTCAGACGCATCATCAGTCTCTGTATAATCTCTACACCCTCTCCTTTCTCCTATGGTTTCCCCCACTCCACCTCAAATGATACCTCCTCCTCGAAAGAGTGCTCAGTCAGGTAACCAGAACATTCTCTCCCAGTGGGTTGGCACTTTTAATCATCTTGCAAATCCCAGTAAGCATAGGAGAATGTGCAATGTATTACATTATTAAATTAGAGTTACTGAAATTCACTGGTGGGATAGAATAAGCAAGTCTGGAGTGATTGTGGAAAACTTACCACATAAATGGGTTCTGAACTGAATTTGAAGTTTCTCAAAAATGACTTGTCATGACCTTAAACTACTGAATTTGCATAAGTCAAAATAAAATTATTCATAAAATAAAAAGTTTCAACTCTTAAGAAAATAACAAACAACAACATATAAATCATACAATTTCTAAATAAATCTAATTGAATCTCCTTTTTTTAGATTTATTTATTTATTTTTTATAAAGACACTTCTTTTTTTTAATTGAAGTAGAGTTGATTTACAGTGCTGTGCCAATCTCTGCTGTATAGCAAAGTGACTCAGTTATGCACATGCAGACATTCTTTTTTAATATTCTTTTCCATCACGGTTTATCACAGGATATTGAATATAGTTCCCTGTGCTGTACAGTAGGACCTTGTTGTTTGAATCTCCTTTTTGAATAAGATTCTTAAATGGCACACTGTTGCACACTTGTCTCTTAACTCTACCCGACAGATAACAGTCATTCCATTACACAGATCTATGTCTGTGAGAAATAGGAAAAATATAAACCCTTTATGAAGCATGAAAATTCAAACAAAGCATTACTACAGAGATACCAGGACAAATCTCTGTGAACTCTGTGGTGCTTTTCACAGACCCACACTAAATTCTGCTTTCTAATTCATGACTGAAAACATGTATCTTTAAAGATGAATATCGTATTACAAATCTGAGTCACAGTTTGCTTCTTAAAGCTTCTTAAAATCTAGAAGTGTAACCAAATCCGATCAATTGTTGCTGAGCGCTATTTTAACGATCACCTTTACATAGTTTCTGCAAGCTTTTCTAAATTGTCGTAAAATACACATAACACAAAACTGACCATCTTAACCATCTTTAAGTGTCCAGTTCAGTAATGTCTGCTACACTCACATTGCTGTGCAACCAATCTCCAGAACTCTTTACATCCTGCAAAACATAAACTCTATATCCGTTAAACAACTCTCCGTTCTCCCATACCGCCAGTCCCTGGCAACCACCACTCTACTTTCTGTCTCTATGAATTTAAGAACTGTAGGTAGATCATATAAGTGGAATCATACAGATTTTTTCCTTTTTGTGACTGGCTGAGTTCATCTGGCATAATGTCCTCAAGGTTTATCCATGTCATAACATGTATCAGGATTTTCTTCGTTATTATGGCTGAATAATTTTCCATTTTATATATATAATATGTAACACATTTTGTTTATACATTCATCCCTTAGCATTCGGAATGTTTCCATCTTTCGGCTATTGTGAATAACACTGCTGTGAACATGGGTGTACACATATCTTTTTGAGACCCTGCTTTCGATTCTTTTGGGTGTTTACAGAAATGCCTGAAAGATCTCTATTCTTACTGCTCTTAGAAGAAAATTAAAGTCTAATAATAAGTGAGCTAAAAATACAGACATCACACAAACACATCACTACGTAGTAAATATCTTTGGAAAGGTACTTCTTAAGTGCTACAGAAATTCACAGAGGAAAGAGCGAACTCAGATTATGAACTTTAAATATACCTGGATCTTCCAAGAGTTGAAATAATTTTTAAAAACTCATTATTTCAATTTTAAAACTCTGTCTACACTAGCCTCAAAAAAAAAAGCATAAGACTATGTTTCAGAGCCTTAAATCCTAGCATTGTTTTATTGTTCTACTTTACGTTTTTTTCCCAAAACAATCCATTCCATCCACATAAAAGACAAGCTCTGCTGCAAAACTATACCACCTTTGATCATTTCTTTTAACATTTCAAGAAGTATGTCTGCTACATCATAGCAGCCTCATTGCTTCTATTTTGAGAACTATCAGAGCTTTCAAACCACCTACTGCCACAAACTCCAAATCACAATCACTGTACCTTTCCCCTTACATCGATGTATCTTAAAGTGCATTCCATGGAGCCATGACCATCCTGGGCAGGTTATGGAGGCAGGATTGCCATTATTTTGTGGGAGTTGGAGGGAGGGAGGGAGGGATGGGAGAGGAATCTTTGAAACTATTTTGTTTACAGACATTTTACAAATATGAAATGAAATATTATGACTTACAAACAGTTATTATATTCTCAAAGGTTCCCTATGTCCTATCAAGATAGTGTTGGTCAGTGCACCAAAGCTATTATTTAGTTGATGATCCAGCGTGTCTCAGCTAACATTTTTATAATTTTACATTAATATAACCTAAATTTGCATTTTTTCTTATGTTGCATCATATTCTCAATTCATAAAGTAGATCAGTAGCTCAAAATGGATGACGGCTAGTTATTTCAAAGCAGGGATAAAAATAGCAACATAAAGTACCATGAGCAAGAAGAATAGTAAACAGAAATCCAGGGTGCATACACAATATCCATTTATGGGATTAAAGGTTATTTTATACTAACAGAGAATAGGCATTATGAAAATTTTCACTGGGTTAATACAGCAGGATTAATTTGACCACTACCATCTGTTTTACCAAATTTGCTATACTTCTCTGTTACATTCAGAACCTAGGCAGTTATAAAGTCCTTATAATTTTGTCAGGACACTGTCAACCCAAATTATTATAAGTATATTGCAGGCAACTAAAATCTAGCATGTTTAAGCTACTAATCTGGAAAAAAAAAAATCTAATCCTTAGCTACCCCTCTACAGCCTACAAGGGTATTGTTAACTATAAAATTGTATCCTAAGCCTGTATTGGTTGCATCAAATATAACCACAGAGGTTATTTTAATATTAGTTCAGGATGAACAGAACATAGGCAGTGCTCTACTGAGCTAAAGCTTAAATATTACATTAAGGTAACCCACACTTTATTATGTTTATGTAAAGTTACCATTACTATCAATTTTTTGAAATAGTAAAGCTCTTTAAGATGAATGAGGCTATTGTGAATAACTTCCTGAAAAAAAATCCTGGTAGTTTTAAATATTTACACCTAAACTAAAACCACACAAGCGCTCTTATATACAACACTGAATAGCAGATGGGATCATTTCCTACAATGTAGTAGCGAAGAAAAAAAGAACGGATTGTACTATTTCTGTTTGGAAAGCAATAAGATGAACAGCAAAGAACTTCCAAGAGATACCTGTGAATAAACAATTCAAAAAATTTTTGTCTTAAGTCACTTTATGGTGCAAATATTCATAAAGTACACATATGTATAAATGTCTATGTTCTTTATATTAAATATTTAATATATTTACATAAATATCAATGACTAGGAGTTCTTGTATCACTATGTAAAGATTGTTATTAAAGTCTGGTCACCAGTTTCTATTATTCTACTATTCACCTTAATCTGCTCTCACATTTGATCCTCTGCTGTGGTCACCGCTTCTACTTGGAATCCCCAGCTGCCCCTCTCCATGTGCCTCCTGCACTTAAAACTGGGTATAACACCAAGTTCACTTTTATTTCTTATTTTGTATAATTCTTGAGAAAATATGTTGGCTTCTGGGGTATTTTTTTCTTTTTCAATTTTTTATTTGTTCATTTATTTTGGGGAAGGGGGCTTGTTTCATTTTCAGTATTTCTTTCACGCTTTTAAAGACAGAGAAAGCCATCTGTCCTAGCTCGGGTGTCCGAGAAAACTGAGCCCCAGGCAGCAAGAGGAGATAAAGAATAACACGAGGAAAGCAAAAGGGGTCACCAAAGAGAAGCGGGTGGATAGGTGGGCCAGCCATGAATTCGCAACCAGTGCGTCCGGGAAGCAAGAGACACCACAGAGCATCCCATAAGGGAGAGGGCTGGGCCCTATCCCTACCCCTGTTGGGTTGGGTTAACCAACTCTCCCAACCTCTGGCGAGTGTCTGGGGCGGGCAGGGCGCCCCCTGCCGGGCTGGCATCTGCAGCGCCAGGTGAGGTGGCAGCTGTGAATCCCAGGAGCACCGGGTACCGTCAGCCCACTGTATCCGCGATGCCAATCCTGTGTATACACCGAGAGCCAACTGTACTCTGCCAGTTTATATAAGGGACTTGAGTATCCATGAATTTTGGTATGGGGGGGGGGGCTGGAACCAATTCCCTGGATACCTAGGGATGACTGTACTCCCTGCATTCTCAATGGTAAAATAACACAACCTTGCATTCTGTAACTATTTATGGTTTTTAACGTGTCTCCATTTGAATCTCACAGCTGAATAAAACAGAAAGGGAGGACGGCACGTCACTGTTTTACAAATGGAAAAAAGAATTTCAGTGACCTCACAAGTGTCACATCACTACGTACTGGTTTCACTGCCCCCTTCAACGTACCTCCCCATTCAAGTCGCAAGTTCCTTGAAGCAAAAAGCAAATATTTTTAATCTTTTCTTTTTCTTTTTTTTTTTTTTTTGCTTCTCAAACATTTTAAGATGCTGACAACTGGCAGCATACTTACTAAGATCCTAATTTAAATTCATTAACTTTAAAAAAATTCCCATGATCTTATCTAGTACTAGCCTAGCTAATGCAGACATTTCTAGGCTTTTTTCCTAGACCAAAAATAGGAAGAGTCTGGGCAGCCAGAGCCTCTGGCATAAATCCCCTCAACTCTCCATTATCCCAAAGATCTAGAACTGACAGCTCATTTTCACACTCTTCAATTCATTTCAAAAGACTTTCAACAAGCCCTATGCTGGGCCCCAGAGATACTTAAACCAAACAAGCAAAGGTTGGGGATTCTAGTGGGAAAACAAATATAAATTGACAATACAATTTGTAGAGTAAAGAGAAATATGGAATATTATTGATGCCTATGGGGGGGCACACTACCTCCTCCAACAGATATCAACATGGATATCTCTTAAAAAATTAAACAAACAGCATTCTAGAACCTGGTAAAAATGATGATTTGAAAATACTAATGTGACTACTTGGAACAAGCTAGCATTATTTTACACACATTAATTCTACTACAGGACAAGCAATAAGATCCAATGATGCATGGCATCAAACAAAAACACTACTGTAAACTAAAATTTTAAACTTGAGCCTTTGCCTCTGAAATGTATTAACATTGAGGAAAAACCCTATAATAATAAAACGGAAATTGATGGGTAAACAACATTTGAGATAATAAGGAAAACAACACAGGAAAAATATATTAAGGAATATGAAAATCCTAAGAACATAAAGGTCACTAAAAATATAGTTGGAAGGTCTAGAAAAACATTCAAAAGGCAGCTTTACTTTTTACTATTATTTCTACCAATAAAAAATATGTTTTCCTTTCCTTCTTTACTAATTCAGTTCAAAAGCCCATCAGGTGGGGCTGAGCAAGGCAGGCAAGTAGCAGCTATTGGAGGTCAAGCAGGGTGATGAAGGTCTTTCTCTATACAGCCCTGTGGGGAGCATCAATGGCTTATAACCCACTGAGTAAAATAGAAAGTCGTAAGTCCATACTGATGTGTGCAAAAAATAAATTTAAAAATAAATGGAGAGAAGAGAAAACATTTCCTCAGTAAAATAGCAACTAATAAATACAGAAAATGATGACATTAGAAAATCCATTTGGCAAATACCAAGTAATTGTCCCCCAAAATGCTACAGCATTTTAAAATATGTACATAAGATGGTAAATGTGGAATGAAGAATGATCCAAGTTTTTGTTTTCCCAGCACCGCGTGAGTGAAGAAGCATAAAAATTAGGAGTCTGGCTCTGTGACTTACTGTCAGGACTTAATTCTTAGTTAATTCTCTGATTCTTGGTTTTCTCACCTGTAAAGATATATGAACTAGATTCATGGTTCTAAATTGTTAAATTCGAGAAATCTTTTTTTTTCCCCCTGAAGCAAAATTTTATATGGAAGCTATAGTCTATAAAATTTAGATAAGTATCTTGGGGATAAAATTTTCTGAGGGGAATTTAAATAATAACTAAAATGGGTATACTTAATGAAAAATGCTCAGAAATCTGGAGCTTTCAGATGTCAAGAAAAATATGTAGGGCAAGAAAAAAATTAGACATGAAGGATTCTGTTATAACTTAATATTGCAGACCTGACATTTATAATAGTCAAGTTCAGTAGCCTTCCTAGAATCCAAAACTTTTAGAGAAAGATTTCTAAAAGGTGAGTTGATTCAGAAGCTAGTTTTCAAAAGACTATCAAGAACTGGAACTAGTTCATTCATTTTCATTACAACAAGCATAATTAGCAAAGGATTTCACCAGAATATTGCCTAGTTACAGGCTGATACTGGAAGTCACAAAATACTAATTGAGGAATATCAGAGCTGGAAGGGTCACTGGTCACCTAGTCCAATCTTCTATCCCAGAAGACAGAAACCCAACCCATTCAACAAGTACTCACATATCTGTAAGGCAGAAAACTCAGCATCTCATAAAGTACAGACATAAGGTACAGACTAGATCTAGAACTGGAAAGTTAAATGCCTTCCCTAATAGTCTTACATTTGGTCTGAAAAACATGAGCTATTCTGTGGAATGCACCATGCCAAAAAGCGTAAAGGAAAAGGACACCAATAGGTGAGGATAAAGAAATCTAAATAACAGTGTTTAAATAGAAACATAATTTTTCTGGGTATAGGGAAAACTAAGACATTACATAATTTAACTTCAAGGATAAAGAAAGAATTATTCAGACATCCAGATAGAAAAAGCAATGTGAGGAAATCAGGCTGCTCTCAGATTTTTCCACAATACAAAAGTCGAAGACAATGGAACAAAATTTGAAGGGAAGGAAAATGGGACTTATATTCAGTCAAATGATTCATGTAAAAAGACAACAGGCAGACATTTCCAAACCTAAAAAGAAGTTTAAAAAAAAAAACCCGTGAGCCATTCTCGAAAGGACTCATAGGTATAAGACAGCTGCGGCAGTGGCAGAGGTGCCTATATTTTTTACTCATCCAGCCTCTCAGGGATTTTTGTAAGGACCCAATTCCCTGAATTAAATCCCTTTCTGTTTAAAATACCTAGAATGTTTTGTTTCCTGCACTGAAACCTCACTGGTACAGTACTTTACTGTATTTATTTTTATTCTTTACAATCACATGTATCGTATTTCTTTTTGTAAAAACAATAGTGATTTTGTTTAAGCAAATTAAAAAAGTGGAAGCAAATATGACAAGATACTCATGCTGTTTAGTTCTGAACGGTGGAAATATGAAAGGCTAATATCTTCTTTTAACTTTTTCTATACTTTTTTCCAAAATTATTTCTCTTTGGAAGAAATAAATAGATCATTTCACCTGCAGAGAGAGGATTAGAGGAGAAGGAAGGCTGGAATTGGGAAAACCACTGAGAATGCTGATGCAATCATCTTAAACTGCCCTTGCAGGAACACGTATAGCTAGATATTTTCATCCTAATTCTATCTGGTGGAAATAGAAGTAGGTAACCTTTAAATCTTGATGGTCAGCAGTCTCTTCTATTTTCTTTAGCCAGAAAAGCAAATGACTGCCTTGAACCAAAAGTCAAACTAGTTTGAGATGTTTCTAAATAGGCTGACCTTATTCACCCTAACATTTCCATTGAACAGATAAAAGTTCAAGGACAGGGCCAAAGATGATAAAAATTGCTTTCCAATTTCTGTTCTTATTCAGATGAATAATATTCAGAAATTTGTATTTGTCATTCCTTATCTGAACATATTATTAATCCTTTTTAAATTTCTTGGGTAAATGACTTTATCATTTCTTAGTATTGCAACATTAAGCCAAGTGCCATCAGTAATAATCAACAGTAAAGTTTCATACAAGCTTTCAAAAGCTCTAAAACAGCATTTCACTAATTATGTATTTCTATTCTGAAGTTTGCAACATCATCCTTTTAAGTATTTATAAAGTGATGATCTAAACCATATCAGAAAAAAAGTGTTAAATTCATAATATGGGCAGATTAATTAAGACTAGAAGCATCTTCTAGTCTTCTGATATACTATATTTTCTCAAGGGGTATGTTAAAGATTTTATTAAATGGTCAAGTGGAGGGATTATTACAAATATAAGCAACTTAAAAGCACCAACAAGAATGTCTGAACTGCACTGCGAAAAGAGTGTGAATAAACATTACGGAGAAAGAGAAAGTGGTGCATAATTCTATATTCTATCCTTGGTGACTTTCATTTTAACAGGATACAAGTCTTAGTTACAAACCACCAAAAGAAAAACACACACATACACACATTTAAAAACACATTAAACATTCTAATAACTTCTTTCTCAATGCTATAGAAACTGGAGTTATATCAAATTATTTTAACTAGCAGGCCTTAGGTGCTTCCCTTGGATGAATTGTACTGGCACATCTGAATAGCACATTTTTTAAGACAATGTTCTGTTGCTTATGTATTCTTGGAAAAGAGCCATAAATTACTTATAAAGTAATCAAATTCACAACACTATATGTGAAAACTCCACAGTCACAAAAAATAGAAACAAAGTTAGAATAGGCAACTGTAGGGAATACATGGTTAACCTAAATGTGAACAGCAGTAAGATTTCTAGAAAATGGGCAATAAAAAAGATTCTAATGTTTTCTTGCAAAACACTCTACTGATATAAATATTTCGTCTTTCGCCTTCCAGCTCTATGTTGGAGGTTGATTTTTCTCTTCTTTCTTCAGCTAGTCATTGTCCAAAAATCCAGTGCAGAAAGTTTTCCATTACAGGTAATAGAAAATATATTACTATGTTAGCACAAATTACACATCCAAATATACCACACATTGAATTCTTTTTGTTATATAATAATTCTCTTAGTCCATATGGGCTGTTATAACAAAATACCATAGACTAAGTGGCTTATAAACAACATAAAGTTATTTCTCACAGTTGCAGAGGCTGGGAAGTCCAAAATCAGGGAGCCAGCAGATTCAGTGTCTGGGGAGGGCCAGTTTCCTGGTTCACGGACAGCTGTCTTTTCACTGTGTCCTTACGTGACAGAGGGGGCAAGGGAGCTCTCTGGGGTTCCATCAGTAAAGGCACTAATTCCATTCATAAGGGCTCCACCCTCACAACCTAATCACCTCCCGAAGTCCCATCTCCAAATACCATCTGCTGAAGATTAGGTTTCAACATAGGAATTTTGTAGAGATACAAACATTCAGTCTATAGCAATAATACTTTTATTCTGTAGGCCAATAAAGAATTGAGCTGTTTCCCTTCCAACACAGCTGTCTGTTACACAGGCTATAAACAACATGAATAACAATTTTTACTAGCCAAGTAATTTTTTAAGCTTATTTTAAGGAGGCTAGAGTCTTGGTTTTTTCAAATCATAGACTGAATTTTGAGAAATTTATTTATAAAAGCCATTTGTACAATATTTACAAACTCCACCTGCAATTTCAAAAAAAAAAAAGGTTATAAGAGGATTATATACAGTGATCCAAAATGGAAAATGGAATCACATTGAAAGTGGGCTCATATTAAAAGGAAAAAGCTATTATAGAGTGAGATTTAAAGCTTAGTACATTATACATTGTTTAAAATGGTTCAGGAGATTTAGAGCCTTCAAAAATAAAAACAGGGGACTTCCCTGGTGGTGCAGTGGTTAAGAATCCACCTGCCAACGTATGGGACAGGGGTTCAAGCCCTGGTCCGGGAAGATCCCACGTGCCGCGGAACAGCAAACCCCGTGCGCCACAACTACTGAGCCCGCACTCTAGAGCCCACAAGCCACAACTACTGAGCCCACACACCACAACTACTGAAGCCCACGTGCCTAGAGCCCACGCTCCGCAACAAGAGAAGCCACCGCAACGAGAAGCCCGCGCACCACAGCGAAGAGTAGCCCCTGCTCGCTGCAACTAGAGAAAGCCCACGCGCAACAACGAAGACCCAGCGCAGGCAAATAAATAAATAAATAAATAAAAACAGGGTTCAATTAGGAGCATAGAAATCAAGGATGGAAATAGCTAACAGGGGTGGAACTGAAGTGCCAATGAGTTTGTAGAATGTAGATAGCAGCCTGAAAACAGGAAAGAGTAGGAAGAAGCTGCTGAAACAGGTACCAGCAAGTGCTGATGTGGAAACTACGATAATGGATGAACAGCAATCGGTGCATCAGGCCGTTACTAAGAGAGTCCCCACCTTCACCCTCCTTAAATTTCAGTTGGTGGCTGCAGCAACCCATAGACATTAGTTAGAAACATTTAAGTAGCCTAAACGAATGGGCAGAAGCAATGGGGACTAGTTGACAAATCTATTGAGGGCTAAATTTCAAAGAGGCTTCTGAAAGATTTGCAAATTAAGGGAAGAGAATGACAGCATTTTATGTACAGATTAACGACGGTACAAAAATAATGATGGCAAAAGTCAAGCCAAGTACGTATTGCATTTTTACACTTAGATGTCTTATTCATTGATGTCCTTAGTCCCAGGAGACACACTTTCATGATCAAATAAATATTTTAAAGTTCCTTCACTTTAAACAGTGAGATACAATGTAGCAGCGTAACCACCACAAACCTGCCAGCCTGAAAATTAATATCCTAAATGTACTGCCAAATTGGAAGGATTATTGCACTCTCAAACAACACTAGTACATTTTTTTTTAACATCTTTATTGGAGTATAACTGCTTTACAATGGTGTGTTAGTTTCTGCTTTATAACAAAGTGAATCAGCTATACGTATACATATACACCCATATCTACTCCCTCTTGCGTCTCCCTCCCTCCCTATCCCTCCCCTCTAGGTGGTCACAAAGCACCGAGCTGATCTCCCTGTGCTATGCAGCTGCTTCCCACTAGCTATCTATTTTACATTTGGTAGTATATAAGTCCATGCCACTCTCTCACTTCGTCCCAGCTTACCTAACACTAGTAAATTTAAACGTGAACTTATTTAACATATTGCAGAAATATGACCTAAAGCAGGAAACAGTACAAAAGAGACAGAAGGCAAACTGAAGTTCACTTTTCCAAATCTCATCCCATTTAATCCTCATAACAACCCCAAAAGGTGAACTGAATTATCTCAATTTTAAAATTTGGAAACTGAGGCTAAAAGATGTTAACTATCTACTATCATACAACTAGTAAGTATAAGAGGCAGAAGGGCCTTTATATGTCCTTAAAAACTCAACACTATCCATTACCATGCATTGCCTCTCGAATGCTGGGTGTGAAACAAAGCACCAGGTACTATTCATTTCAAGAATGACACATACCTTCATATATTCAATTCCATTTTTCCAAAAATCGTTTTGTTAGATCAAACTATGGATTTATTAGAAGTTCTGAGGTATTATTCAACATTAAAAAGTCACATCAGATAGTGAACAGCTAAAATGTAGGAGATGTGTTTTATTAATCTTTGTAATTCCAGCACATAAATAGTTCCTATGTTCAAGTTGTTTGGGGATGAGTGGATAGATGGATACTGGACAGTAGCCTGTTTTGAAACATTATCTGAGTCAGGAGATACACGGATACGTTATAGCGCATAAGCCAAGGTAGGGTAAGGATGCCTTTTTTTCCCTTCCATAATGCAGATTGTTTCAAGTGTCTTCTTAATAGTTATCTTAACATGCCACTGATAAACAAAAAGTTTACAAATATTTCTTTTGTTTATAATTTATTCAAAGGAGAAAGGGAAGATGAAATTTAGTGCTTTTCACAACTGATTTTGAGTGAGATACCTGAACTTTCATCATCCTCAGGATACAGATTTTGGTAAATGTGGTGACCTTACAGAAGATATGAAACTGTAAGAATAATAGGGTTTAAATGGCAAAAATCATGTTTTGAAAAATTACTTAATATGTCTAAGTTACTCTTTAAGAAACACACATAACTTCTGTAATAACTCTCTATGTCCAAAACACAAAAATGCAAATAAACCAGCATCCTTCAACTGTTAGGGATTTTCTACTGTGTATCTTAAAACCATAATGACTCAATGAAAAGAAAAATCTTTAATTCAAATAGATCACAATGAGTATAAACAGAACTTAGTAAATTTTCTAATTACTCTTTCCTGTTACATACCGTCTAACAAAAGCACCATGGTTCTGTGTGAACCCTTGAAAAAGGTTCCATGAATTCAGTGGACACTAAAAAATAGCGTCTTAAGGGAAGGATAACAAAGTAATTATAGCAGAGTACTAGAAGAAAAAGCCAGTATGCAGTTCAGTCTTGTCAGAATGCCACCCTTTTTAAGGGCTATTGATTTTATTAGGTTATGCAGACTTCCAGCTTCTAACATCTCAATAACATCCTTATAGTAATCTTATTTATAAGTGTGGATCACACTTGTAGGGGTTTTTTGTTTGACTTTGCTTTTACAGAAATGGTAAATTGCTGAATTATTATTCAATTATTCCTTTATAGAGAAAAAGAAAAATTAATGCATGCTGCTAGGTGAATAATACCATCCACCTTTGATTATTCCTACAGAAATGTTTAATTCACCTCTAGAAATATGAAGTATTATGCCACTTATTTATCAGACACATTTTATTAATGCACACTGGGTGGTATTTAAATTCCTTTGGTGTATGAGAATTCAAAAATTTTTTTGCATTTTTCTGTAATGATATATATCCAAATTTAAAAACTAAAGTTATTTCTTATTACAAATGCAAACGTGTAACCTGTAAAAAGAATTTAAAAATAGAAATAAAGAGAAAAGAGTAAATATCCATAAATCTGTAATACAATGAGAAACCACTGTATCTCTGTTATCTCCTTCCACGGGGCTACACATGGTATTATAATCTCCTTTTTCTGTCCATTATATTGTGGGTATCTTCCATGTCAACATGATGTGAATTAATTTGTCTATTTGTTCATTTATGTACCTCCTGAACAACTTCTTTCACCAGGCACTGTGCACCTGAAGGAACAGTGATTTTTTTGATATGGATATAGCAAAATCACTTAAACAATGCTTTATTATTGGACATTTGTGTCATAAACATAGAATGAGAATCTTTTTTAAATTTTTATTGGAGTATAGTTGATTTACAATGTTGTGTTAGTTCAAGTGTACAGCAAAGTGAATCAGTTATATATATACATATATCCACTCTTTTTTAGATTCTTTTCCCATATAGGCCATTACAGAGTACTGAGTAGAGTTCCCTGTGCTATACAGTAGTTCTTTATTAGTTATCTATTTTATATATAATACTGTGTATATGTCAATCCCAATCTCCCAATTTGTCCTCTCCCCCTTACCCCCGGTAACCATAAGTTTGTTTTCTACACCTGTGACTCTATCTCTGTTTTGTAGATAAGTTCATTTGTACCCTTTTTTTTTATATTCCACATATAAGTGATATCATATGATATTTGTCTTTCTCTGTCTTAATTCACTTAGTATGATAATCTCTAGTTGCATCCATATTGCTGCAAATGGCATTATTTCATTCTTTTTTTATGGCTAAGTAATATTCCATTGTATATATGTACCACCTCTTCTTTACCCATTCCTCTGTTGATAGACATTTAGGTTGCTTCTATGTCCTGGCTATTGTAAACAGTGCTGCAGTGAACAATGGGGTGCATGTATCTTTTCGAATTATGGTTTTCTCCAGATATGTGCCCAGGAGTGGGATTGCTGGATCATATGGTAGCTCTATTTTTAGTTTTCTGAGGAACCTCCATACTGTTTTCCCTAGAGGCTGTACCAATTTACATTCCCAACAACAGGGTAGGAGGGTTCCCTTTTTTCAGAATGAGAATTTTTCTAGCTAAACACAGGAGTAATTTGGGAAATCATCTGCCTTGCAACTTGGTTCATGGTGAGTTTCAATGTCAGGATTCAACAAGCTTTTACTTTCTGTTTTCTTCCTTAGTATCACATTTTAAAATTGTCTCCAACCCTGAGACTATGCAATTACTTACCTTTATGTATTCTAGTACTTTTATGATTTAATTATTATAAATTTGATCTTTAACCCATCTGGAAACTATGTAGTCCATAGTGTGAGGTAAGGATTGGGCTTCCAGTTTTTTTAATTGAATGGTGAGCTAGTTGCCACAAGAGGAATTACTGAGTAATCCATCTTTTTCACCACTGATTTGAAATATTATCTGTAGAGTAAAATATATTCTTATATATTTATGGGCAAGTTTCTGGACTTTTTATTCTGCTCCACTGATCTCTCACTTTATTCCCATATCAAAGCCACATTAATTTTTTTGTAGCTTTATGCTGTTTAATTACATCTGATTGGTTAAGGCCCACTTCATTACTCTTCCTTTTCAGTATGTAACTAGATATTACTGTATGACCTTTCAGATCATTTCAGTAAGCCAAAATCCCAATAGCAAATGTATTTGTAATTGTGTAAAACTTACAGATAAATTAGGTAAAACTTAAGACCATTCATTTGAATTCTTTTTGTTACTCAGCAAAGTTTCATAGTTTTCCTGATGTTTTCATAATTGTCTTGATGTTCTGCACATTTCTTGAGTGTTTCACTAAAAAATTCTTGTAATATTAGTATTTTAGTTTATAGTGGGCTGTTGCTATGAAGCTTGCTTTATAATTTGTTTTAACTGTGGTAAAATACACATAACATAAAATTTACCATCTTAACCATGTTTAAGTGTACAGTTCAGTTGTGTTAAGTACACGCATGTTGTTGTGCGGCCATCACCACCATCCATCCCCAGAACGATTTCCTCTTGCAAAACTGAACCCCTGTACCCATTAAACACTAACTCCCCATTCCCCACACCTTTCAGCCCCTGGAACCGACCATTCTATTTTTTGTTTCTCTGAGTTTGACTACTCTAGGGACGTCATGTAAGTAGAATTATACAGTATCTGTCCTTTTGTGGCTGGCTTATTTCACTTAGCATAATGTCTTCAAGGTTTATCCATGTTGTAGCAGTGTCAGAATTTCTTTCCTTTTTTAGGCTAATATCCTATTGTATGTATAGACCACATTTTGTTTACCCATCCATCCGTCCATTTTTTTGGCTTCTATGAATAATGCTGCCATGAACATGGGTGTACACTGCTTTATAATTTAAATATTTTATATATAATGTGCTCATAGTATACTAGAGATGGTGAATTAAAGTGTACATCAAGTCCCCAGGCTTTATCAGCCTGTAGCTATACATGGAATCACAATGATGACAATGATCCTTATTTTACTGGCTATTTCTCTTACTTGCTCACATAGGACCCCAGTCCTCTTCCTTTGCCCACATATTGCCCAAGGAATGTCTCACACATGCTCACAGTTTGCATTAAGAAGAAAGCCAAGCACATGTGACTTCCTGTTCATTCCAGCCTCTCAATTATACCACATATAGTAAGACCCTTAAGGTACTAATGCCGTAGAGGGAATTTTTTCCTGTCGGTTCATCATATCTACTCTCCTGCTCCATAACCAAGGAGAATGAAGAAGCTGATCCAACAAGCTAGAGTGCTTCTTCTTTAAGAGGAGGAGGGGAAAGACCATGAATACTCACATGGGAATAATTTAGAACTGTTATGACAGGTACGGGTGATGATAAGGCAGAAGTGGTACCAGGGGAAAGTTGAATCTCCTCCTTCAACATTCCTCCCTTTGCTGTGGAATCTTAACTAGATTTATGATAAAATCTCTGTAAACTTCCCAACTTACAAAAAGGTTTACAGTCAAACAGCTCTGAGCTCTGGCATGCCAAAGGCAGAATAAGCCTGGAATTTTTTTCACGATGACTGAAGATTTCACTAGCACCTCACTCACTTATATACTTGGAAGCACAGAGGCACCTTCTTGAAAAAGGGCCATTCACCTCGAGATGCTTGAATAACATAGCTAACATTTACTAGCATTTACTGTGTGCCAGGTATTGAGCTAATGACTTGATCCTCACAAGAGCTTTAATATGGTTTAATACCAGGAAACCAAGGCTTAGAGAGGTCCTGTAAGTTAACCAATAAGAGCTGGAACTGGGACTCATGGGTTACTTCATGCATGTTAGGGTTTCATTTGCATGATTTAAAAAAATTCCAAACCAGATCTATTTATTTCTTTGAGGAACTTTTTGTTTCATGTTCTACATAAAATATTCTCTGTACTTTACTGATGGAGGGACACCAGCTGTGAGTACATGATCTCGAGATTTCCCCAGGAAAACCTATTAGTAATGCATCTGTAAAACATATTTAAAATAATTAAAACTGGAGAGCTTCTTTTGGTAGTCTTTCTTTTATCTTCTTTCTTCTTCTTTTTTAATTTGAATGACTAAAGTTTAACTCTGCAATGATTTTTCCCTTCCACCCTTCCTTAGCTGCTGGGTCCCACACTTACTTCCTAGGACCTGCTTCGAGCACTCATTGGGTACCTAACACAAATGCCAGAGCTTGTCATGATAATCTCTCCTCCGTATCCACCCTCAAGCTCCCCGTCCCCTCTTGCTTTGCCATATTTACAGAGACAAACCTTAACCCTGGTTTAATCCAATTCTCCACTTATTCCGTGCTTATACCCTTGCAGCCAAACATGGTCCCGTACCAGGCTGGCAGTGCTTACCTTAAACTCATGGCCCCTCTCACTTCAGGTGTGCCCTTAATGCCACTTGATATTCACACCGTATTTCTCTACTCCATTCACTTTCCCACTCTCCCATTCAAGTATTTCATACCTTTTCCTCTCTCTTCAGATCGCTAATATCTTCTCAGCTGAGGACCCAGCTTCTTATTCCACTAAGAAAACTGAAAGAATCAGAAAAGAACTTCCAGAAACGCTTACCACTGCATCTACCCAATACTATGGATAAACTGCCCTGCTCCCAGCAAAGGAGCTCCCAGCTACTCACAAGATCCCATCTTGCCTCATGTATTTAAGAACATTGCTCCAGGAATTTTCCTCTCTTTCCTGCATCATCTAATCTTCCCTCTCAACTGGATTAGTCTCCTCAGACCACCAATATTCTCTTCTTTCTCCTAAAAAAAAGAATCATTTCACTATTTTAAAGAAGCCCTCACTTGACTCCTAGGTCTCTCTCTAGCTATGGCTCTGTGTCTCTGCTATTTCTAAAGAGTTTGTTTTAGAGGCTGCTTTTATTTTAAAGATCAAACTTGCAACTGTATTCCTTTAATAGTACTGTGATAACTAGCATCTATTAAATGTTAATTATGTACCAGCCACCAGGCTAAATATGTATATTGTCTCATGGAAATCACCACAACGTGTCTGTCGTCCCCCTGACCTCTCTTGGGGTCTTCCCTGCTACTTACTCCCCCCGCCCTACTTCGCTCCAAGCCACCCTCAGCCTCTTAACATTTTTGGACTCTCTCAGGTATGTTTCCACCTCAGGGCCTTTGCATTTGCTTTTCCCTTTGCTTGTTCTGCTCTTCCTCCAGATATCCTCCTGGCTGTCTCTCTCAAAGAAAAAAAAAATCAGTCCAGATACATTGTGCAAACATAACAATTGTCAAAGTGTCCCCAAGACCTTTCCAGGGGTCCATGAGGTCAACACTCTTCTCATAACTTTCCTAAAATGTATACATGTTTTTAATATTCTGCATTGCACTCATAAAACACTGCAAATATAGTTTTTAAAAACCTAGATGTAAAACCATTTTATTAGAGATATGAAGTGGAGAACCACCGAGAAACATCAGATTTTTCTTTCTAGATCAGCTGAAAACATACCACTCAATCCCCTCTTATCAACAGCACCTGAATAAATAAATAACAGCAGATAACCTGAGCTGCTACAATACTTTGAAAGTATTTCAGCAGACGCCCAGTTTATCAGGAGTATTGTCTGAAGTACATGCCATTTATTCAATCTTCAAAAACATTTTGGATTTTATGCCTGGATTTAGCCATAACTAAAACTGCCTTACTTAAATCCCCTCCAGAACTGCTGTCATGAAGTTGCCGTTTAGATCGTGTCCGGACCTTACAAGGGGAGACATTGTAAGGACACCTCTAGCATTTGTGTTATGATGTAGGGGAGTGTCTACCTCACCCCTTAGTAACACCCCAGTGAAGACTGGCAGAACACAACACATTCTTTGGGATCTAGAAAAACTGTTTTTCCTGCTAAAATCTAGAGGGCTTTTTCACCACTGACAATAACATTTTGTAAGTGATCTTGTTGCTCTGGCTGCCATGAAGCTTGGGGCCAAATTTACAACTTATCTTTATTACATTTATAAAATATAATTATATATATATTATATGATATATAAATATATAACATATCTTTATATATTATATAATATACATAATATATTATATTATAGTGTTATAAAATTATTATATGTTGTATTGTGCATCTTATGTATTGTGTATACTATATAATATGAAATATTACATATTATACATTGTATATTATTATATTATATTATATTTTATAAGGAGAAAGAGAGAGCAGAGTCTCTGCTCTATAGACTAACCTACTAAGCTTCCTCCTGGTCCTACACTCCTAGCTACATTTTACCTAAGCTTGATACACAGTATTGAATGTAAACCACTTCAAATATTTTCAGAGATGTGGGGAAATGATAGTATAAAATAAATCAGGCAGAGAAACAGGAAAGAGGAGGCATTCCAGGTAGATGGAATAACTCATGCAAAGACTTGGAGGTGTGACAGCACCTGCCTGACTCTGGGAACAGAGAGGGGTTTGGCGTGACTGCCCACAGAACAGTGGCCGACTGGAGACTACAGTATTGACTCTGCCTGGTACGCTCTGACACCAGATATCTGCATGGCTCATGTCACTTCATTCAGATCCCTGTTCAAATATTACCTCATCAAAGACAGTCTTTCCTGAACCAATTTACTCAAAATACTTTACACACACTCAACTGTATACACACCACTCCATCACTCCCTCTCCCTTTATCATGTTTTATTTTCCTTAATTATGCTTATGAACATCTGATATATATTTCCTTACATGTTTATTAACTTCTCCCTCAATAGACTACAAGCTCTAGTAAGCAGGCTTTTTTATGTGGTTTTGCCATTCCAGCAACTACAACAGTACTCAATAAATAATGATTAAATGAATAGAAAGGTAGTCTAGCATTAAACTGAGAAAGACCTAGGAAGCAATGTTAAGAAATTTAAACTTTATGCCACCAGTAATGGGTAATGACTAAGAGTTGATGCAAAATGTATTATGATCATACTTCTCTTTTATAAAGATAGCTCTGGCAGAGCAGTAGTAGAGAATGGACCAGAGAGGAAATCCATGACAAAAATCCAAATGCTAAATTATAAAGGTTAAGTGAAGGTTGGGGAAACAGCAATAGAAATGGGAAGGAAGGAATGAATTCACCACAGATGCAAGCAGTAGAGAAAGGGACGGTACTATATATCATAATAGTTAAATCAGGCATCCAGCAGGTCGCTTGATGGCTGGGTGACCTTGGGCAAGTTATTTATCTAAACCTTGGTTTCCTTGTTTCTAAAATGGGGATAATATTCGTACCTACCTACTTAGTTTTATTATGAGGATTAAAGGAGATAATCTATGAAAATACACAATTGACCAAACTTGGTGACTGCTAATTGAGCTCCATGAGGCAAGGGACTGTATCTGCTTTATACACCACTGTTTCCCCAGGCCCTAGCACTCGGCAGAGCCATAGTAGGCATTGAACGCGTATTTGCTAAAAGCAAATGAATTAATGAAGATTATCGGCAAGACAAAAAATCAGAGTTAACTACAAGGCAAATCCTTCCTATAAAAGTAATGGAGCAAAATGTGGCCAGGGGGGTGGGGAGCTTGTGTATTTAAATCTGTTTGTGAAAATATTGAGGCTGAGATGGTTACAGGACCCACCATAGGAAATGTCTAGTAGGCAAAGGGTCCAGATCTCAGGAGAGAGCACAGGCTGGAGAAAGATGGGTGCAGCTGGTAGTCAAAGCCTAACCTAATGGATCAGATCAACCAAGGAAAAGCAAAGAGAGTGAGAATCCTAGGAGACACACACATTCAGCATTAGCAAAAGGAATCAAGGATCGAGGCTGAGAGGCAGTAAAAGCTAATGAGAAAGATAAGAGGGATTAAACCTTGAAAGCAAAAGGGGAAGGTGTGAGAAAAAAAAATGGTCAACAGTGTCAAAATTGCAAGAAACACAGCTGAGTGAAAACTAAAAAGAGACCACTGGATGTTAGCAATTAGATCCTCAGTGACCTTTGCAAAAGAAGTTTTCATAAAGTCGCTGGGGCAAAAGCCAGATTGTGGGAGCTGAGGAAGGGGAGAAAGGGAAGGTATAAAGATCAATCCAGGATAAAGCAGACTTGGCCATGGATGCACCTAAAAGCCTACCTGGCCAATTATCTCCACTACCACCTCCAAGTGGTCGTTTGTCCTTAATAGAGTATTTTTTCCTAAGACATTTGTAGCATATCTTACTGTAGAAACAAGGTTGGCCCTCATGAAAGTCATCGAGGGAGCCCATCTTCACTGCTCTGGCAGTATGGGTTTTCGTATGTCCAAAGGGCCCTGCACGGTAGCAAAGACAGTTTTCCAAATGACAAAATAACGGTCTGTAAAAATATATAGTTTTATCAAGTCCATTTAAATAGTCAACAAAGGACAGTGGTCTGTGTAGCCTACTGATTACAGTATTTAGAAGGCATGTGTATCAGGAATAACTGTGTTATCAGGACTTTTATACCAGTTTTGGAAAAGAATTATAATAATCAGGGATACAAAAGCATACTGTGTATTTCCTTAATCCTCATCACTACCCTTTGAGGGCAGAATCACTATCCCTATTTTGCAAATGAGAAATCTGAAGTTCAGAGAAATGAAGTGTATTGGTTAAGAGTATGCTAACGGTTGTAGCAAACAGTACCCAAATCTCTGGGGCTGAACACAGTAAAGGTCCATTTCCCTTTTGTGTCACAATCCAATTTGGCCAGTGAGGTTTGGGGGCAGGAGCACAGAGGCTCTGCTCTATGAGGCAGGGATCCAAGCTCCTTCCACTGGATAATCGACATCCATCTGGCACGTGAGAGAAGGGACAAAGCATGGAGAGTCCCACAAATGGCTTTAGAGGCCAAGTGACAAACATCATGCCCACTCATATTCCAGCGGCCCAAACTCAGTTGACACAGCCCCACCTATCTGCACGCGGAAAATGAAGTCTCAAAGCGGGCCAGGAAGGACAGGGGAAACCCAGATATTGAGGAGCACGGCATTCTCTGCCACGTTAAATAACATGGTGAAGGTCACCTAATTGCACATGGAAGAGCTGAGAAGCAAACCCGACACTACCTAACTGCCCCAGGGGACCCTGCTGTCCAATGGAGTTTCTCCTTTCATTGCACTGAACCCACTCCTAATTTTAGCATTTCTCCAAATGACAACAACAACAGATGGTTATAGTGTGTGTTTGTATTTTTTTCATCTGTCTTTTATTGTCTGTCCTGCAATTCCCCTTTACAAATCAGTGGTTTTAGTCTTCTGAGGGGCATACACATGGACACAAAATTTGGGGAGCCCTCTGAAGTCCATCCAGACTATGGAATGCATGAACCCCAAGCAAGCAACTCTACACTACCTTACTGTTAACTTACTTCCAGCTTTCCACCTGCTTCCCCTCCACTCCCATCCCCCCACCCCACTTCAGCCCCACGGATCGCCTCCTTGTTGTAGCTTGTTTCTTGATCTTTGCAGCCGTTGTTCCTTCTGCCTGACTTCTTTCCCCCCCCAGAGGTCTGCGTAGCTCATTTCCTCAAGGTCATTGCTCAGATGTCACCTTCTCAGGAAGACCTTCCCCTTCCTACCCCACCCCCGCTCCCATTCATGCTTTTTTTTCTCTATAGCACTGCTCACCTTCTAATATACTATTCATTTTACATATTTATAAGTTATAAATTCTCCCTGCATTAAAATGTGAGCCCCATGAGGGCAGGGGTTTTCATCTATTTTGGTTTTGTTTACTGCTCTATCCCTGGCACCTATGACAGTACTTGGACACCATAAATATCTTTTTGAATGAATTGAGGGGCAACAAAGGAGTAGAAAAGCCAAGGGGCACACAGGTAGATGCGTGATGTTGAAAATATTCTCGTTCCAAAGCTGGTTCACAGGTGTTCATTTTACCACTATGCTTCACAAACCACGGAGATAGTATATATTCATATATACATATAATATTATAACATAATTTTAAAGTACTATATGAGTTTGTACCAATAATTCCACGCAAAACAGTGTGCCTGCTCAGGTATACACCCTGGAACCTTTTCTTATCTAAATTAAAGAGTCAGACGGAGAAAATCGGGCCCTCAAAATGTCATTTTCATTCCTTAGCCATTTATTTAAAAATAAATTTTACTCATATTTTTTCCTCAACTATGCCTTAATAGGCCAATGGAAAAGTACTTTATATAATTCTTTTTAGTGCTATACCATGACCTTTTAAAAATAGCATCTTACCTTATAAAAGTGAAACTAAGTTTTCTTTGAAAATCTATTTGAAGTGTTAGATACCTATAAGCATTTCTTCTAAATTAGTCCTTCTAAAGACATTTTAAAGCGATTCCATGATTTGTCCAACAGTAATTAAAATTAATGTAAATTTCAGCTGAAATCTTTTATTCCACAATTCACTTTTCAAACATATCCTCTTTAACATCTCACTAAAAACAGAGGTTTCGATTGCAAAAAAGGCATTAGGATACCTAAAACATTGGTCACAGATACGTTCACAGATTAAACAAACGAATAAAGGGCAGGGCAGGAAGGAGGAGGGAAGGGAAGGGGGAGGAGAGGGGAATTTAGGGGAGAGGAGAAGAGGCAGGAGAGGTAAGGAGACACCCGCATACATCCATACCTGTACACTGTAGATGTCAAGTTTCAAAACCCAAGAAGCTTACGGGACTTAAAAGAAGACATTTGGAAGCCATCCACTGTTTCGAAGTCCTGCTTTTGAGTTCCAACCCTGCCATTTACTCGGCAGATGTTCAAACTTGGTCTCAGTTTTATCAGTTGTAAAATTCAGATGGTTTTAAGCAACTGTTCAATGAGATCATGTATATAAAACTGCTCTGTAAACAATAAAATGCTAAGGAGAAAGGTGTCTTCAAATTTCTGACATAAATGCCCTAAGCTTTATTAAAAAAAGCTTTATTATACTAAATTATAATCTGATGGTTTGAGAAAGTCCTGGTATTCAAACCGCACAGTGAGAAGGTTAGAGATTCCAGCTCCACACATGATAAAGTTAATCATATTTCCTTGGTGTAAAACAAAAGGCTTAGATAACTAATAATGACCTACTGTACAGCACAGGGAACTGTACTCAGTACTCTGTAATGACCTATATGGGAAAAGAATCTAAAAAAGAGTGGATATATGTACACGTATAACTGCTTTACTTTGCTGTACAGCAGAAACTAACACAACATTGTAAATCAACTATACTCCAATAAAAATTAAAAACGAAAACAAGAGACTAACAAGTCTTCCCAATATCCTTCTAACAAAAAGCGGGGGCAGAGGGGGAGGCAGGGAGGGGAATTATTGCCATATATGTTCACTTGAAAAAAATAAGTGACAATCTAAAGTAGAAACAATGTACATTGAATCTTAAATTAAGGCCATTATCAACAATGGCTATTGACCATCTTAAGCCACTTAACCAAATCAAAACTACAAATGTGTTTCAAATAACTAAATATTCACAGAAAAAAATACTCCATACCCAACAAAATCAAACTAATTTGCCAAGGGAAAATGTAATGGGCATGGACATATAATGAACATGTTATGGTCTTTTTCAAAGGTCTATTTTTAGACATGAAACAAACTCTCTTTAATTAAAACCTTTGCTATATACGTATTTCCTGAGCAAGTAAAGCCTAACAAATCCAATATGAGTGAAACACTGTACCCTGGAAATAGTAAGGAGCCCCGAGTCATTTACAATAGTAGTTTCATATAACCTTCCATCACTCTCACCACAATAGCAAACATGCAACCTTAAACTAACTGAAAGCTTTCTAAATTTAGATACCTTCAAATAATGCATCTTAAGTTATATGTAAAGGTTTAGTAAATTATTTATTACTTCTCTTATCTTTATTAATGGGATATCATGTTTAACTTGTAATCAAAATGGAAAGAAAGCTGTTATACCATATATTAGTGTACCAAGACTCAGAGTTTCCAGTCTATATTTAGTTCACATTAAAATGGAAGCAAAGACGCAAACCAAGCTAAAAATAAAATGTTCTACAAAGATGAGATTTTTAAATGGATTGAAATCTAGCTATTTTTGGTCCCCTAAACACTGATTGCATTTCACAGCACCTTAACTTTGTAGTGCTTTGCAAACCATTTTCCATCACCTAGGATAGGGATCAAAAAACTACAGCCCACAAGACAAATCCATGGGCCATATACTTCTGGCACCTGATAGTATACAGCCCACAAGTTAAGAAGGTTTTTACATGTTTAAATGGCTTTTTTAAAAACATAATATTTTTTAACACATAAAAATGTTATGAACTCAAATGTCAACATCCTTAAAGTTTTATTGGAACAAATGTAGTCACATTTTACCACATATAGACATACACCACACATATACCACATTACAGCTGCATATAAGTATTTAAGTATTATCTATAGCTGCTTTTATACTACAACAGTAGAGTTGAGTAATTCCAGCACAGACTGTGGCCCACAAAGCTTAAAATATTTACTACCTGGCCCTTTATAGAAAAAGTTAGCTGATTTCTGCCTAGATGAATGTTAATTATTCTAATTCAAGATATCTTCCTGCTTATCACCTATCAAAATGTAAAAATTCCTACTTGCCTTTCACATCATGTTGAGTTTCTGAACAATAAACCTGTTAATATTACTTTATTTCTTAACAATCTTCTGGCCTTGTTTCTGTTTCCCGTCCTATTTGGATCATTACCCAATCCAATGTTTCCATGCAGAACTGTGGCTAAAAGTCTTAAATAGTATTTTCGAATCTATTCTGTTTCTGTTTTAAATACTGGATATGAATCAGCATGACCTACTAATGGGCTGCCACCTACAACCTGAAATAACACTGAGCGAGTCTTCCCTAATCTACTCTATCGAAGGTTTATGGTGAAAAATAATGTTTTAATTGCACAAATTGTATCTCATAAAGCAGTGAAAAATACAAATCAATATTTCCATATTGATTATGCCTTACCATAAAGATATAAGAGTTTATTTATACATCCTTCATGTTAAAGTAAAACCAAGGTACCAACTGAAAAATGTGGTGGTTATTCTTTTAATGGGCTGAAAGAGATGTCCTAATCCAGATATAATGTTGCAAAGTTCTGAATATCTTTCCAGTGTTTAGGTATGTTTTACCTAAATTTAGAGACACATTTGTGGACATTAAAATTAACTGTAAGAAGACATAAATGTCAAAAAAAATAAATGTGAGCATAATAAACCAAATTAGGAAATATTTTTGACACATGAAGCTTCAAGACCTTAGCCAAGATGAGTCAGTGTGAAAAGAAGTCATTGAGATGGTTCCCACTTGTTTACACTATTTGGCTTATGACGGTTGAACAATCTTAGTCTATAAGCCTGACCAATGTTCCTCCAGCCATTCGCTGCAAAATGAAAGACTACAGTATTCATGGGCCAACAAAAAGCAAACCAACTGTCCTTCACACTCATGTTCAAAACTAAGCTGGTGTGAGGTTGTATCAGTGCTGTTTCAGAATGTCTCACTCCCAGCAAACACCTGTGAAATTCTCCACAACAGTAAATCTGAATGCAAAATCAAGCTTCTCCTTGAAACAAGACTAAGAATTTAGGGATAACAGTCAAGGGTAAAGAGAGAGGAAGAGATTTGATGAGTTACAGCTCCCTTTGGCTTCCCCACATCAGCACTATTTAAACTTTTGTATATAAGTGATTTTTTTTTCCTTTGGGGAAATCGAGGCACCCATAAAATTATCTAGCGTTTAGCACCTGGGTAGCTAGATGAGACTACCTGAAATTCCATTTAGCTGATACAGAGAAAGGAAAAAAGTGAAAAACAGAGAAAGAGAAAAATAGTAGAGATGACAGCAAGGCAAAGAAACAGGAGGAAAAAATGGGAAATGAAAACGGGAACAAAGAGCATACAATATTAGGATGTGACAGGGTACTAAAATGTACATAAGCATTTTATTAAACCACATGAATTTAAAAGGCATGCCAGTCTTATTTATTCTTTATTTAAAAAGTACATTGGGGGCTTCCCTGGTGGCACAGTGGTTGAGAATCCACCTGCCAATGCAGGGGACACGGGTTCGATCCCTGGTCCGGGAAGATCCCACATGCCACGGAGCAGCTAAGCCCGTGCGCCACAACTACTGAGCCTGTGCTCTAGAGCCCATGCCGCAACTACTGAAGCCCGCATGCCTAGAGCCCGTGCTCCACAATGAGAGAAGCCCCGCAATGAGAAGCCCGCTCACCACAACGAAGAGTAGCCCCACTCTCCCCAACTAGAGAAAACCTGCGTGCAGCAACGAAGACCCAACGCAGCCAAAATAAATAAATAAAATAAATAAATTTACAAAAAAAACACAAAGTATCCACTGCAAAAAAGCCGAGATTAGTGTTGTCTTAAAATAGCCCATATATCCTTTCATAGGGAGCTGGTTAATTAAATGATGACATAACATGCAGGTTAAACCGTATGAAATTTCCCATATTGGACCATTTTTTTCCAGCTTTATGGCGGTATAACAGACAAGTAAAATTGTATATACTGGGGCTTCCCTGGTGGCGCAGTGGTTGAGAATCTGCCTGCTAATGCAGGGGACACGGGTTCGAGCCCTGGTCTGGGAAGATCCCTTATGCCACGGAGCACCTGGGCCCGTGAGCCACAACTGCTGAGTCTGCGCGTCTGGAGCCTGTGCCCCGCAACGGGAGAGGCCGCGATAGTGAAAGGCCCGCGCACCGCGATGAAGAGCGGTCCCCGCACCGCGATGAAGAGTGGCCCCCGCTTGCCGCAACTAGAGAAAGCCCTCGCACGAACCGAAGACCCAACACAGCCAAATAAATAAATAAATAAATAAATAAAAAGTAAAAAAAAAAATTGTATATACTTAAAGTACACAATGTGATGATTTGATAGACATATACATTGTGGAATGATTACCACAATTAAGTTAATTAATATATCCATCACCTCACAGCTAAGAGTGTATGTGTGGGGGGGGGGGAATACTTTGCTATTCTCTTGGCAAATTTCAAGTACACAATACAGTATTATTAACTACAGTCACTATGCTGTACATTAAATCCCCAGAGCATATTCATCTTATAATTGAAAGTGTGTACTTCTCCCCATTTTCCCCACCTCCCAGCCCTACTCTTTACCATTCTGACCTACTGACAGAGCAACTTCACTTAGCTCAACTTAATATAATGGAATACTTTGCCATCATTAGAAAGAATGAGGTAGTCGTAGTCAAGCATTAGAGAAATGATCTCCATGTTTCAAACAAACGAGAGGCAGAATGTGTAGAGAATGTTCTCATTAGTATTTTTTAAATATTACATATTTATATATTTATATATATATATATACACACACACACACACACACACACACACATATATATATTTCTGTATGTGCATAGAAATTTTCTGGAAACACACCAAGAAAATGTCAACAATTGCCTCTGAGACAGAGACTATGTGGTCTAACGTGGGAGGGAGATTACTTTTCACTGGATACCCTACCATCACCAAATATCCTCTCACACTGTCTGAATGTCTTACTATATGCACATGTTACTTTTTCAATTAAGAGAAGTCTGGATACTTCCCAAATGCCACAATTAACTTAAGGTTCTTCACTAACACTCAAATTATTTAAAACATTAACCAGCATTCACAACAAGGAACACTTCACTTCAAATAAGGTAATTACTTAAGTTAGTGGCTGTTGTTCACTCCAAACCTAAACTAGACACCAAACAGCTTTATGATCCTAAGGATCTTAAAGGACACTAAAATAAGTACTGCATTTTAACAATAATACCTATATATATGAAGCATTATATGTATGTATGTAATATATACACATAGTCATTCATTTAAGAAATACTTACGACCTCTATGTGCAACTCACTCTGCTGTAGGCCCTTTGTATGTCTGTACATAAGTGCTTTCCAAAGAGAGAGCATATATGTGCAGACATATGTAAGCACATGGATATGTGCGTGTAAATACGTGTGCGTGTGCCACAGACACCACCCCAGGCTGCTACATAACCAGGACAGAAGATACCATTAGTAATCACAACTTGTGAGACCTAGTGGTCCCTTGGTTTATCTTCGGGATATACAAGCTCCTGCTGTCTTAAATATGACTAAGCCTTGGGCTAGTCTCAGGGCCTCCTTCTCCTCCAGGCTCCCCCATTTTACACACCTGTGGAAGGGATCAGGAGTGTCTGTCCTTTTCTAAAGATCTTTCCCCTTAACTCTCATCTGGATCACAACTGAAGACTGGAAACCAACAGTGAAATTTAGCAGCTCCCATTCTATGAATTCCGCCCACTGCCCTGCCCTCATCCCTGAGAATCAGTACCTGTGGTAAGAGATGTAACGGATGAAATCTGTAGCAGAGATGAACAGTCTGGATTGGGGGGTTGGGACAGGCAGGGAGGACAAGGCCCACCAGTTTCAGCCGGTTTAGGCCCTGATTTCATGTGTCCATATATGATAATGTTGATGAACTTGTATGCATTTGTATAAGCTAGTATAAAAGACAGGACTTCTGAAATTCAATACATCTTTAGAAATTTAAGGAACATTTCATTGAATGATCACTAATTATCCCTAATCATGGCAAAACATTATGTGCTAAATATTTTTGTGAGAAAGTTAAATGGAAAACCAAGAATAAACATGCTTTTTGAGTTTACTCTTAGTCTCAATATAGATACTTCACCCCAAACCATAGATAATACCAAATTTAAAGAGTATAATCGTAGCTATCGTCATGAGTTCAAGAACCCTTCAAATTTTAGTGGTACTCCCGACAAATTTGTTGTTTGACGTTACTCAATTCAAATTAGGGTTATCTCTAAATTTTCTTCCAAACAGTATAAATTTCCTGGTCAATCTTGATATAAGTATACATAGAATTTTTACCATTTAAGTTGAATGTATAAAAATACCATTTTTTTAAAACCTGCCATTTTGCCCATTATTAACACAGTTTTGTGAACTTTTTTTTTTAACTAAGATTTCAAATGTTAAAAGTACTCTCTGTTAGGAAAGTCCCTATTTTGTTTAGCCTTAATCTTCTAAAAATACATTAAACTCCATATCCTTAATTTATCAAAATTATATTAAATTTAAAATGTCACTGTTAAAAGGAGGTTACAAGATGCGCACTTGAAAAGGAAGCATCTCTGACTCTAAGTGCAGCTTGTTAACAGCTGTGTGTGTGCTTACACATATTTATTTTAGAAAATAAGGAGGCAGGTGCAAACATGAACCCACAGGCATATAATAAAAGTTCTATTTTCATATATGGGTCCATTAACCTTAGAAAACAAATTCTCATAAAAATAGGTATAGAATGAATTAACTTCTGCAAATTTATTCTTAAAGAGCACACAAATCCAATGATTTTATTGGTTCCCTTTGCAAATTCCTCGTTAAAGTCCCCCCGTGATAACTGACTCTCCGCGTGATGATTTCTACAGTATGATGAAAATTAGAGTGTATAAATAATCCTTCAGTCGTAAGCATTTGCTATATATACATATAAAATCAAAACTCTCAACTTTGAGCCCTCACAGGTCAACAGTACCTGCTACACAAAGAGTAGCACAGCATGCTAATCTCCATGTAACACAAAGCGGTTACTTTTCATCATTAAAAATAACCATGGGTGTGTCGATAAGATAAGAACACTGCACTTAGCGGGAACCTAGTACTCCAGTGAGGTCTGTTGTTTGTGCCGCGCAGGGTGCGGTTAACCGCGAGCATCATTTACCAAAGGGCAGCAAAGGGGCACAGGGGCTGTCAGGTGTCACCTCCCCATCCACCCGCTCAGAGTGGGCCAGGGAGAGGCAGGCTGCTGCCCACGGGAAGGGAAGGTGGCGAAGTTCACTGCAGCTCTGGCTGGTCAGCCTGCACTTCGCTCCCTGCGCAACGCACACACTCTACCGAACCATTGCACGGCAGGTAGGACCAAAAATGAAACACTCCTTTTCAGATCCCTGAGTGGGAACTCTAAACAGCGCTTCCGCTTTTTCCCACGCTCCCTGCTTCCTTTCTCCTCCGCCCCTGCCCACACAGCTCCCCCGGAACCCACCCTGGAGGCCCCAGCGCGCCGGCCGGGAATCCCTTCCTTCGGCGCGCCGTCCGGCTCCCCCAGGCCCCGCCTCCGGGCCCAGGCCCCGCCCTCACCTCGGCTCCACACTTTCCCGGGATCGCCCTGCGCCCCAGGCGCCCACTCTCCTCTTACCCGCCCAGCCGCCTCCCGCCTTCCACGGTCCCCTTGGGCCAGCCTCACCTTGGTCCGGATCTGCCCCGAGGTGGACACTTTGCGGATAAGTTTCTGGGGTCCCTCTTGCTCCGCTTCGCTGTCGGACGAATCCTCTCCGGGCCCGGCCGAGGCAGTGGCGGGGGTGACCGCGGCGCCGGCCGCGGCGGCTGCTCCTCCCGCGGCGCCCGGAGGGTGGTGCTGGCCGCCGGCCCCCGCCATCCTCTCCGACTCCTGTGGGGACACAGCACCGCCCTGCGGGGGCGGCGGCGGTGGTCAGTAGGTGGGCTCTGCTCGAGCCGGGCCCGGAGCCCCGCGCCCAGGCGCCGCCGCCATCTTCCCCTCCCCCAGCCGGCCCCGCGGGAGAAGGGTCGCCGGGGACCAGACGCCTCCCGCGGCCGGGACCCTCCAGGATCCCGCGCTCCGCTCCCGCCTGAGTGGCGACCGCGGTGGGGCGCAGGGGACACGGACCCAGGCCCGCTGGGACGCCAGTGCACCCAGCCTCGGGATGTTACAGGGTTCCTGACCTGGAATACAACCGAGGAGGGTAGAGAGGATGGGAGCGACAGAGGGATTGGGACAACCTCCCACTTCCCCTAGGGTCCGGGGTCCCCAGGATGGACGGGAGGGCGGGGGAGACGCGAAGCCTCCGCATCCCATCCCCGCAGGCCCGGCAGTGGCGATGCTCCCTCCCTCGGTCCCCGGGCAGCAGGGGCAAGAACGGCCCCAGGAGTTGAAAGGGAACCTAGCTTCCTCCCGGCTCCCCTGGGTGCTCCCGCCACCTCCTGGACCCAGAATCTCTCCAGAGACACTTGGGCCTCGTCGCACAGTTCCCTCGAGTAAAAGTCCCCTCCGGCCCCGAGATGGATGGGCGCTGCCCCCTTGTCTGTCTCCGGACCCCGGAGCCCTTCTCGGATGACCCGTACCTCTCCCGCCTCCGCCTAGGGGTTCGGGTCCTTTCAGCTCTCCCGACCGTGGCCTTTAGTTTCTGGCCCACCCCCACTCCCATCCGGCGCACACGGAAGAGAAGAGCATTTTCCGGGAGGTTCCACTCGGCTCTGAGAACTTTTGGTTCAGAAAGAGCGATCCCTTTGGCTAACAGGAAACTGGCCAGGGCGTGGAGAGCGCGCAGAGACGAGCAAGTACCCGCAGCCCGAGACGACAGAATGCAAAATAAATATCTAAGCTGAAGCGCTAACCGAGACTGCCTGGAAGAAAACAATGCACTGGAGCCGTGTGAACACGAGTGCCCGAGCACGAAAACATTGGAAGTCCTGGGAGAGCCACTCCCTAACCCGGACTAGAGCAGGAGGAAATGGGATCAACAGGCGGCAGGCACCGCTCACAGCTCGTCCCCCGCGAGCTGGTTGAGCGGACACTTGGGAATAGCAGCCTCGCGGTGCGTTGTGCACGCCCCGTGCCAAAGAACCCTTGTAGGTGTGGGAGGGCTTCCGGGAGAAGAGGCTAAAATGACAGATTCCTCTTGTCGTCCACAGAGAATTCCAAACCGGTGTTAGCTATATTTTTAAGTAGGGCAAAAAGTCCCTGCCAGACTATGCAGTCTCTTCACACTTCA
Source organism: Balaenoptera physalus (assembly GCF_965194825.1). Classification (NCBI taxonomy): domain Eukaryota; kingdom Metazoa; phylum Chordata; class Mammalia; order Artiodactyla; family Balaenopteridae; genus Balaenoptera; species Balaenoptera physalus. The sequence goes on along the minus strand of NC_138899.1, from coordinate 57,075,183 downwards.
GGAAAGCATTCAGTCTCTTCAGCGTGTTCATGCCCTTCAGGATTCATTCGAATTTTTTCAACTGACATGACCTTTGAGGGTCCTCCAGACTAAGGGAGGGATGTTTTAGTTTGGGGTTTTTTGTTGTTGTTGTTGCTTGGTTGTTTTTAGTTTCAGTCTTACTCTCAATAATTTGCTGTGACAGAACTAACAGTTCTAAGAGATTTTAAGAAACAAGATGCAATCCCAATACTACTGTCTATCCACGTGGTAGATTAAATTGACTGAAATGTAAAATGTGCTGATTAGTTTGAATGTGCAAAGACAGGAGATTGCTGCCAGGTAATACTAATTGATAAAGGCTACTTCTCCGGCCTCATTTGTCTTCTTTAGGAAGGGAAGGAAGTGGCAAAATAAACTTTAAGAGCCCTTATGGCTCTGTAAAAATGCAATTCTATATCTACAAAGAACGTACTGCTGAGAAGGGAATTCTTTAAGAGAAAAAAATAATCAAAATAATGGCCTTTATCCCAACCCAACTGTTTGGTCACTGACAAGTCTAATGGTCTGACAGTGTAAATAAGAGCATTTACCTAGTAAAGGGCCTCTTGAAAGAATAAACCTAGTAAAGGCCCTAGTAAAGGGCCTCTTGAAAGAATAAACCTAGTTCAGACCTCTCTTTTAATGTAAAGAACCTGAGGCCCAAAGTCACAAGCAGGACCAAAGTCAAAATCATGTGTCTTATTGTAATGTTCTATTCACCTTACCACATCATACAACAAAAGTCAGTTTGTCAATTATATGTTTCTGTTCACACTTTAGGCTTTAAAGTTTTATATAAGTAACATTTTCCAGAAGCCAGGCAAAGAGTGATGAAAGGAAAAGGCATTGTTTAATGTCCATGCCTATTCTGTGATCTTAAAAAGAAGACTGAATACACTTCTCACTCTAATTCAAACACTGATCACTTAAAAATATTAAAATAGTTTCCCGTGCAAAAGCTGGGCAATTAATACTTCAAAGTAAAGGTATTCATTACTTCATAAAAAATTAACCTCACAGTTATCCCTGCTCTTCAAAGACTCCTGTAACAAGTTCTAAAATTTGGTTGTGACTTTGAAAGCACAGCCAGTCTTAGCCTGCTCATGCTAAATAAATGATCCCTGCTCTACAATTTCCCTAGCACATACTCAGAGTGAAATACTGTGTAAGCAAGTGAAGGAATGTTGCATCATTTCCCACAAAGGGCAGCTCGTGAAAAACCCTCTTTTCTTCAATCATCTCTTCTGAGGAACTGTTTCAAATAATCCCAAATTTAAAGTAGCTGACCCACTAGCATCTTTTCAGGTCTTATCTGTAAAATTTCCAGAATTAATATTAAAGCTGTATACTGTATACTTGCAATACACTTCGCTTCCCTTAAAAATATAATAGCAATGTCAAGAGCTCAATATTTGCAACCATTTTAATGTACCTCAAAATAGCAACTAAAACAAATTTCAAATATGTGGCATATTACATTATTTCTTTAATTTACAAGATTTCCTTGAATTTTTCCTTACTTGGTGTTTTCAGATTTTCAAATAATTTCTTAGATGTGTCTTACATATTTACTATTATTACTTTGAAATCTTTGTTTGGAACACAACATATCACAAACACACTATTACAAACTTGGACATAAGCCACATAGACACTACATTCAAAAAGAAATGGAAATAGAAGCTACCACTAAATTAGGTTTAGGTTTCTACTTAATAGGGCTTTCTGCCCCATTTAAAAAAAAAAAAAAGAACTATTATATTGAAGATGTATAAGTTAGAGCCAATTCTCATTCTGATACCAACTTTATGAATATTAACGTATTAATATCTATAGAGATATTTTGAATTACATTCTTATTGATCACGACTCATAACAAGAGGTTTAATATCCATTTGCAACTTTTAAATCTCATATGTTCTATGGTTTTACATTAAATATTATATCATAAACATAAAGAAGTCTACATTTATATTCTGAAGAACCCAAGTACATAGGCACTTTAAAAAGAGTTAGGTTCTAGGACTCAAGTTCCTAATCAATGGGAACCATGCAAAGAACACTGCAGGTTGAACAGGTACAGACCTGCTTTCATTCAAACTTTAAAACTACTTCCGTAATACACTATCTATTCCATGTTTAGAAGTTAACATTCAAAATTTCATTAAAGTTTCCTTAGTTGTTACTTCAACAAAAAAGGTTTCGAAATTAATTGTGGTATCAATTCCATGTACATATGCTCATCACTGTACCTAAGGCAAAAACCTTTGGCCATCTAGACTTCATACATAAATATACTTGTAAACTCTCATTTATGTTTTGGCCCTTTTTCCTTTGAAACTCTCCCCTTCCTAATTTTTCAGTAGTTCTGAATAGTTTCATCAGAGCCAACTAGATAAAAATCATTTGGAAATAAAAATAAATTTTAACAAGTAAAAGTTACTCTAGTATCCCTGCACTGTTTAAGAACTACTTTGTAAATACTCCCACACTCTTCTAAGTTCTGGCTAGAATTCTAACCATCCATTTCCCCCCAGGATATTATCTACAAGTAAGGGCTGCTTGGCTAAATATCTTCCTCCCCACCTATTTCCACCACCAAAGTATTTTTTAATTAATTAGAAATTTAGGTAATGTCTCTGTTTCCACTGATTTGATTACATTCCAGACCTAGCGTTAAAGAAAATACACAGACACCTGAATGCTAACATTTATCTTCTTGTAGGCCCAGTGCCCTAGGTGGAGTAATAAGGCTAACAGTTTATTTAAATGCCCTCACTTAACTAAATAACTTCATTTCATCTCCACGTACAAAAAACGCCATGATGGCCAGCGGCTGCCTCTCAGCTCCAGACGTGGGTGCATTTCAAGTTAGACTTGCCTCATTCTCTTTATTATTACTCAGTATCGATTCCTGATACTATGTTTACTCTTCTGTCAGAATAGTTCTATGTAGAATCACATCATTTTGGGATCCGGCAAAAAAGAATGAGGAAAGTAAATCCTTACATGTATGCTGGCATATACAGTAAGGGATAATGCAATAGGATCTGTGTGCTGTGAATACTGCCTGTTCAGTATTGAATATTCCTTTTCATAAATGTAAATGAGTATACTTTTATGGTAAAGTATTAAAGTTGCCTATATTTGAATTAAAAAAACAGTTTTTAAATGATAGCAGAATGGAGTCCAGATCAAAGCAGATGTTCTTAACCCAAGGTCTTTGAGGGTCCACAGATTTGGTTTTGGGAACTCTGCGATTCCCTTGAAATGTTATTAAATTTTTAAATGTATGTTGCATGCGTACATTTTGGGGAGAAAGAGAGTCCATAGCTTTGATTAGATTCTTAAAGGGATCACTGATCCAAGAAAAGTTCAAGAATCCCTGATTTTGATGAAATTTGTTTTGAAGGGAAAACTGTCCTCCAACATACTTAGATTAAGCTGGTATTTCCCCACTTAGCTCCACACGTCTGAAATAATTAACATTTAAATACTCTATTTCCCCTAATTTACCCCTTCTTTTTTCTTGTATACACCACTTTTCAGTAATTTGGATAACTCTTCTAGGAAATTAAATGAGAATCCCCTTTATTAATTCTTAGACTTTGTGTCAGACATAGCTGGCCACAGGGTTTCAAATAAAATCACTTTGTCAAAAGTATCATTTTATACCACACATGAGATCTCTGAAGATTTTTTTTTTGGACTCTCTGAATGTAAACTATTAATATGTATGAAACAAGACATTCTGTCTACTCAGAATGAACACTCTGTGAGGATTTAAGGATTTGTGCCTGTGCTGTCAGCTCCAGCAGTCCTGGAACATAGTAGGTGCTGTATAAAATACCTGTTGAGTAAATAAAAAGGCTTTCAGTATTTAAAGAAAATAAACCTAATTTTTTTAGGAGAATTCTGCAGCTGGACAAAGTGTCACAATTCATTCACATATTTCTGTTCGGGCTCTAGCTTCAAAGGCTAATAAATGAACATTTTCATTTTTGTCACTTTAAGTAAAGCAAAAATAAACATCTTCCTCTGTTTTTCTAGGCACAAAGTAGTTGAGGCATCAGCATCTTAAAGTAAAATACATATAACCGGGTATTTTTCATTGTGATTGGTGTTGACTTAAAGTATGCACGTTCAAAAAGGACTTCACATAGGAGAGTTTAAAAGTAAAAAAGTTACAAAACCAGGTCACTGAATTTAGTTCTCAGTGATCTTTGATTTAAACTCCAAAACTGAATTGTATTTTTAGTTTCAAGAATAATTTAATCCCCAGTAATAACCACAATAGAAGAAATACGAGGAGATGGGCAACCTAACAACATGTTCAGATTTACAAAAGCAAAGACAGCTGCAGATACAGATGGATCAGAGTTGAAGGACACTCCCGAAAGGTCGGGAAACAGAAGGTAGAGAAACGTACTTGGGCAAAGGAGCTGGGAGTGTACATATTAGAAAAAAAAAAAAAAAAAAAGGATAACCAAGCCTAGCACCTGACCTAGAAGCTCTCAACAGGCAGGGGGCCAGCCTGAGCAGATAACGCGGAGTCCCTGGGAAAAGAGCATCCGAACATGTTGAACAAAATACTGATGAGGCCAGAAATTTCGGACGAGGCTTTTCAAATAGGTTCAAGAATTTCAACCAAGACGGAGTAGCAAACATCGAGGCAGGACGTAGAGAGCCAAAATTCGATGCCAGGGAAAAGGCAGCCCACACAGGATTACACAGCTCTGAGCGAGACGGGGGTTTCGGGGTAGAATCGCTGGAGAGATGTGAGGTGATTCTGACTGTCTGAGTTGGAAGAAAGAAGTTGGAGTTTGAGGGACCAAATCCGAAGCCCCCCAGGCTCCTGCTCCTTATCCTCGCACACACAATGCACACGCACACGTTACTCTGGTCCCTAAAATTACCCGACCTCCGCGTTGTATGGGCAGCGAAAATCCTCGGCGAAATCTAGGTCAGCTTCCCGCTTCATCCCTGGCAAACCCCCTGACCCCTAGAAAAGCCCGGGGCTTTAGCGGCGAACACGAGGCGGAGGCGTGGTTCTGGGCTTCAAGCCGCGATCCGCCTAGCCAGCGCGTATCTCTAGGAACCTGCGCGCCCAGGTGACGGCCCAGGGCGCGGTCTCGGGAGGGAAGACCGGTTTCCTCCGAGCCATGCACGCGGACCCACAGAATGGGATTTTCCTTTCCCCCTCCCTACCCACCCGCCTCGCTCTAAAATCAACTAAAAAGTTGAGAAGTCGATGAAGCACGGAAACGGTCCTCCGAGGACCGTGGTCAGAGGATCGCCGGCGGCCCCTCGAGGAGAGTCTCGGCTGGCCGGACAAAGGCGCTCCGGGAGGCGCGCGAGGAGGAGCCCGGGCGGCGGAGGAAGCGCTGTCCCGGCTGGGAAGCAGCTGGGGACCTCATCCCGGGCCATTTCCTGAACGGAACCCGGCCCGGGCGGGCGGGGGGGGTGGGGAACAGAGAAGAAGTGGGAGGGGGTGGGCGCGGGCGCTGTACCCACCGGTTCCTCCCAGGCCGGGCTGCGGGCGCCGGGCGCGGGACGCACGTGCTGCGGCTCCATCGCGCCGGCCCGCGCCCGCCGGCCGCCCGAGCGCGCAGACCCGGGCCCCCGCCGCCGCCGCCGCCGCCGCCGCCGGGGCCGCTGGATGCGCTTCCCTCGCCGCGGTCCTCACGGCCGCTGCCGCCGCCGCCCCGGCTCCCGCCCGGGGCCAGCCACCGGCCCTCCCGCCGTCTCCGGCTTCCGCCGCGCTGCGCTCTCCCGCCCCCGCGCCGGTCCCTTCCTCCACCTCCACCTCTTCCTCCTCCTCCTCGGTCCAGCTCCGAGCGGTCCGCTCCCCGCCGCCGCCACCGCCGCCGCCGCCACCACCTCCGCCTCCCACGGCCGCAGAACCCGCCCCTCGCTCCTTCCTCCGCCCCCGGCTCCCTCCCCTTTTCCTCTCCGCTTCCCGCCCCTCCTCCCCGCCGCCCCCTCCTCCCGGCGGGCGGCCCGGGACGCACGTGACCCCCCTGTCAGGCCTTATAAGGCGCGGAACCGAAAGCGGCCGCCGGGTGGTCAGGGGCACCGGGCGGCAGTGGGGACAGGAGCGGCCTCCCCCGGGGACCGACGCCCAGCCGCAGCCGGGCGCGCGGGGAGCGGCGGGGGAAGCCCGGGCTGGGCCGGCCGATGCGCTGGCGACGGGAACGGCGGTGGCCGCGAGTCCCGGGAGACGCCTCCAGCGCCCCTCTCCCCGAGTCTCCCTCTCCCGGTGCCTGCAGCCGGCGCCCGCCTCCCTCCAGACGCCGGCGGCCCGCGCGGCAGGCACCTCCCCTCCTCTGGGCGCTGAGGCTTGAACGAAATCACGCTGGACAGTAACCGACTTGGACAGAGCGAGGGAGATAACTGCATTCCAGAGCCGCTGTTGAACCAGTCGCGCTAGGGATGGTTTATTCTTTGTGACGTTAAAAACACCGCCGATGGGTTAGCATCTGCAAGAGGGGTTAGGCTTGAGGGAGTACTTCTTTTATTCATTTTTAATGATTAACGGTTTCATGGGGAAAAAACCCGGCTAAGGAGTCGATCTGCCTTCCTATTCGAGCACTACCTTCAAGTTAGAGGGGAAGCGACCGGCTCGCAGTGACTGCTCAATAAATGGCAAGTCACCTCGTCCCGCCCTTTGAAAACAACGTTTCAAACAGCGTTTCCGATCATCTTTTTGGCATCGAAGACGGTTTGCGTCTATTTCCAATCCAAGAATGGCTTTTCACAGGTTATTCCGTCTCCTGGACTTTCAGGCTCCTTCTGTCAGCATCTTCCCAAGGCCCTTAATCATGTCAAATATATTCACACATTTTTAAAACAAACTGAAATTTTCAAAACACTTACTTGATCCAGTCTGTCTCCAGTCCCCACCTCCTCACAGCCAAGCTCTTCGGGAGATAAACGCCTTTTCTCAATATTCTCACATCCATTTCTTCATCTACCACTCATTCTTCCCTGCAAACCCACTTCTGTGCTCACTCTTCTTCCGAGGCGACCCTGACAAAGGTCACCTATGGTTTTCAAAATTCCCTAAACCGTTGGGTTGTTCCCCCCGACCCCCAATTCCCTTCTTATTTAACATATCTGCAGCATTTGTCACTGGGAACCAAAACTTTTATCCTTGAAACTATCCCTTCCATTGGCCACTGTGACACTTCAGTTTCCAGTTCTCTAACCACCTCGCTCAGCCCCTTTGCCACCTCTGACATGTTGGAGTGCTTAAATAGTCTGCCCTTGGTCTGTTTCTAATGCTGCCTGGTCTATCCAGACCCACCCATGACTTCAACTACCAACCATGTGCTAGTAACTCATAAAGTGTCCATCCCTATCCCAGATCTCCAGTCTGTAAAGCCAATTTCGTATCAGAAATTTCTACCCAGACGTCCCACTGACCTTAAACTCAGCTTGACTAATAAAACAGGAGTTAACTTTCCTGCCAGTTGCCTGTTCTCGCTAGTCTCATTCTAGTAAATGTCTCCACAATCCACCTAGTCAACCAAAGGAGAAATCTGAAAATTGTCCCAGGCTCCCCTTCTCTCCCCCATTTTGCCCCTCCGTGGACCAGACATTCCCGTCCATCACCTTTTCTCCATTTCACAGCTCTTGCCTGGTTTCAGGTCCTTTCTTTCAAGCCCCTGAAACATTGCATTCCTTTCCTCATTAGTTTCACAGCCCCTAAGCTGGTTACACCTCCACCTCTGCCATCTCTCACCTTGTGGCTAAAATAAGCTTTCTAAAATGCAAAAGCAAGCAAGTCATTCCCTGGATAAGCACTTCAAATGGCTTCATCTTGTAGGATGAAGTCCCAGTACCTTAGCCAGCATCTATTTCTCCAGTCTCATCAAACACTCTGAGTTCCTCAAATGCAGTTCCCTATCAGGCCAATTATTTTTATGCTGTACCCTCTCATGGAATACCCTTCCTCTTACTCAGCCTGTCCAAACACCGATCATCTTTCCAGAATCAACCTAAGAGGCACCATTTTTATGAAATCTTTTTTGACTCTGCTGGCCACTCTCTCTAGACAAAATGCACACCCCTCCCTCCATAACGCTGTAGAATACTTTATTAAACTCATTTTTTTTTTACATATAATCTCTCTGATGACAGGTAATATGACTGACTCCATCTTCTTAGTTCTCAGTACAGTTTCTGATGCATGGGAAGTGCTCAGTAAATGTCGAATGAGTGAATTATATGATCGAATTTGACTTACTATATTTTTATGGCTGTAAAAATGTTCCCCACGCATTATCTCCCAACTCTGCAAATAATGTTATTATCATCTTTTATAGAGCTAGAAACTGAAACTAGAAAAGAATAAAGCAATTTGCCCAGGGTTCCACTGTATAAATTTCAAAGTCAGGACTATAATCCAGTTTGCCTAGTTAAGTTCATTAGGTGTTTATCTGTCCATTGTTTTTCCACCTTAAATTCTATTTTGTATGATACAATTATCTTTCTTTTTGTTAGTGGTTGCCTAGTATACATCTTTCCATCTCTTCATTTTCAACCATTCTGAGTCATTATTTTTAAGTGTTTTTGTAAATAACAGTTGAATTTTGGTATTATTTACTCCATCTGAGAATCCACCTTTTAGTAGTCTATGTTAACCAGTTTTCATTTATTATGTATACTAATTAGGGTAAAAGGCTCCTTCCTCCCTGCCATCCCTCAAACACAATATTTATATCTCTCTCATAAAACACTCTTGGGATAAGCGGTCCAGGGAGCTGGGTGGCTCCTTTGCCCCATATTGCTATTCCATCCTCTAGGGTGTTGCCTTTATCTACATGGTAGAAGCAGATTAGGGAATTCCAGCTTGAGGAAGAAAAAAGCATGGAACCCAAACCCAAAGGCCTAGACCCAGAGGGGACACACTTCTCATCTGCCCATATCCCATCAGCCAGAACTTAGTTACATGGTCACACCTAGCAGCAAAGGAGCAGGAAAATGAGGCCACTAGCAGGGTAGCCATGTCCCAACCACAACTCTATAACCATGAAAGAAAGGGAACAGATTTTTGGTGAAAACTAGCACACTCTATCACATTATGATCATCATCTTTGAATTTATTACCACCCTCCCATTTCGTATTTATTTAACTTTCTTCCTCTTTGCTTCTTTTTTCTCCTTTCTCATCTCCTGTTCTAGTCATTGAATTTTCTTAATATACTCCCTTTTTCTAAACACTTCTACTGATTTGGAATTTATACCTATTCTATTTCAGTTCTTTAGTGGTTACCCGTAAAACTAACGTACAGATATAACACCTAAGATTAGTCAATATCTTTATCCCCTTTCTTTAAAGATAATTTTAAGCAAATAAACAAAAATAACTAAAACACTTTAACTCTCAAGTTCCTCTCTTATAAACTATCTATTGCTATCTTGTATTTTTAAATTCCCCCTGATGTTTATACAGTGGTTTTCTCAGTGCAGGTTAGGAGTGTTTTCTTTTGGAAAACTATGCAAGGAAGAAATAAAGGCAAGTAGAATGAGATTTGGCTCTTTGCTGTTTGAGGTATACTAACATTGAGTGGACAGCGCATGGGATTTGCTATTAAAGAGAACTGTGCCCAAATTCCTGCTCTTCTACTTATTAACCTTGAGACCTTGGGCAAGTTGTTTCCTCATTGTAAAACAAGCCTAACAAAACCAATTTCTCAGTATTGTTTGAGGACTAAATGAAATACTGTACTAAAAATGTCTGGCATAAAATAGGTGCTCCTTACAAACATAAAAAAGCTCCAGCTGAAAAGGAAAAGAAGTGGAGGGAATACGACTTTTATGTCACATAAATTAGATGGGGAACATTGGCCCTCATTCCCTCAATGAAGGAAGTCATATACTCTGCCATTAGCAGCTCCTCGAATTAGAAAACCATAGATTTTACCAAAGTTTACATGTAACAGATTTTTTAAGCTCCCTTTTAAGTAAGTGACACTTTGGTTTTAATCATCAGAACAGCCACATGGGGTAATTCTTGGCATCCTCATTTTGCAGATGAGGAGACTGCATTTCAGGGATTAAGCAATTTGCCTGAGGTCACAGAACGTGTAAGAAACAGAGCCAGCATGTCGAGTTCTTAGCATGTAGGAGTCCCATCAAAGACGTAGAAGAAGAATCAGGAATAGAGGTACAAAGGCAGGAGCAGTAAGGAAAGTGGACTACATACTCCTTAAGAACTTTGTTGGGGGGGCGGAGTTTGGTATTGGTTTGTAGTCTAGGGAAGCAATCATGTTTCTAGGCAAGTGGGAAGGAGCTAGTGGAAAGAAAAATGACCGAATGCCAAAGAGAGAGGGACTGATTCCCGGGAGAAGGTCTGATGCCCAGGTTGAGGAACAAGGCTTATAGAACTCTATTTCTTCAGAGCTGGTAATAGAAGCATCAAGGAAAAGAAACGCACCACAAACGTTAACTGTTGTTATGACCTAGACTGGAATCTAGCCGTCAAGTGTGTTTTCTTTCCCGTTGCCCCAGGATACAGCAGCTGCCCTCAGTACAAAGGTCTGATACAGACCGGGTCCAGTCTGTCCCTCCCTTTCCCCAGCCTCCAGCCCACAACACCCCTCTACTAGACATGTTCCTTGGTTGGCTTTCCTTCAACTCTGCTTCCTGCACCACCGCCTGCCCACCCACTTACCCAGGGGCCTGGCCAGTCTTCCTCAGGTGCCCCTTCCTCTCATCCCTACCCTAGCCTTTTTTAGCCCAGGGAAGGACCTGAGGGACTCCAAGCAGATGATGGGACAGGACCTCAGAAGCTTTGCCTGACCCAGCTGGTGGGTAGCAGCTGTCACTGAGCCCAGAGCAAAGTGGGTGTCATTCTGTCTGCCCAGTCCTGCCTCTCCCACTTACACAGCCCTGCCCCTGTGGACACCCAGTGAGGCTGGCGGCAGGCCGGGGATCACGAGGGTGGAGGCTGAAGAGGTGGGGGAAGGGTAGAAACTGGGGGGCTGGAAGAGTGGGGCTATTTGCATTTCATCTTCATGGAGGGCAGGGGTGGGCACTGCAGCACCCAGAGAAAATATCATAGGGCCGCTAACTTGAACGTGAAAATCATTTAATGATACCTCTGCTTTTTGTGTCAGCCGGAAAGTGTCTCAAAACCTTACATTTTAATTTCTTTACCGATAAGAATTCATTGAACACTGACTTTGTGCAAATCATTAACGTTGGCTTGTCCAGAAATGATGTTAAACAGTTCCCATTAGCTAAGTGTCTCTGGTCATGAGGTGTGGAACTTTTAGAACTTTACAAATGGTTACACTGAAGTTATTTATTTAATGTATTATTTATTATTGTAATATTTTGGAATGTGTTAAAGGAAAATATTTTTTTAATTTATTACTTACCAAATCATAGGTATTCAGTTTATTCATTCAATAAATATGTACTGAGCACTTACTATACCTGAGGCGTCGTATCAGGGAGATGGCTGGACCCTTACCACAGAGAGTGATAAGTGCCATGATACATGATAAGTTACCAGAGCACATAGAAGGGATGCCTAAACCAATCTCGGATAGTTGAGGGAGGCTTCCTGGACGAAGTGACATCTAAAGTGAGACCTAACTCCCATTCATTAGCTGGACCAAGTCGGGTATGGAGGGGTGGCGTGGAAGGAAAGAAGGCAGAGGGAAAGAACGGATTCTTTATAAGAGCTCAGAGGCAAAGGAGAGCTCTGCTGGTTCTTTCATGTTCTGAAAAGAATTGTCATATGAGTGTTAACCACAGTATGGTGGTGGTGAAGTAGAGCTGCGGCTGAAGAAACGAACAGATAATGGATCACGAAGGGCTTAATACAACAGTGAAGGCTTTCTGAGTTCACATCTTTAACATAACGATAAGAGCAAGCAGTGAGCACATCATCTGATTGATTAATTAATCCTTTGAACTCCTAGAAGGCAAATTAGGTTTGATTATAACAACTTATTATCTTCCATCTTTAAAACCCTGATATTATGTCTTCAAAACTAGAGAGCACAGGTACCATTTTTAAAGATCTCTTTTCTAATAGTTTTTTTAAGGAGGCTAAAGGAGTAATGGAATCATAGGAGTGAAGATTGAAGCGGGGAGGGAGGTATTTTGAACAAGCGTGGAAATCCTCTGACTAACCAGTCTGGCATCTTGAAAGATCTGGAAATTAACAGTTTCCTCCAGGGTGGAGTAAGAATACAAGCTGAAGCAGGCTGTACCCTTTGGGGAGGGGGTGGGGGACAAGGTTGGAAACTTATTTCAAACACAAGTTCTTATAATGTAGTTTTTGAAGCACTGCTTTGAATAAGGAAATCAAAGCGAATAAACAATTGCAGGTTCACCTGGCGTATTATTAGAATATATGATATTCTTGCCTCACAGTCTAAAAAACACCCTATCTATGACTAGACATCAGATGAGTGTACCTACAGAGTGAACTTTCCTAAAGAGAAATTTCCTGTTGGAATCAGTCAGCGACTAGGCCACAGAATTAGTCATGTTGTTTAATTTGTTGAAACGTATCATTAACAAGATTAAAGGCTTTCCAAAAGCTGGGATTGAAGGTAAAGGGTCATTAGCTGTGAACAACGATATGCCTCAAAATGAAGTGGTGATTTATGAAATTAATATTCTAACCGTTTCTTCTCAGTAGTAAAGATAACTGTAGGTTAGCATTCTCAGCGAATTGAGAGAGAAGCAGATAGATTGTGACAGAAACCTAGGCCCTACCGAGGCCAGCTCTCCTCAAGGGTTCTTCAGAGATAAAGAAAGTGCAGAAGGGGACAGCATGCCTCCGAATTACTATGAGGCTTTGTCCCAAACCATGATGCAGTCCCTTGCTGAGCCAGGGTAGGCTGAGGCAGGCCTCTTTTGCCCTTTCTTCCCTGAAAAACAAACTGGCTTTCCTTGCCTTCTTTTCTTACTACTCTAATGGTGAGGAAAGAGCAGTCCAAAAAAATATACATATATAGTCACTCCCTCCACTTCCCCAGTCCCCAACCTCTCCTTAACTCCTGTACGATCCAGCTCTGCCCTTCGCCACCACAGAAGCCAGTCTTGTCAAGCTCACCAACATCCTCCACGTTGCCAAACCCAATGGACCCTTTTCAGTCCTCACCTAACTTAGCCTTTCAACAATACTTGACTTTTACACAGTTGACCACTCCCTGCTTTTGGACTTATGTCCTTCTCTTGACGTCCATGTTTACAAAGAACCAGAAAATGACACTCGTTTAGTTTTCTTCCCTCCTCACCTGCCACTTCTTCTCCGTCTCCTTTGCTGGCTTCTCTTCCTCTGCTCATCCTCTGAATGCTGACGTGTCCCAGGGCTCAATTCCAGGGCCATTTCTCTTCTCTATGTGCATAGCACAGGGAGATCAGCTCGGTGCTTTGTGACCACCTAGAGGGGTGGGATAGGGAGGGTGGGAGGGAGATGCAAGAGGGAGGGAACATGGGGACATGTGTATGCATATGGCTGATTCACTTTGTTATACAGCAGCAACTAACACAACATTGTAAAGCAATTATACTCCAATAAAGATGTTAAAAAAAAAAAGATTTCTACTTTTACATGCTGATGGCATCTACGTTTCTATCTCCAACCCTGACTCTTCCCCAAACTCCATTCTCATATATCCACCTACACTCTTGACATTTCCATTTAGATATCTAATAGGCATATTAAATTTAACATATCCAAAACAGACTTCGCCTGTAAACTGTTTCTCTCTCCGTTTCCCCACACCAATAAAAGGTACCAATATTCACACAGTAGCTCAAGTGAAAGACCTACAATAAGTCCTCTTTTACCCTCAACCCCCATATCCAATCCATCACACATGCTGACAACTTTACCCCCAGAACGAATCTATCCATTTCTAGCTCTCTCTACTTTGACCCTAGTGCAAGCTGCCATGATTTCTTACTGGCCTATTGCACCAGTGTCCTTATTGGTCTCCACTATTGCCCCTCTTACTCAGTCCATGTTCAACATGGCAGAAAGAATGACTTTTTTTAAAGCATAAAATCATGTCAGTTATCTGCTTAGTATTTACTAATGGCCTCAAATACCACGCTGAAGATATCCAAAATTCTTGCTAACGTGCTAAAATTTTCAAGTGCTTTAAATCTGTCCCCTGCCTACTTCTCTGACTTCACGCCATGCCACTCTCCCTCCATTCGCTATACTCCAGCCACATTGTCCTTTGTGTTCCCCAAACATGTCAAGCATCTTCCTGCCTTGGAGACTCTGCACAAGCTGTTCCTTTTGTCTGTAATGCTCCTTCCCTAGTCTTCACGTGGTTGCTCCTTTTCATTCAGTGTTATCTCCCCTAAGAGGTTGTCCCTGCCACTCAAACCAGAGTATTGTCTCAGACTCTCTCAGTTACTTCACGCTCTTTTATATTCTCCACAGCACTTATCACGGCCTAATACTATCTTGTCTTTTTACTCTTTCATTTGTTTACTAACTAACTGTCTCCCTTCTAGAATGTTTAAGCATCACGTAAGGACAGATCTGGTCTCGTTCACTGCTTTATTCTCAGTACTTATGTGCCCGACACATAGTAGATACTCAATAAATTATTGTTGGATGACTACTTTGTCTCAATGTCTAAAAGCTGACATTTGTATAACACCTGCTAGGAGTCAGAGACTGTTATAAAAATTTTACACATATGCCTTCATTTCAACCCCAAAGCACCACTGGAGCCAGGTACCATGATTTCTGTACTTTACAGATGAGAAGGTAGAGGTGAGAGGTCACACATCTAGGAAGGAGGAGCTGGGATTTCACCCAAGCAGCCTAGCTCCAAAGTCTATGCTTTTCAATACTGAATGACACTGCTTGGCTTAGGTCGCCCACTGAGGCCTTCCCAGGTCGGGGAGGGACCCTCCGGCCTATCAGTCCTCCTAACAGCCCTGAGACAAAGAGGACCCTAAGAGAAGGCAGGAAAAGCTGAACACTGTGTTAAGAGAGAATGTCATTCTGATCTTAGACCTTTGAGGCTAGTGTTGTCATAGTGGGATGCTCCAACCCCCCCGTGTATGTGCGTGTGTGTGAGTCAATGTGTCCACTCCCACCACACCCCACCCCCAGTGCAGAGAGGGGAAGGAGAATGAGGGCCAGCATTCCCCTGATTTGGGTCAGTCAGAGGGGAGGAGATCAGTACAGCAATGAAGAGCCCTGCCTATACCTCCAAGAGGCTGCTGCCCGCCTGTGCCTTTGCCCATGAGTTATCCCCCTAGGACCCCGGACCCATGAGAAGGGGACTCAGCTGCTTGAGATCCGCATATGATTTTGCTATGTCTCTCTGGCCACAGCGCTCAGAGGGCGCCTTTCACCCCTCCCAGGACCTGAGACCCCTCTTCAGCAGGGATTCTAATTTCATCTCTGATCTTCCCTCTGCCTCTATAAATCACGGTGAGTCCAGTCACCAGTCATGAGCACAGAACAGTTAAATCTTGCAAAGCAGTCAGACCCAGGTCCACACTCTTTCCCCCTTTCACCACGCCAACCTGACCACTAGCATCTCAAGCCACCACCTCTCTGGATCCTTTTCTCCTTCAGCTAAGTCTAGTCTAAAGCTAAGACTGTTTCCTGGGAGACAGCCCTCTGTGCATTTGTAACAGCCCCTGCTGCTCTGCCAGCCCACAAAAGACGTCCCACTCTTTCTGTACCAATCGGACTCCCCTTAGACCAGCCTATCAAATACTTTTTTTCAGTAAGGCCAATGTTTAGATTTTTGATGGTCTAATTTAGTCTTGCCTCTGTCCAAGAAGAAATTACTTTTGCTATGTGGCAAGTCTGCCCATTCCTTTGTATTTGATCACTGATGGATTTCACCACTCTGGGACCCTGAAATCCTTAGCCACAATCTTGGCTTATCTAAGATCCACAGGGACTTCCCTGAGTCCTGCTGTCAAACCACAAAGATCACTAAGCCAGGCTTTGTTGCTCATTTCTCTGACTATCTTCCCACATAATTACAGAGAACAGAGATCTGTAACTAGAACTAACCTGTGAGCTTGCAGTAGCAAGTTCAGAGAGACTGCTGATAAGCCAGAGGCATTCCCAGAGTTGAATACTACACTGTCTTCTTCCTTGATCCTGGATTGGCTCGAAGATGCTAGCAAAGATAGGAAAACAGTAAGAAGTTAAGGAGCATGACCTGGGGCAAACCAACCCAGAGGCACATGCAATTCACAATTAAAAAGCCAAAATTCTCACACATCAAAACACTGTTTATCTGAGGGTGACCCATGGTGACCAGGTGGAATTTCACCACTCTTGCAGATAACCAGCAGTAGGTCATGTGCAAGCAAGGTGGGTAAAGCTAGATAGAGAAAGGAAATAACTGGCTAAAGCACAGAATTTTAATTTTGTCTATGGAAATACACAACATTACTTCCCATCCCATCCTCAAAGGGGAAGGGTTCTATGTATAAATATGAATTCCAGTGATATTCCTCTGCTCCTTCAATGACACACTATCATCTACTGAATCAAGTTCAAGCTCTTTATTGTGTATTCAAGACCTTTAAAAATTTAGCTTCACCCATGCTCCCTTTTTTAGATTATCATTCATTCACTGTGTTTCCCAGACTCTGGAATTTCATAAACCAGAGAAATTTTTAATTGAGAGATCAATGTGGAGGAAGTTGTAGTGGAGAGCTGTCATTCAAGGCTGCTCAAAATCTTTTGAATACCCTCTCTGCAGTGTGATAATCCTCTATAGTGTAAACCCTCCTTCCCAAAGTCAAGTCCACAAAGCTCCACTTCTCAGCCTCTCTGGTCTCTAGGCTTCAGATCTGTGACTGAGGTTCTGCCAATAAGACACACCCCCAGGAGACTTTGATCTTGGCTTGTTCTGGGGGAAGGGTCTAAGCCTAGACAGGGTGGTGTGTGTTAGCTGCTCTGATGGTGGCTTCTGATTGGACAAGTTCCTGATCCAGAGAGAAGCCACTCTTCACTAGCGAAGCCAGTTTTGCAGCGAGGTTCTGGGACTCCTACCTGGAATTCAATTCTTTAGTCTTCAGGACGGGCTATCTTTTCAACTTCATAAATCCCTTTAGATGTAAATTAGCTAGAGTGGATTTTTGTTTATTTGTTTGCAACCAAGAACCCTATCCAAGAGAGTTGCCTATTATTTTAGTTTGACAAATAAAATTACTTTAAAAACAAAAAGATTTCCTTTCCAGTCAATTGGCATCAGAGATTCACGTCTGCTTAAGACTTTTGTTGTCTATGTGTATGTGCCGGTGCGGGGAGTG
Source organism: Balaenoptera physalus (assembly GCF_965194825.1). NCBI lineage: Eukaryota > Metazoa > Chordata > Mammalia > Artiodactyla > Balaenopteridae > Balaenoptera > Balaenoptera physalus. The sequence goes on along the minus strand of NC_138899.1, from coordinate 57,057,879 downwards.
GCAATTTTCATTCAGAAATTTCATTCATAAGTTAGAGGAGGCAATGAAGGGAGATACGATCCCACATCAGCCCAGGGAGAGCTAATAAACATGGCATCAGAGAACATCTTAGGTTCCTCTATCCTCCAGACAGTTTCAATAAAGGCAAACAACAAAGTCAGCTCACTTCCTCTATCTTTACCTTGCTACTGTCCTCTGAATAATACCCAGCCTGCCTTCTGTAGCTGCGATTCTGTAGAAAAAAATCTCCACCGTGAAGACAATTCGTCATTACCAAGTAGCCATATAATTTGTTCAATTGCTACAGTAGTTTATCGTTACAATATTCTAAATTCAGTAGCCTTGATGGTTTGGAAATTTATTTTCCATTAATGTCTTTTTCTCTAGACCATTATCTTACGTAGAACAAGAGAAAAAGAAGAAAGAGGCAGAGAGATCATAAGGAGAAGACAGAACCATGGAGTTATGGAGAGAAAACACCGAGAAAGAGAAGGAAAGAATATGTTTCAAAGCTAGGAAACATCCTAGACCAAATTTCCCTTTCTCTTTGCATAGGTACCTTGTATTTCCCTGATGCCATCCCACTTAATTCTAATAACCATCATTTAGGTTGGTAAACAGACTGATATAGCAGATTCTGCCTAAATGAAGCCAGTGGCTATGCCATTTCCTTGAGAACACCTTCCCTGATTCCTAGACCCTTTTTTATAAGCTCACATAGCATCATATATGTCTTCATTTTAGTACTGATCATACTGTAAGTAAATAATTATGCAGAAAGAAACTACTATTACTGTCATTTCGTAATAGAAAGGTCTTTTTAATGTAAAAAATATTTAGGAAGAAACAGCCTTATTTTAAGAAGATGCAAAATGTTTTCAAATGTAGAAAAATCACACCATAATTTAAAATACACATTTTATGTAAGTGTTTTTTATACAAGTTTGTTGACTTTGGCATCTTTATTGGACGCTGCAATAAGGAAGGAAAGCTCAAATGTCCAACTTGTTCTAGTAGTGTGGTTTTTAACAGTTCACCAAGAATGTCGAGCAATGGATGCCATATTCTTACACAATCCAGCAATATTCTGGGTGACCTAAGAAAAGCTAAGGAACAACAGTTCCCACAAGTTTAGCTGCTGTTTCCATCTTATCCTCAGAGCATGAGGCCAGGTGTCTGGCTGGTCAGGCTGCAAGAAGGACTCTCTGCCTGGGGCTGCCCAGCTCAGGCCTTGAACAGCCCTGAACAGTCAGAGATCCATATCAGAAGGATGCTGTGGGGGCCTTCCCTGGTGGCGCAGCGGTTGAGAATCTGCCTGCCAATGCAGGGGACACGGGTTCGAGCCCTGGTCTGGGAAGATCCCACGTGCCGCGGAGCAACTAGGCCCGTGAGCCACAACTACTGAGCCTGCGCGTCTGGAGCCTGTGCTCTGCAACAAGAGGCCGCGATAGTGAGAGGCCCGCGCACCGCCATGAAGAGTGGCCCCCGCTCGCCACAACTAGAGAAAGCCCTCGCACAGAAACGAAGACCCAACACAGCTAAAAATAAATAAATTAATTAATTAAAAAAAAGAAGGATGCTGTGGGCCCGAGGACACCGGGGAGGAACTGGCTTTAGCCTGTGGGCAGGTATATGGAGACCACCTTGCTTAGCCCTTCTAACCATTCTCCGTACATGTTCCTTTTGCTCCCTTCTCCCGAGGTGTTAGAGCTAGGAGCTTGTGCTTTATTCGTATCTAGTTTAGAAGTATTTGAACACTTTTAATAATTTTTCCTCTTTGTCAGCCATAGTACATAACTATGGTATTTTCCAATATAATTTCAAAGTTTAACTGGGGTATTTATAATTTACTTTGGCAGATGCTCTGTAAAGATCATAAAGCTGTTTTTAGTTTCTGCATGAATATATAATGGCTTTACCATTTGTTGGAAGAAACATAAAAACAATCAGTCTTCATTCCATATTACTGTTTTTAAATTCTCAGTCTGACTTCTGTAAGAATCAATTGACTTCTATACATCAGTTCAATAGAATTAATTCCAATAATAGGCACAGTTTACCAATCGGGTGTTATTAATACACAACCATCTCTAATCTTAAAATTAATCAAAGTGATTTTAAAGGTCTTCTTCAACAAACATGACATTTTTTTACAACTGGCAATTGCACACCAGTAATATGAAGATCCAAAGATAATGACTGAGTCTGGTATTGGATTTTCAAAATCAAATTTCTTGAGAGGAATATTTGACAAATCATCTCAAAATAAGTGCCCTCAAAAACCATTTGATAGGGACTTCCTTGGTGGTGCAGTCGTTAAGAATCTGCCTGCCAATGCAGGGGACACAGGTTTGAGCCCTGGTCCGGGAAGATCCCACATGCCGCGGAGAAACTAAGCCCGTGTGTCACAACTACTGAGCCTGCGCTCTAGAGCCTGCGAGCCACAACTACTGAGCCCACATACCACAACTACTGAAGCCCGTGCACCTAGAGCCTGTGCCCCACAACAAGAGAAGCAATGAGAAGCCTGTGCACTGCAATGCAGAGTAGCCCCCGCTTGCCACAACTAGAGAAAGCCCCCGCACAGCAACAAAGACTCAATGCAGCCAAAAATAAATAAGTAAATAAATAAATTTATTTTAAAAAATCAATAGCAATAATCAGTTGTGCTTTATAAAATCCTATTCATCCCCTATGTTCATAGAAGCCCTATTCACAATAGCCAAGACATGGAAACTACCAAATTGTCCATCAAGGGATGAATGGATAAAGAAGACATGGTACATATATACAATGGAATACTACTCTGCCATAAAAAAGAACGAAATAATCCCATTTGCAGCAACATGGATGCAACTACAGATTATCATACTAAGTGAAGTAAGTCAGAAAGAGAAAGACAAATACCATATGATATCACTTATATGTGGAATCTAAAATATAACACAAATAAACCTATCTGTGAAAATGAAACAGAATCAGGGACAACGAGAATAGACTGGTGGTTGCCAAGAGGGAGGGGGGTGAAATAGGGTTGGACTGGGAGTTTGGGATTGGCAGATGCAAACTGGTATATATAGAATGGATAGACAACAAGGTCCTACTGTAGAGCACAGGGAACTATATTCAATACCCTGTGATAAACCACAGTGGAAAAGAAGATGAAGAAGAATATATAGATATAACTGAGTCACTTTGCTGTACAGCAGTAATTAACACAACACTGTAATTCAACTATACTTCAATAAAAAACAAAATTTTAAAAATCCTATTCATTACAGGAACAAAAGATATATCTAGGGTAAATAGAAATGTGTAAGGTTTATATGAAGAAAACTATAAAACTTAGCTAAAGGGCATTTAAGAAGATGCAGATACATCCTATTCCTGCATGAAAAGATTTAAATATTATATAAATATAATATTTATATATACAAATATTTAATATATAATACTACATATATTACGTATAATGTTAATTTCCCCCAATTGATCTACGAAATCAATGCAAATCCTGAAACCCCAATGCTTACATCCATCCGTAGACATTAACATGCAAAGATGTCCCTAATATATTTAAAAGCAATTTATGGGACAATATGTACAGTATGATGCCATATTTAAAACAAACAACAAAAACCCTGTGTGTGTCCACATATACTTGCACACAAAAAGGTTTAGAAGTAAACTACTAGGACCGTTCTGTTAATTGAAAAAAATTCTAAATATCTAAACCTATACAATCAATCAATATAACCATATCTATATATCTGTAGATTAGATAACCAGTATATATTCATGCACAAACCAACCTATAAAATTATATATGATATACCACATATACTCAATCAATCAGTATAACCAAATATCAATTTACCCAATAAATCATGTACCAAAGAGTTATATTTGTCAAATATCCATTTGATAAAATATAGAAAAGTTGAAGTTCCTTTGAAGAAGTTTTTGTTTTAAGATTTCTACTTTTGCCCAACAGTCCCACTACTGGGTATATACCCTGAGAAAACCATAATTCAAAAAGAGTTATGTACCACAATGTTCATTGCAGCACTATTTACGATAGCCAGGACATGGAAGCAACCTAAGTGTCCATCAGCAGATGAATGGATAAAGAAGATGTGGCACATATATACCATGGAATATTACTCAGCCATAAAAAGAAACGAAATTGAGCTATTTGTAGTGAGGTGGATGGATCTAGAGTCTGTCATACAGAGTGGAGTAAGTCAGAAAGAGAAAAACAAATACCGTATACTAACACATATATATGGAATCTTAAAAAAATGGTTCTGATGAGCCTAGGGGCAGGACAGGAATGAAGACGCAGACTTAGAGAATGGACTTGAGGACGCGGGGAGGGAGAAGGGTAAGCTGGGACGAAGTGAGAGAGTGGCGTGGAAATATATACACTACCAAATGTAAAATAGATAGCTAGTGGGAAGGAGCCGCATAGCACAGGGAGATCAGCTCGGTGCTTTGTGACCACCTAGAGGGGTGGGATAGGGAGGGTGGGAGGGAGATGCAAGAGGGAGGGGACATGGGGACATGTGTATGCATATGGCTGATTCACTTTGTTATATAGCAGCAACTAACACAACATTGTAAAGCAATTATACTCCAATAAAGATGTTAAAAAAAAAAAGATTTCTACTTTTGCATCTTCTGAGGATTATTTAACTAACTTATTTAACATATTTTAGGTAAACAAATAGATTTTAAGCTACTAATTGGAAAAAGGACCAATACTCTCATGAGAATAAAAATAATCAGAGCATTTCACACTTCTTTGTCATCTCCTTCATCTTTTTTGTTTTGTTTTATTTTGACATGATGACAAAGAGGAAACTGAGACAGTATAAGTTAAGTCATTTTCTCTGGTAAACTATAAATGAGCTTTTAGAATCATAGTTCATACTATATACCAAAATGAATTCTCAATGAGAATTACCCATTTTGGAATTGCTTCTGACCAAGGAACTAATTTTACAGCAAACTAGTGGTGCAATGGGCTCCTGTCCATGGAATTCACTGATCTCACCAAGTCCCCATCATCTAGAGGCCCCTTAGAGAATGCTGAAATGGTGCAAGGTTGGCATGCTGTCCTATAAGATGGAGTCCATGCTTTCATGCTTTGAGCCAGTGATTAATATATGTTGGTGTTTCTTCCACAGCCAGAATGCCAGGTCCAGGAATCAAGGTATGGGAAAGGAAGTCACTTGGGTCACTTTCACATGTAAGAACCCACTCACAAATATTTGCTTCGTATGCCTGCAACTTTAGGCTCTGCTGGTTTAAGGTCACAGTTCTCAAGGAAGTAATGCTTCCTCCAAAGTCTACAACATTTCTTCTATTGAACTGGAGTTTGAAACTATTAACTGGCCATCTGGAGGTCCACTGAATTAACCTGAAAAGAGGAAGAGAACACAAGGTGCCTCCTCCATCCTAAGCCCACTAAGAGAACAGCAGCCATCTTTAAAAGTTCAACAGTAATAGAAAAGCAAATCCTAAGAGAGATGTCTTAAAATTTAAAGAAATTCAAGAGAAACCTGTAGGCCCAAAGAAGCAGATCTCTCCAATTGAATCCATGAACAGTGTTGCCAGAGAAAAAGAGAAGAAAATTCTAGAACGAGTACTGAAAGAGATCATTGAAAATAACTTCTCCTCAGTTAAGAAAGAACAAGAAGTCTCTCTTGAGTATGTGGAGGACTATTCCTGGATGTGTACTTGTCAAATTCTTGAACTACAGAGGCATAAGATATTTACCGGAAACAGATGAAGAGGAGAGAGAGCTATCCCTTAAAGATTCAAAGAGTAGATTTTTTTTTTTTTTGGCTGCCTCAGGTCTTAGTTGCAGCACGCGGGATCTTTTTTGCGGCATGTGGGATCTTTCCTTGCGGCACACGTGCAGGCTCAGTAGTTGTGGTGCGAGGGCTTAGTTGCCCTGTGGCCTGTGGGATCTTAGTTCCCTGACTAGGGATCGAACCCACGTCCCCTGCATTGGAAGGTGGATCCTTAACCACTGGACCACCAGGGAAATCCTGAGAGTAGAAGTTTTTTAAATTTATACAATAAAGAGGACATAAGCAAGCCCTAAGCATAAAATTATCATAGATCTCCTGAAAATGCTTGATTCTCACTGCAAATTCATCATAATGGCCTAATGGCCCTGGGGTTTTTTGTTTGTTTGTTTTGGTTTGGCTATTTTGTTTTGGGCTTTTTTTTGGTGGGGGGGTAGGTGTTGTTTGTGTTTAAGGCAGAAGAAAGTCTTTTGCAAACAGAGAACCTGAAGGAAAATTTGAACACAATCTGCATCTACAAAATAAATTACAAAAGATCGGAGCTATAGAGAGGAACAGTAAATTTAAGTGATTTTGATGACTATCACAGCAAAGGTAGTTAAGTACCTTAAGTAAAGTGTTATTGTTATGAAATCTAAAATATAAAAAGAGAACACAAAACGTGAGAAAAATGTTTCTGAACTAAATTTAAAGTTTGAAAATGATACTAAAGGATAAACACAAGCAATCTATAATAAAACTTGGTACATAGTAGGGAACTCAATAAATGTTAATTTTCTTCCATTCCTATACCAAAAGAATCTGTAAAAACATAAAGAAACAAAGGAGAGGTGAAAAAAAATAGCTGGATTTTATAAAAAGCTAGGATATAAACATATTGGAAAATTAGAAAGCAATTTTATTGATAAACTGAAGCAAGAGTTGGTTTTTCTGTGTTACCAAAATTGTTCAACCACAGGATTAACTGGGCCAAGGGAGACAGACAAAATTTAAAACTCTAAAATAAGGAAAGATCTACAATAAATAATATGAAAATGATTAGAGGCTGTCATATGCAATTTGTATATAAGTTTTTAAACCTAAGTGTAAATTTCAAAGACGATATGAAATAGACATGATATGATATGACATGGCATGAAATAGAAAACAAAATTTGAGAATTCTTCTGTTCTTTCAAAGCTCAGGAAATTATTCCCTCCCTAGAAGTTTGAGATAAAAGTCCGTTTCATTGTCTTGTCTTTGTAACCTGAATTACATTGGTTCTGGCCTCCATCCAATCAAGCAGAAATTTCCACATTTTACAGAATTCTGCTCGGTTCTCCCAAAATTTGGCGGGAGGTCCGTAGAAGGTACTTCAAGGAAGCTGTGATCAGTCCAAGTTGCTGCCTTCTTTGACTGTTGCCAGACTCTGCTGATGACATTGTCCTTGCCCTTCTAAGGTGCAGATCTTCTCAAACCTCGTGATGTTAAGACAAATTGCCATACTCACGTGAATGGCGGCTCTCTTCCACCTGAGTGATAGTCTGTTACAGGGTTCCCACAGTAAGATTAACGGGGTAAGGAGGTGTTCCAGAGTATAGTAAGGTCTGTCTTTTGGTTTACACACAGCTTCTTCCCCTCAGGGCACAAACTATCTGTCTTGGTTGAGACCGTTCATATTGTGGCCACCACTCCCGTTCGACTCTCAGACTCTCTTCCCATCGTGCTTGACTCCTTTTACGGTGGGCTCTGCCACAGGGTTTATATTCTTCTAGTAGTTTATCACCTCTGCTCACAACCCCTACCCTTATAACTCACCCACACATCAGTTCTCCTTGTGCCTACATCTATGTCTACAGCCCAGGTAGAAGCAAGATTTTATTTCTCTCCAGGAGTCTCCTGGCTTCCATGTAAGTCAGTGATGCAAGCAGAGGTGGGCAAGGATAGCAGGTGCCACATAACTGCACTTACCCAGTGAGTTCAAACTTCAGCCTTGACCTAGCTGGTATGTGCTGTGTATTATATGCGGACCCAGTCAGGTATCGCTCTAGGTACTGCAACAGATGGAACTTACTTAATACAATGATAAAATGCATGTGAGAGTGCTATACAACACCACATACAATGGAAACCATTTTTAATAAAGTCCCCAATGAACTCTTAAATGTCAAATCCACTGGACAGTTTACAGCGTTAATATACTTGATTTCTTTGCAATATTTAAAGCTGTTGGACACTTGTTACCTCTCGAAACTTTCTCTTTGCTTAGCTCCTCTTATACTTCTCCGTTCCCCTATCTCCTGCCTGTCTACCACACTCTCTCAGGCCCTTCACAAGGTCTTCTACTTCCACCTACCTTAGCACTTGCTAAATATTTGCTGAATAAATTAGCACTGATAATCAAATATTTATAATATGACTTAAGCAACCATTTTATAATTAAAAAAAAAATCTTTCACTAAAAAAATTTCCAGGCTATCAACGCTTAAGCACTTTGTCACAGAGAGTTAACTCAATTTTTGTTTTTCTGAAGAAAAAATTCAAGACTAGAAGTGAAGTCGTGCACTTAAAGCTCTTGAATGAGTTAAAATCAAAGATCTAGTGACATTTATACATGCCTGACTCCTGGTTTTGAGCTCTGGCCTCAGACAATACTACCTCTTCAAATAATAAGCAAATAAAAATTCCCGGGGAAGTGACAAAATGCCAATAGGCATTGTTTCTTGTCATTTCCTTGTTTCAGTTTTAATTTACTTATTTGTCTGTTTGTTCTGTGAGAAAGAAGTTAAGAAAGAGCCATATACAACATGCATATTTCTATCTTGTCTATTTCCTTCTCTCCTCCACCCCTAATAATATTTTTAGAGTTTTGAAAAGTAGTTTTCACTTAAATAGATTTAACTTAGTGAGTTTATATATAATATAACAAAATTATTCATTTGAATTATTTTTTATTGAATTATATTCACATAAATTCATTTGTAATACAACAAACTCACTCGTCAGAATATATTTAGCTTACTTAACTTATAACAACATTGGATTATTTTACTGTAAATATCCAGCATACCCTGCATTCGAAAACATTAATTGCTAATTTGATTGACTTTCCATAAATTGCTTGAGTGAAGTATTTTAGGGCTCTATGAATTGGTTTTTAAGATTTAGTCTTTGGACTGTGAAAAAAAAAAAAAAAAAACAATAAAAACGAGGTGTGATGACTCCATAATTGGAACGTAGACCTTCAAGACCCCACATGACGTACTCCCAATCCCACTCCTTAACTCTCTGGCTTTTTCTCCTTCTACCTCCCCCTCACTCACACTGCTCTTCCTTGCTGTACTTTATTTATTTATTTATACTGGAACACTGGTTTATTGTATCAGGATATAACCCAGGAACAGCGAGATGGGAGATATGCATAGGGCAAGGTATATGAGAAGGAGTGTGGAGTTCCCAGGCCCTTACCAGGCACCTCCCTGAATTTCCACATGTTCACCAACCCAGAAGCTCTTCCTTGCTATACTTTAAATATCTAGGCACGCTCTACCTGAGGACCTTCTACTCAGGAATGTTCTGTACTCAAAACCTCTCATGACTCACAAGCTCACGTCTTACAAACCTTTGCTCAGATGCCACCTTCTCCACAGGCCAACTCTGACCACCCTGTTGAGAATTGCAACCTGCCCCTCCCTCCCAGGACACTCTGGGTCTCCCACATACCTTACTCTGCTCTGCTTTTTTCCATAGCACTTCTCATCTTCAAACATTCCATATAGCATGTATGTCCATGTTAAATTTGTGGCTTTAGTGCTTACTGGGACAGAACTTAAGCTGAATTTGAGGCTCCCTCCCACTCTTGAGAAAGAGACAAGGCATAACCACCTGCTTACTCTGTTCACAAAGTATCAGCCAAGAGGGGAGGGAGATGCCTTAGGTTCAGGGCTTCAATCTTTTAAAGGGACAAGTTTTCTGCATTTTCCAAGTAGGTGTCTTAGCTAGGACTTGCTCAGGGCCATGACACCGTGGAAGTCACATACCTTACAATAGAAGGGTCTGCTGAGTCACTGATAACACTTGGATTTCAACAAGAAGCCTCACACTGCTAACAGCAATTGTGAGCTTTAACAATCATGACCTCTCTGGGGGGCATCCATTTGTGTCCATTCACAGGAGCATCTGTCCTTTAGGAGGAGGGAGACACAAGCGGGGTCATTTGCCTTGGTCTCCTCTCCTTTCCAGACCCACATAAAGGCAACCATATACCTCTGCCTACTTTCTGGACATGATAATCAAAAACATTGGGAAAAGAAGAGGAAGAGAAGAGCCTGACCTGGATAATCCAAAAATTATTGACTGAATTGTATGACTAAATTTAGTACTTTTGCCTGAAAAGTACATAATAGGAAAATATATGATATTCAATAAATGGTATTGAAACATTTGGAAAAAGATAACATTATATCCCCATCTTATACCTGATATCTTACACCTGAGTAAATTCCAATAGATTAAAGTGTGAAAAAGAAAAACAAAAAAATACATAATAAAATATAAATTAATATGCATTTATTATTAGAGTGGAGTAAGCTGTTCTTTATAGGTCACCAAAGGTAGAAAAGAACAAATTTGAGAGAGTTCATAGTTCAAACTTTTATACAGAAGAAAAGATATAAACAGATTTAAAAAGAAAGCATACCAAGGAAAATAGTTAAAGGCCTAATTTCCTTCATATAGAAAGGCTTTATAGAAATAAATAAGAGAACAGAATGTTTAAGAGAAAGAAAATAGTCTAAGGAAATGAACAAGCAATTCATGCAAAAGGAAGCCAGAAAGAAACCAAGAACAGCCTTTACCTTGACAAATGCCTAGTGCTGGTGACTACTGTAGAAAACTGATGTTCTTAAATACTTTCTGTGGGAGTGTAAATTGGTACACATTTTTAGAGACAGTGTAGCAATAAGAACCAAGATGAAAAAATGGATGTACTCTGTGATATAGCAATTTCATTTCTAGCAAAGTATACTACGGATATCTCATATACATAACCAAATATGTGTTTAGAAGGATGCTCATGGTTGTTTTTTTTGAAAAGCCAAAACCTGGAACTACCTAAATGTCCATCAACAGTGGACATCAAATAAATAATAGTATATATCCAGACAATGACATTATGCAACTGTGAAGTGGCATGAGGTAGACGTACGTGTACTGATTTGGAAATACATCCATGATATTTCATTGAATGAAAAAAGTAAGCTATAGAACAGTGGGAAAGAAGGGATTATACTTGTGGGCAAACAAACAAACAAAGGATATCTATAAATGTGGTGGAATAATCCTTTGAAGTGTTTACTAATGTGTCCCCCTCCTGCTACCATCACCTCCTCTGCCACTGCCTTCCACCCCCTGACAGCCAGGGCAGCCCAGGCCCTGGGGAAGCTGGGCCACAATGGAACAGAAAACAAAAGAATCAATTCTCAGCTTTTTAGTTTCAAAATAGAATTTTGAAACTCCTGGCAGAGACACCTGTAAGGCAGCTTCTTTGGCTGGGACCGAGGGAGCAGCCTCAGGATTCCTGCAAAGAATCAACAGCCAGTGGACACCTCTGGACCGGCATGAGGCAACACCATCAGCAGATGCAGCTTCGGCCACCTGGCCACCACCAGATGCCCATCCGGAGGGCTGATGGGTGGTAGCCCAGAGCCAGAGGTAGTGGTGGGCATCAGGGTAGATGCCTGCGTGTGCAGGTCTGACGTGTGGCTGGCCATCTCCTCTACAAGGCCTCTGAGCCAACCCCTAGGAATGTAGAACGACAGCAATCCAGGGCAGAGGAAGCTCCTCAATTGACGGAGAAAAGCCTGAAATGCCTGTGTTGTCTTTGAATTGACAAACATTTTCTGCCACTTGACAGAACTGGTGCTCCAAATAAAGCTTAAGATGTTATTTTTAAAAAAGATACATTTTTGCACTTCTGAATGTAGTGTCCTGAAAATAATCATGCCTGCTATGTATAGATATATGCTTGTTTATAAATAGAGATATTCAGGAAGGTATTTCATAAATTTAACGTGGGACACCTCTGGGGAGTGAAAGTGAAGGGATGGGGCAGTAGGGACTTTTCACTTCCACACCATTTGAATTTTTGAGCATGTATTCATCTTATACTCTTTCTTAAAGACCCTGTCCTTAAAGGGTCGGAGTATATGAAATCAAGCAGACAGATAAAGAAATATTTGCAGTAGAGTGTGATACGTGCTCCATTTCAATGTCCAAAGAAGCACAAATGAGACCAGACAAATGTTCCTTAGAGGTGACTCTGCAAGGGTTAAGGTGACTCTTTGAAGACCCTGAGACCTGTTGTAGGTGCAGTGTCCACTGAGATCCCCTCCATCAGGTTTATTTCAGGTGTCTCCTGAGGACCTCATCTGTGAGGAGACGATGAGTTAAGAATTAAATTTCTGACCTAGATCCAGGAAGAAAAGAAATGAAAACTTGAGCAATCCAATTGTATTAATTCATTCACTCCTTTATATGAACACATACAAAAGCTTGCAAATAAAATTCTCTTTTAAAAGACAATTTTTAGAGTGGTTTTAGGTTCACAGCAAGCTTCAGGGGAAAGTAAGAGATTTCCCGTATACCCTCTGTCTCACACGTGCATGGCCTCCTCCGTTATCAACATCCCCCAGAACGCTGGTACCTTTGTTACAATTGATGAACTATGTTTACTCAAAGTCCGAAGTTTACCTAGAGTTTACTCTTGCTGTTGGACATTCTGTGGGTTTGGACAAATGTATAATAACATGCATCTATCACTATAATATCATACAGAGTATTTTCATCAAATGTAACATTTTTAAAAGTCTGATTGGAACAAGCTTTGCAAATAAGAGCCAAAAAAATTGATCAGTATCCTTGAAATATTTTTCACCATGTGAGTTTCCAAGAGTGGTACATGTGACAAAGTAAAGAACATCTATGTCAAATGAACTTATCTACGAAACAGAAACAGACTCACAGACATAGAGAACAGACTAGTGGTTGCCAGGGGGACGGGGAGGGATGGATTGGGATTCTGGGATCAGCAGATGCAAACTATTATACGTAGCATGGATAAACAACAAGGTCCTACTGTACAGCACAGGGAACTGTATTCAATATCCTGTGATAAACCACAATGGAAAGGAATATAAAAAAGAATGTATACATATGTATAACTGACTCACTTCGTTGTACAGCAGAAATTAATGCAACATTATAAATCAACTGCACTTCGATAAAATAAATTAAAAAAAAAAAGAACATCTGTGTCTTTACTGCATTTACAAGGTTTAAATCCTGCCTCTTCCCAGAGTGCCAAACGGAGGGACAACTTGTAAAACTTTAAACATGGCAGGAAAGACTATGTTTTTATTACTACTACTCTTGTTATTATCATCAATATTCTTCTTTTTTTTTTTTTAAGATAGTAGTCATCTTTACTTTTTAAAATTTATTTATTTTTATTTTTGGCTGTGTTGGGTCTTCGTTTCTGTGCGAGGGCTTTCTCTAGTTGCGGCAAGCGGGGGCCACACTTCATCACAGTGCGCGGGCCTCTCACTATCGCGGCCTCTCTTGTTGCGGAGCACAGGCTCCAGATGCGCAGGCTCAGTAGTTGTGGCTCACGGGCCCAGTTGCTCTGCGGCATGTGGGATCTTCCCAGACCAGGGCTCGAACCCGTGTCCCCTGCATTGGCAGGCGGATTCTCAACCACTGCACCACCAGGGAAGCCCAATATTCTTCTTATTGATGGGACTTGGGAAGGGTAAAAAAATGAAGTGGCATTTGAGCAAAGGTTAAACAGATATCTGGGGGACATGAATTCCAAGCTGAGGGAATAACAAGAGCAAAAGCCACAGTGTGGGAGCCTGAGGTGTTTGATGACAGCAGGAGGTCACACAGGTCAGAAAGTTTACAGGGCGCCACTATGAGGACTCAAGTTTTACCCTGAGTGCGATGGGAAGCCCAGGGGAGGGAAGGTTGTGCAAATACGACTTAGAATTTAATGTCATCATTGGGTTGTTATGACTGTCAGGGCAGGGGCAGAAACAGAGCCTCGTTAGAGGTTAGTGCAACACACACATTCTGTGCAAGACAAAGGGTTTGTCTTTCCCATGTGGTGCTTCTGAACTGCCCCCAGGTGTCTTCTTTCTCTCTTTAAGGCAGGCCTCATTGTTCACTATAATTTAATCTCACCATGTAATAACGGCGAGGGTGATGGGTGATTAGTCCAGAGCGATTTTACCCCTCAAACGTTCATAAAATAATCTCTTTTGGGTAGTAATTACTGAAAACTGTAGGTAGGAAGACCAGCAAGATGGTAGTTAAGGCCTAGAACGAGAGAATCAGGAATAAAGACCATGTTTTTGTTACTATTACTATTGTTATTATCATCAATATTCTTCTTCAATATTCTTCTGATGTGGTGGAGACAAGGGAGCTCAAAGATGCAGGAGTTAAAGGAGTTCAGAGGCATGGCCTGAACGTTTAAAAATTTAAGGCCATTTTTTTTTTTTGGCTGCGCCATGTGGCTTGTGGGATCTTAGTTCCCCAACCAGGGACTGAACCCAGTCCCCTGCAGTGAAAGCTCCGAGTCCTAACCACTGGACTACCAGGGAATTCCCAAGGCCACTTTTAATCAAATTATTGTCGTTTTATTTTGAAAACACGGGCTTCTTCGCAGAGTAGGGGATGGCCCTTTGTATATCATGATGTCGTTTCAGGCAGTGGAACTACCGCAGGAGTTCACAGTTACTCAGAACAGGAGGAAGGACTTTCCCAAAGGGCTGCCCTAAATAGAACAGGTAATGAAGAGCGACCCATTCCCTGAATCTGAACAGCCTCAAGCCAAAGCTGGAATGACCACTTGGATTCTATGTGTGTTATTTTGCTAGGGCTGCTGTAACAGAATACCACAGACTGGGTGGCTTGAACTATAAAAGTGTGTCTTCCCACAGTTCTGGCGTCTAGAAGTTCATGATCAAGGTGTTGGCAGGATTGGTTTCCTCTGAGGCCTCTCCACTTGGCTTGCAGATGGTTGTCTTCTTGCAGTGTCCTCACATGGCCTTTTCTCTGTGTGTGTACATTCCTCACGTCTCTTTGTGTGTCCAAATTTCCTCCTCCTATAAGGACACCAGTCAGATTGGATTAGGCACATTCCAACAAACTCATTTTAACTTAATCACCTCTTTAAGGCCCTATCTCCAAATACAGTCAAGTTTTGAAGTACTGGGGATTAGGTCTTTCACATTTGAATTCGGGAGAGACAAATTCAGTTTATAACTCAATGATGGTATATGTTTTTAAGAACCACAAACATACATAACCAAAAATGGATTCCTACCCCAGGGAATAAGTACAGAGGAAGAACAGAGATGAAATTTAAGTGCACCAAAGTACATTGAAAAGAAAAAAAAAAATGCTTAGTACAAGTTAAAGAAAAACATTTCCCTAAAGAGTTAAATCACTGTCAAATCATTTCAAGCCAGTGGTAAGCTGGGTTAATTGTCAAATACTTCAGCAAGATCTAGTGGGGGAGTTAACAGCAGTTATTATCTTAAAAAGAACACATTTCTTTGAAATGCTGTTATGTTTTAGAAGCATATAAAAGGTTTCCAAGGAGAGCCCCTTTTGTGTAATGGTGCACATCGAACTGAGGGGTATGCGTCATTTCTGGGTGACATCTGTGGGTAAAGTCAGAAAAATCCAAAGGCTGCACACTAGATAAAGGTAAATTTGCTTGAACTGGAAGATTTGAGATAGCTTCTGAAGATGGAACACACAAAGCTTTGTAAAACAGAGACAATAAAAGGGGAAATAGCAGGTTTTAGAACCTTGTAGGTTTCCTGCTGTTTATAGCTCACAGATCCAAATATAGTTGTATTTTAAGTTTTTAAAACATTCATTTTGTGTGAAAATCCTTCTCTATAGATAGTCTTTGCCTTAGTGGAACAGGCTAGGAATGGAATATCCGTTAACTTCATATGTCTCTTTAGTAGGAAATGATGAGTACCAAGGATTCCCTCGGCTATCTAGATTTTCTGAACATAAACAAAAGAACTTCTGGGGAAAGAATAGCGGAATAAATAACATTAAAATGAGAGAAAGGAAAATAAAATTAAAATTATTAAAGATTAAAATTGATTTAACTTAATTTTAAAGTAACTAAAAATAAATTTAAAAGGAAAAAAATACATCCAAAGAGAGCTACAAGCGTGTGTTATGACTAATTCTTACGTCTCCTAAATTATTATTTTCTCTCCCGGCACTAATCCCCTTCAGAGACCAAGAGCTTCTAGCCCACTTCTTTATGCTCTATTCCAGCTCTTTCTCCTGAGATTGGTATTTGGGTAGTATGAAACAACTGAACATTTGAAAGTGCCTTGGTAGTGAGTTTTGTTTGGTTTTGTTCTTTTAACGTGAATCCATTAGACATCTGCCTTTATTACATCTGTAAAGGGACCCTCAGTCTAATAAAGCTCTGGATGCATCTGGGCCATGCATCAAATACCTCTGAAGTATTTAGGTGCCACTGTGATGAGAACTTCATAAATAATTATATGCTAGGGCATCACGTTATTCACTAGTGAAGCTTACTCTCTTTAAAGTTGTTTTGAAGAAATCATCTGTGAAATTCCAGTAAAGGATTCATCAGTTTTTTTTAATCCCCCCCTGCGCCCAGCCTACTTTGGCTGTCATCTCCTGTATTCCGTTTTGCTTACAAACGTCCTGAGGGAGATGAAAGCAATTCGAGGGCAGTGCCACTACTGATTCCATCTTTATCACTGTCTCACAGGTACTTTGTTCTAGTCAGGTCCCCCAAAGAACTATTGTTCTGGTTTTGTTCATGGCTAATCTGAGATGGTGTGTCACAGTTCCAAGGAGAGGCTGAATCTCATAATCACTTTATCACCAAGAGAAAAACAAATCAAAAGCCTACTCTGTGTCTGTGGCCTACTTTTCAAATGACTTTCCAAAAATCTTCTACATAGACAATGCGTTATTCAAATTTTTACCTTCACAAAGTGAAAGGTATTACAGTAGGAATAGACAGCACTAAGCAAGTGTTGTTGGCCAAAGATTTGTCTTCCTTCCTTCCGTATTTCTCTTCTTTCTCTCTTAATCTCTCTCTCTCCTTCTCTCTCTTCTACCTGCTTTTATATATTTACATAATGTCTATTTTAATCCACAATGTCAGGGAACTGGCCTTTCAAAGTGGCAAAGCTGAAAAAGGTAAAGCTTCAATGATAATTCAATGGAATAAATGCTATGACAGCAGTATAGACTGGATACTATTAGAGCATGTCTTAGTTTGGGTAACTCCATCCATCTAAATCAGAGTCTAAGAAAAATATTTGGATACAGGTAGTTTATTTGGGTGGTCATGCCAGGAAGCAGAGGTGAGTAAGTGGGTGAATGAGAGAAAGAAGGAGAAAAGCTGAAGAATGTCTTCAATGTGCAATGATGTCCTCAGGGGCATAGTGCCACTGGAGACCCTCTAAGTAACTGTGTGGAAAGGGCCTGAGATCACCTCACTGGATTGTCTGCTGACTCTTGTCCCCTGCTAATTGGGGGTTGCCTCTGGGGGTATTAGCTTCTGCCACACTTCCATGCTGCTTCTGCAACCAGGCTGAGCACTTTCTCCTTGATTCAGAGAAAGCTCCAAGGCAGCAAAACACAGACACATTTCAGAGAGGACTTGATGTGGGGAGTGGGTAAAGCACATAAAACTGTCCCCAGGTAGGACAACAGGATGTGGCACAGAGCACCACAAGTATTTGCTACAGAGAGTATCAAGGGGCTCTTAGTTTGATCTTGGGGTGGTGGAGGAAGAGGAGGTTTCCTAGAGGACACCAAGTCTAAGCTTAATCTAAAAACAAACAACTAAACAAATCAAAGTATTGATGTAAGATCCCTTCCCTTTTCACAATGTTCTAAGTCCATAAAATGTATAATAATAATAGACTGCCATTTAATATACATTTCAAATGTGTAATATTAATAGACTCAGCCTAATGGGAGCCCAAAAGAAAAAAAAAAGCACGTGAAGGGGACGTCATGGTTGAGATGTGGAGTATTCAGGATTTATCCTAAACAGATTCTTCAACAGCCTCAGCACCATAGCAACTGTGAACTCAGTTAAATAACTTTTCTTTTTCCTCCATCAGTTGTTAGTGGTTTCCTAAAGTTGCTCACCTTTGGATAAATTTATCCTTCCCTTTTGGCTCTACAACAATTTTTAACCAGTCCCTGTATTAAATCTCCTCTGTCTGAAATGCTTCAAGTGGTTTTTTTTTTCCTCCTGAATAGAGACTCACTAATATACATACGCGGGTGTGTGTCTATGTGTGTGTGTGTTACAGAAATATCCTTTTATTTGCACTGGTAATATCAAACTGTTCATGTTGTCCCCTATTTCATTTTTTTTCAATTAATAAAACATTTTGGAAATCTTTCCACATCAGCTCATATGAGCTAGATACCTCATTGATTTTAAGTGCTGCAAAATTTTCCCTTGGTGGGACATACCACCTTTTATATAACCCCACTGGTGAACATTTGGTTGTTTCTAAGGTTTTCACTATTACCCACAATGCTGACATTAACAAACTTTCATGTAAGTATTTGCATACTTGCACAAGTATATGGGTAGAATGACACGGAATTTCCAACTTGCTCCAGTTTTAAAAACTGCATTCAAGACCTAACCACTGTCTGTGGCCTACTTCTGGTAATTGGGTCACAGATTTGATTTTCCATGTGGGAGTTTTGTCTTTATTTTACCAGTACCCAAGTCCCTAAAGAGCCAAGACTCTGCTTTGCTCTTGTCTAGACTAAAACTGTCTGCAGAATTGAGGAGGCAGGAAGAAGAGAAAAAACCTCAAAATTAAAAGTTATGAAAATCATGGACTATTTAGGTGAGACTGACCACACACACACACACACACACACACACACACGCACACACCCCTCTCTGGAACAAAAACAGGAGGAATTTACAAGCATCTCACTGAAACTTGTAGAGGGAAGAAATTCTTAAAAGTTTCTACTTAGCAAAAAGTGATAAATACAAAAAGCAGACTGCCAATTATTGCTAACATGATGTGTAGAATATCAATGTTATTATATGTGGTACACTGCTTGTATTATATTAGGGAATATAAAAAATATCTGTGAGGTTTTTAAACATTTGTTCTCAAATTCAGTCCTCATAATCTTTTTTTCCATAAAATCGTGAAGTTGGTAACTGGAGTCAGTGGAGATTTTCAGGGCTCTCTCCAATTCCTACAGTCAGAAGGGCCTAATACACAGTAAGTCTACCCGGGGAAGGTAGTGGCATTTCTGGTGGCAGTTGTGCCTGAGATGTGTCTTGAGTGTGAAGAATAGAGTTTGTCCATCTGACCAGATAAGAGGGGATCCCCAGGCAAGGAAACATCATGGACAAAAGTACGTAAGCCTAAAAGAGCAACCTGTGTTCAGGAACTGCAAGCAGATAAGTATTGCTGGAACATAAAATAGAAGGGGCAGTGTATTAGGTATCTATTGTTTTGTAACACACTACCCTAAGTTTAGTGGCTTAAAGCAACACCCATTTATCAGCTCACAGTTTCTGTTTTTTAAGAGTCTGGGATGTTTCACCTGGGTCCTCCACTTGGGGTCTCCTGAGACTAAAATCAGGGTGTTGGATGGCTGTAACTTCACCTGGAGGCTTGGCTAGGGAAAGATCTGTTTCCATGTTCCCTCAGGTTGTTGGCACTTGTAGGACTTGAGGTTACAGGACAAGGTCCCTGCTTTCTTGCTGGCTCTTGGCCGGGGACCACTCTCAGCTCTTAGAGGTTACTGTCAGGTCCTTGCCATGTGGCCCTTCCATTTTAGCAGTAGAGAACCCCCCCTCACAGTGGATCCCTCTCTTGCCTTGAATCTTTCTAACTACTGCTTCTGCAAATAGAAGGAGAAAACTCATTGCTTTTAAAGGGCTTATGTGATTAGGTTAGGCTAACTTGGATAATCTTACTTTCAACTTACTAGTGACCTTAATTCCCACTGCCATCTTAGAATTCTGCCTAGCACAGGCAGAATCTTGGGAAATGATGTTGAACAAGCCACAGTTCTGGATGCTTCATTTTGAATGGATATTGACCACCTAATGGATGTCTAAAGGAAAGCAAACTGGATGTTAAAGGACTAGAAAACCTCATAAAATAAAGTCTCTTACTTCAGCAAAACTGAGGTGCTTTGCCTCAAGAGGAGGAGACCAAGTCAAATTTTGAAAGGCTGTTCAAAGAGGATGGCTTGGCTTTATCTATGCAGCAGCTGACCGACCGTGGGTGGAAGTCACAGGTAGAACTAGTGCAGTGGAATACAAAGAACTTGTATTCTCTGCATTCTTGTATTCTTTTTAAGGCTCTTAAAAATATTGATCCTGGGACTTCATCCAAATCTGTGGATCCAGAGAATCTGAGAGTAGAGCAGATGATCTTTTACCCAGAGTCAAAATTGCCTCTTTTTTTCATGCTTTTTCCTGTTTATCATATACTTAGCCCACCACCACCACTAACACTGTTTTGTTCCTTTGGGTTTCTCTTAAAGGGGGACTCAAGTCATACACCACGCAAACTTTCTGAAGTCCCTTTGAAGTAAAGTGATATGAAATGTTATATAGACATGAAAAGTTTAAGTGACTGTGGCTGCCTTTTTTTCAGCTACCAAATGGGAGATTGTAGGCACATGCTATAGCATGGATAAACCTTGAAGACTTTATGCTAAGTGAAATAAGCTAGTCACAAAAGGGCAGATACTGCATGACTTGACGTACAGGAAGTACCTATAGTAGTCAAATTCATAGACAGAAGGGGGATGGGGACTTGTTTAATGGCTACAGAGTTTCAGCTTTTCAAGATGAAGAGTTCTGGGGGTGGATGGTGGTGATGGTTGTACAACAATGTGAATGTACTTAATACCCCTGAACTGTACACTTAAACATGGCTAAGATGGAAAATCTATGTTATGCATATTTTAACACAATGTTAAAAAAATTTTTTTAAAAACAGAGATTGTATCAGTGAAAAGGTCCTAGAGTTCCTTAGTGAGGGTCTTTCCCTGGAGATTCCTACTGTATCTTCATAGAACTAAAGCATTTTCATGGAAAAAATTTTCCCAACTCAATTTAATGATTTTTTTTTATTGAAGTATAGTTGATTTTAAATGTTGTGGCAATCTCAATTTAATGATTTTTAAGAATCCTGAACTTCAGCCATAGGTTGGCTACATATTGGAAAGGAGCATAGCTCTTTGAATACAGACTATTTTAATATATTTGATTTATTTTATTTGGTACATATTGTTAAACAACCACTTGACTAGATTGTGATATAGAAGAAAACACAAACACCAGGACTTGTTTCCAACAGGCAAGTCTTCACAGAGTGATAATAGGTTATCTATAATAGGACCTCTTCTTCCTCTAAAATAAGTGTACAAATAAGTAAATATTAGGGTTCCAAATTCCACCTACCTTCATATTCATGTCTAGTTGCTGAATATGCCTTGTTCTAAATATAGACCAGGCAAGAATTGAATGCTAAACATGATCAAGACCTGTCTAGAAATAAATGCTATTAGAAACCTACAATGCTAACCATTATTTTTCCACTTCTAGGAGAGCTTCTATTTTACAGCCTATTTCTAAACTAGAGATAAATCTCTCTCGTTTCAAATTCCTTCTTTCTTAAATTTTCATATATAATATTAGATTTTAAAATTTCTACCCCTGAAACAATTTTTAAATTTGGCATTAGCATAGTATTTGAGGTTTCATTCTTTCAGAAGCCATCACATATGTAATTACACATACTGAAATTCCCCCTACCCTGCTTCCCATGCTGATCTTTACAACACTCAGAAGGGTTTTAAAGTAAAGAATCTCATCTCGTTGGGTTACATATTTTCTATAGTAGCCTCTGTCTTTTATGTTAGTGATAAAATAGCATCAGCATTTTGTTGCAAATAATGAACAGATCTGAAAAGGAAAATAAGGAATATTTTGTACTCTTCCCTGGGGACTTAGATGTAAACTCCCCATTAAAAGCCAATTAAAAAAAAAGCCAATTAAAAGTTTATGTAAAATTATATATTACTATATATATTATATATATGTATACATATATAATTACATAAAATTATTATATATGATGGTAATGCTCAACACTCATTTGTTTATTTCTGAAGGCAGGGATTTAGAGTCATATGTTTTCTAATTACTTAGGCTAATGCCTAACTCTGTTGTAGAGGCTACTGATTCTCCACCTGTAAATCAGAGAGACTGGTGTCTAGGAGTTAAATATGACGTAGGGTTAATTGCAAAATGCTTACAGCACTACAGAAGGCACCCCCTTTCTGTGCCCAATCTGTCGACACCCACGGGCCCATGTTGTGGTGTTTGAGGCCACGGCCTCCACTGCTTCTCCAGTGTCATCATGAGGTTAGCCATATTTGGCTCTTATCTCTATTGGGTGTTTCATCACCATGACTCTGCATGCGAATGTGTGTACATGATACAAAATTAGTCCAGGCTGGAGGCACTTGAGAACGTTCTGTTCACTGACCACAAATTTTAATGAAGCATATAATCTGAACTTGGGTTCTGTTCAATTATTTGACTCCTTAAAATTGTTTACCTTTGTGGAAAATTGTCAGCAGTTACAATCCAATCGTTTTTTCTTGTTTTTTTTCCCCCTTGGCTATAGACCTAAGCTACTGAATTTCTTTTCAGTTCTCCATGGTGGCCATGATATCACAGTCTAGCCTTTTTTTTTTTTTTTCCTGGTTGTGGCATGCTTTTAAAAAATTCTTCTCCTTTTTAATATATTCTATATACTACTAAATTTAACTTTTTTTCATTATATTATTTTCTTTCCTTAAATATGTACACACTTGTCTTCCTCTTTTTAAATAAACCAAACTCTTCCTTATTCAAAAGCTCTGCCATGTATTAAAACTAAAACATTGTTTTTCTTAATTAATCTATATGAATAACAAATTGCATTATGGTTTTCTTGTTAAATGGAAAGGGTTTGTATACATAAATTTCAAGGAGGAAAAGTGAAAGGCATCACTTAGAGGCTCACTAAACTGCTAACACAGCATTATACTGCTTACATTTCACACTTAACTCAATCTGATAAGCTTGGTTAGATAACATAGCTAGAGTTTAACATAAGAAATAGAGTAGGTTAGCATTTCTCAAAGAGTGTTCCATAGACCCTGGTTCCATAACATGTTCATTGTCATTATGCCTGAAATGGATTTTTTATCCAAAAAATTGGGGAATTGGGGAAGCAGTGGTTTAAATAAAGTCAAACAAGCTTATTTCCTGAATAACTTGTAAGCACACAGCATAACCTTTAACATACCAATGTGCATTGTATAGCTCTAAGATTTGGATACAACAAGTAGCATTTCCAGCATGTGTGTCCATGTTTCAGAACACTGATAAAACACACTCTGAGTAATACTGAAATACTGATGAATTCTTGATGATTCGTGAATAGTCTGGCATGGTATACGGTTAGTTGAAGCAATGATCTAAAATATTTTAGTAGTTTCTAAGAATCACATTGAAAAAACTGCATAAAAAGTCTTGAGGTCCTCCACTGTCATTTACGTAGTTAGCTTCATGTTATTTATGCAAAGACAGGTGAGGCATGAGATGTGTGGCCTGTTTGGGGGCTAGGACATGAAGTGAGTAGACAGTAGTCCATTAGAGCAGCTGCTGCCAGGGGAATGTCTAACAATCCCACTCCGGAGATGTCACTGTAATGCCTGATGGAGAATCTGTTTTCAGCTTGGACCAAATGGAAAGTTAAAATTACTTCCCCCCAACCTCCACTAACACACACACACCAGTGAACGCAGGAGGGAGGGAGCTCAGTGCAAGTTTGCAGGTGTGCCTTTTCTCCTTCTTCCTTTGCACACAATGCAGACCCGTGGCTGAGAAGTGCAGCAACCAGAAGGTGACTGTGGGATACCTGAGAATAGAAGCTGATGGGCTAAGGAGGGCAGGGCAAGAAGGAGAAGAGAGAGCGTGGCTCCCTGAGAACCTCCTAGAACCAGTGCACAGGCCCTGGACTGTGGCGTCTGAGTGTTTTGTCACAGGCCGCAAACGAAATCCTATTTGTTTAAGCTACTGTTAGTCAGGCTTGATGTTATCTGCAGCTGGACACCTTCGTAACCAAACCAATAGTCTTTCTTGGCTGGGAAAGGACCGCTGTGGCAATAATACATCTGCAGAACAGGTAAACGGGAAGTCAGATGAGGCTGAGCATATCTGACAAAACAACGGGATGAGCCTTCTGGAGGCACAGTTTCCTGAGCTCTGAAAGGCCTCTTGGGAGGAGCTCATCCTGTAGAAAACAGATGCTTGATATCGTGAGACTGACTCGGTCAGAAAGCTTTGGCTGTTGGGAGAGGAGGGAGTATTATGGAAACAGCACTGATATTCAATTATCAATCTCAAGTATCAAATACTGATGTTTAAATGTGTTTCCCGACCCAGGACTCACTGGACTTCTGTTGGGTTATTAGGAGGAGGGTATCCATAAAAGAAAACCTAAAGGAGACCCTTACCTCCACGGAACCTCAGCACAAGCTTGGCTCCCTTCTGCTTTAAGAACGTAACACGTAAGAGACACTCTCCTCTGCTCTGGAACACAACACTGAAATGCTCTGAGGCCTTAAAAGCTCTGACGCATCATCAGCTGCTTCGGGAGGTGCTGATGCTCCAGCAAGTAAGTGGGTAGATGTCAGGTGTGCTTTGGTGGTACCCAGTGAAGAGAGGAAATTTGTTTGCAGGGACATATGAGATATTGTCTGGGGACTCCCAGAAGTGTCTGGGGGAGTGTTTGCAGGGGACTTCCTCCTCCGGGTAAGCTGGATGGGGCAGAAGTCCATTTACCCAAAGGTAAATTCTAGTAACGTAATCCCATCTAGATCCATAGGCTGGTGAAACCTAAGGTGATTTATGTTACAGCAGCTGCAGAAGTGTTAAGCCACACACTTGGCTTCATCCCTTCTTTCAGCCCCTCGGGGAGGACCTCTTCAGGGCGGAGAGCCACACCACCTAGCTGGAGGACTGACCGGATTATAAACCCATCTTTCCCTCTCCCTTCCCTATGCTCTCTCTCTCTCTTGCAGAAGAAGGCGTGGGCTGTATGCGTCAGTTTAGGTAACATCTTTGATTCTGGCATTTAACTAGGAAACTGGGTGAGGCGAAAGAGAGGAGAATGTAGAAGTTGGCTGCTCAGTGTTGGCCACAGGCTTAGGAAGAGGACACACCGAATGTTACAGTGTCTGTGTTCTCCAGCTCGTTCAGTAGGACAGGAAAGCAGACAAAGATGCAGGGAAGAAATTCTAGGAGAGTATGCGTGTGGCTGGAATAATTCTCTGTATTTCATTTCTTATAAATCATAGCCCAGCGATAAGCAATAAGCAGGATTCAGGTACACCTAAGTGGAGAAACTCAATAATACATACTTGGAGACTAAATGGGGGCAACACTGAAATGAGTTCATTTCTCCCTCCTTCTTAGTGAGTATGTGTAATCACACACACACACACACACACACACACACACACGGGGCATCCCTGAGCATTCCTCTGCCCTACCCAATAGTTGAACTTCTTCAAAAAGAGGGAGAGGGACAGAATTTGGGAGGAAGGCAAAGAGATAGATACATAGAGAAGACCACAGACTTGATTCTTGGTTTTGCACTTGCTAACCATCAAATTGTGGGTAAGTCATATACTGTCTTGAATTCTTAGTTTCATCACTTGTGAAATCCTGTACTATCTACCTCATAAGGGTATTGTCAGGAAAATAAAAGATATGTGTAATAAAGCACTTTGTAAGCAGTGAAGTGATATGTGGATGTTCCTTGTTTGTGCCGTGTGTTCAGAATATTTTGGCATCCAAACAGGGTGTGCAGAAGAGGCCAGAACTTGGAGTGCTGCAGGGTGATTCCAGCAGGTATCCTGCTCAAAAAGGTCAGAGAAATATGCAAGATTGGAAAGATTATCTGGATAGTGAGAATCAGGAAAGCTAAACATTGAGTACAGGGCAGGAATGTCCAGATGTATTTCAAAGGTCTTCATTTGGCTGGAATCATTCACTCTTTTACCACCCAAAATTGTATAGGTCCAACAAAAAGAGAAATACTGTACAATTCCACTTATACAAGGTACCTAGAATAGGCAAATCCATAGAGACAGAAAGTAGAATAGAGGTTACCAGGAGCTAGGGAGACAGGGAATGGAAAGTTATTGTTTAATGGGTACAGATTTCCTGTTTGGGATGATGAAAAAGTTCTGGAGATGGGTAGTAATGATGTTTGCACAACATTGTGAATATAATTAATGACACTGAATTGTACATTTAACAATGATTAAAATGGTAAATTTTAAATTATGCATATTTTAACTGCAGAAAAAGATATTGGTTCAGTCCCCAAGATTTCAAAGAATTCTAACACAGAAGAGCAGTAACAGCATGCTATTTTCAATCCAAGGCCGTGGAAATACACACACTTGGGTTGAAAACCAGGCTTTTTCACTTAATAGCTACGTGAGGGGCCTTATCTTTAAAATGGGGATACTAGCAGATCCTGCCTCACGACGTTGTTTGAGAGTTAGCGGAGATAATGTAGAAATGTACTTAGCAGAATGCTCAGAACATAATAGGTGCTCAATAAAGGTTCACGCTTGGCAGCAGTGGTAGTGAACAGGAGGCCCTGCTCACACTTATGTGCTGTGTGTGAGCAGAAAAGACTCACAAGTCTGGGCTTGCCCCAGCTGAACAGGAAGAGTCTAAAATATGCAAATGAATCCTCACTACAGAGGGAACAGTGGGGATAGAATTCCTAAGATGCTCTTGAAGAAGAAAATGGAAAGAGGATGGTTGATGATTGGGGTTGGGAGTCAGGATAATAGTGATTCTATCCTAAGTAGGGGGGGATTTAAGTTGCTAAAAGACAAGGAGGGCATCTTGTCCCATTTCTTCTAGTCTTGTACTTTGGGCAATGTTAGATACCTTATGGAAGGAAGAGAGGGAGGGAGAGAGGGAGGGAGGGAGGAAGGAAGGAAGGAATTCAGTCATCTCGAGGCTTCCTGCCTTGGTTTCCATTTGTTGACACATTCGTTGACACATGCTCACACATTTTCCCAACTCCACTAAGACACAGCCCTGCCGGGAGTGTAGGCTCCACTCTCTTTGATTTTATTTTCTCTGCAAACACCTGTAGTACACAAAAACCTTTTTCTGCTGCAGGAGGGCAACTGGAGCTAATGTGGAGAACTTAGGCTGGGAATTGGAAATGAATTTAGTATTTTTAAACTTTTCCCCCCAGAAATAAAATGAAATCTGGGCTTTTGAATTCCCTCTGATCTACTAAATAAAAGCTTTCTTTTTCCTTTAGCTGATTTCTATCTCTAGAACTCACATATGATCCCGGGTTTTAGAAGAAGCGCTTGACTTGCTAAATAAAAAGAATGAGAAGAGGCACACTTCTCCCTACACCTTCCTGGGAGCTGCCGCTGCCACGTCTTGCTCAGTCAATGGAAGTGGCCTGTTTAACTTTTGAGAAATAGTCAAACTGTCTTCCAAAGTGGCTGTACCATTTTACATGTCTATCAGCAATGTAAGAAAGTTCTAATTTCATCATATCCTTGCTAAGACTTGTTATGGTTGTCTTTTTTATTATAGCCATCCATGTGTGAAGTGGTATCTCATTCTGGTTTTGATTTACATTTCCCTAATGACTAATTATGTTGATATCTTTTCATGTTTTTACTGTACTTTAACATACCTTCTTTGGAAAAATGTCTATTCAAATCCTTTGCCTATTTTTAAATTGGATTATTTCTTTGGTTTTTGTCATTAAGTTGTAAGAATTCTTCATATGTTCTGGATACAAGTCTCATATCAGATATATGATCTGCAAATATATTCTCCTTTTCTGTGGAGTTGACTTTTCACTTTCTGGAAAGTGTCCTTTGAAACAAGAATTGAGTATAAAAGCAAAAGAAACCATCAACAAAATGAAAAGGCAACCTAGGGAATGGGACAAAATATTTGAAAATCATCTATCTGATTAGAGGTCAATATCCAAAGTACATAAAGAATTCATACAACGCAATAGCAAAAAAAAACTTTAAAAAAATGAGCAGAGACTCTGAATAGACATTTTTCCAAAGAAGACATACAGGTAGCCATCAGGTGCATGAAAAGGTGCTCAACATCACTAATCATCAGGAAAATGCAAATCAAACCAATGAGATATCACTTCCTACATTTTAGAATGGCTATTATCAAAAAGACAAGAAATAAGAAGTGTTGGTAAGGATGTGGAGAAAGGGAATCCTTGTGTACTGTTGGTGGGAATGTAAATTGGTGCAGCCACTATGAAAAACACTAAGGAAGCTCCCCCCAAAATTAAAAATAGAACTACCATATGATCCAGCAATTCCACTTCTGGGTATTTATCTGAAGGAAACAAAAACACTGACTTTAAAAGATATATACACAACCATACTCAATGCAGCATTATTTATAATACCTAAGACATTAAGACAACCCAAGTGTCCATTGAGATGAATAATATCTATGTATTTGTATGTATATGTATATACATATACACACACAATGGAATACTATTCTGCCATAAAAAGGAAGGAAATCTTGCCATTTGTACAGACAACATTGATGGATCTTGAGGGCATTGTGCTAAGTGAAATAAGCCAGACAGAGAAAGACAAATATCATATGATCTCACTTATATGTGGAATCTAAGAACAAAACAAAACTGGACTCCTAGATACAGAGAACAGATTGGTGGTTACCAGAGGGAGTGAAGGTGGGCTGGGCAAAGTGTGTGAAGGTGGTCAAAAGGTACAAACTTCCAGTTATAAAATAAGTATGTCCTGGGGATGTAATAATGCACAGCGTGATGACTATAGTTAATAATACTGTGTTGTATATTTTAAAGTTGCTAAGAAAGAAGATCTTAAAAGTTCTGTCATAAGAAATAAACAATTTGTAACTATGTGTGGTGATGAATGCTAACTAGACAGATTTTGGTGATCAGTTTGCAACCTATACATATATTGAATCATAAGGTACACCTGAAACTAATGTAATGTTATATGTCAATTATATCTCAATAAAAGTAAATTTAAAAAATGTTAAAACATAAGAAAGAATTGAGTATAACTTTGCATGTCACATATAAGAGTATCATTCATGAATTAGGTGAGGTGGAGAAAGAATTGAAAACCAAGAATGGCTGAAGGAGTGTCAGTGTTTAACCTGGAAAGGTGAACTATAAGGTGATGTTTGCTTCAAATCTTTAAATATATAAAGAGCTACCATATAGAATGAACAGCAGACCTGATACGAGTCACTCCAAAAGGGAAAACTGGTACCAAAGGTGGAAGGAATAGAGCAGATTCAGATTCAAATTAAATGACTTCTTTAATCTCAGAGTTGTTTAACTAAAATGAGCTTTCCTGGGAGCTGTCTATAATGGAGGCATTCATGCAACAATTAAATGGTCACATCTCAACAATGTGGTTGGAGAGAATTCCGCATTCTATGGGGAGTTAAGCTAGATAATCTGCTGGGTTTCCTCCAGCGTAAATTCTGTGATTCTACTAAGGTACACATTTTCAAATTATAAAAGATAATATTAGCTAACATAAAAGTTTTTCTTTTCACTTAATCAAGATCTGTGAGAATTTTGAATAGTCATGGTAAAGTTATATTAAAAAGTAGCCATTCCAAAAAAAAAGTAATTTGGTAAAAACCATTCTAGAAATACTGCTCAAAACTTTAAAAGTTTGGAGGTTTTAGCATCCTAGAAAAACAATGTTTTACAATTAATAGAGAATTATTTCATAGTATGATAGTTCCTGTCATGTGTTAATAAATAACCCAGACAAAAATAAACATGATTCTTGCCCATTTAAGTTCATTTTTTTTCTCTCAGTTGTAGGGGTCAGATCCAAATATTTTCTCAGAGCAATGTTACTCTACTCTCCTTCTGTGGGCATGACAGGTAGAAGAAAACTGCTAAATTGTTCACAGAGCGTAACAGCCAGATAATAAAAGTTCTAGAAAACATTGGTTAAAATATTTCCTGGCCCATGGTACAGAGAATAAAAGAAAAAATTCCTTTAGACACAGAGCTTAGTATAAAGAGCTTGAAGCACAAAAAAGGTCAGTAAAATCATTGTTCATTTTCCTTGGAAAAGTTACAAAGCCCAGAAATAAAGTCCAGGAGAAAATTGAGCGTGAAAAAGAAATCCAAGGATAATTATTTTTACTGCTATAAAGCAGGCTTAGCAATAACCACTCAGCCACTTGCCCAGGGCAGCTGAGAATTTGTACCAGATGAACAATTAATAAAGAATTTTGACTAGATTACTCTTATGGGAAGGGTTGACTGGTCAAAGCAGAATCACAAATTGGTAAATGTTTTAAATTTGTTTTCATTTTTGTTTAAGAAAGATGTAGGGAGAGGAAAAATAAAAGTCCCAGAGGGACTTAGAAAAGCAAAGAAGATACAACTTTAAAAAAAGAAAAAACAGGGACTTCTCTGGCGGTCCAGTGTTTAGGACTCCACGCTTCCACTGCAGGGGGCACGGGTTCGATCCCTGGTCAGGGAACTAAGAGTCCGCATGCTGCACATGTGCGGCCAAAAAATAAAAAATATAAAACGAAAAACAGAGCATGAGCTCCTAGAGTACAGATCATTTCCAGGCCTTAACCAAAGGAGATTCACAGTAAATGTTAAAATACAGCAACAATAACAAAAATAGGGACGGTAAAACAAGGTAACAAATTCACCAGAGGGAAAAGTATAAAGGATTACTTAAACGTAAGAAAATATTTGTTGAAAGAAATACTGATTCTGAGGGGGAAGCCCACACACTAGGAGGACTTACATGCATCAAAGAGGAGCATAAACAACTGCGATCAAAAAGTTTAGAATTAGTAGGAAAAATGGTTTTAACTTTAAATTTCTTTTAAATAATTAAGATATTAGAAAATACCTGCTCATGTAAGTTTTTCAACAAGTCCTATCATAAAATGGGTGAGAGTCAGATATAAAAACTAGGGGAAAATGTGTAGTTGTTTTGCTGTTGTTGTTTTCCTTTTTTCTTTTTTTTTACTAACGCAGACTCTCATATCCCCTGTAAAACTCACTGTGGTCTCATTTAAACAAACAAATGTGCTTCCTGGTAGCACTAGAGGGGCATCTAATGGTGAAAAAGTACTATGGTGCTGCTCTTTGGAGGCCTGACTTCCACACCTAAAGCATTAAATTATTTCAGGCCCATAAGATGCCTTTCTACATTAGATTCGGTTATTTAATAAGAAATGGTGACCCAATGGCTGCAGTGTATTGCAAGACGGGGGTTGGGGGGGCAGTTGTGGAATAGTAAAAAGAAAATCTAATTAACTTCTAGATTGGTGACTCCATTTTTCCATCTGTAAAATGGGGATAACAAAATCTATCTTTTGGGCTCTCATGGTGCAAATTCAGTAGACTTCAACCCACCATGGATGGCATAAGTCGCCTCTGGACTTATTACCTAGGAACTAGGCCCCTCAGAGCAATCTTAACTGTTTCTGAGGTGCTCCAAGGGACTCCGAGGTGAGCTCAGGAATAGCCTCACTGGTCCTCGCTCCAGCCTCTTTGTCAGGCTGTCACGCTGCTGCTACAAGGATCAAAGCTCTGCTGAGAGGTCCTCCTTCTGCTCTCCCAAGCTTCCCATTTTTTCCCCCCTGCAACGTGGTAAATACCAACATGTGAGTTTTAAAGGTGATTTCCTGACATTTAAGGGACATTAGAAAGGACGTATGACCGTGAGACTAACTGTAACTTCCACGCAGGTCCAGACCCATTCTAGGACCTCTCAGTGTGACCACCTCTAAACACCTCCCCCAGGCCCCCCTTCCTCGTGGCAGAGTGTGTCAGGCCCTTGGGGAAGCAGATGGGGGCATGGGGCTGGGAGTGCAAAAGGTTTACTGGGGAATAAGACCTGCGGGAAGAAAAGGGAGGCTCTGGGATTGGGTACATGAGCCATCAGATGAGATGCAGATCTGACAAAGATCCTTCGTCTCCAACGGGAGCTCAGGAGCAGAGACTGTCTTTGCAGAGCTGGACCTGAAGGAGTTAACAGCTGGAGACTGTCACTGACCATACTCCTCACAGCGAGGCAAGACTCTTTCTTGAAAGGTTCTCTGAGCAACACACATTCTTGTGTCTGCCACAAAGCTCAACACAAACCCCACTCCAAATCACCAGAAATGCCTCAGCATCACTTTGCTCCCCATTCTAGCCGAACTGATCCCCGACCCCAAGAGAAGAGAAAGTCTGAGGCCTGATTTCCATAGCCTCATGTCTTACCCCAAGACAGACCTCTGTCCCACAGGACTGACAGTGAGAATGTCCATTCCACTCACAGGAAACCCTACTGTCACCCACAAGAGTGTGGCCTGGCCTATGGCCCTAATAAGATAAACACACCAAAGTCTAATATTAGTATATTCCCCAAATATGGATTATTCTATTTTGAAAAGTACCACATGTGCCACATCAAGAGCAAATCCAAATGACACTGTGCCAATCTCAGTAAAGATCCTTATCAGTCTCTTCTCTTCAAGGGTGCCATAATCTTGGAATCTAGTTGTATCAGGCGCACCTTTTTAAAAGAACAATATTCTGTAGAAGTGTTTAGAGTCATATTTTATATGTAAATGCAAGGAATTATCTATATAGTATCAAATATTTATGGATGTATGAAAACATTCTTGACTGAATTTCTCACTTTCCTTCTAAATATAACTATCATGTACTTTCAAATAGTGAGTAATCACCAGGAACAAGCCAAAGTTTAAGAAGAGAGCATTTAAAGCATTTTCTGATTTTCCTCTTCATAGTATATACTTAATATGGTTAGCTTTGAGCTCAAGTACAGATTTTTTCCAAGACTTAATTGCAAGACATTTGTTTGGAACTCAAAACTTACTGCCCATTGAAGCAATGCATTTCCTTTCCTGGGTGAACCCACAAAAGGCAAAGTATCTGGAACTGTGAGGCCTTACTTTTTCTTCTGTTATAAAATACACTTAGAGATATTTTTAAGCAGACAGATAATTCACTCCCTTTACAATACAATTCAGCATGGCTACTCACTGGAAAAGAAAACCCGAAAAATAGGAACAGAAACTCCAAAAGGAGGAGGGACGAGGGGCTTGCAGGGTGGATGTGAAGAGAAAGGCTGAACTAATGTTCCCCTTCCTCTTTTCTGATTTCGATTTGTCTTGGCTTTCACCATCTCTTAATTTCTCCAGTCTCTCTCCATTACCTTGAAAACACAAACCCATGCTGCTGGGAGTGATGGGAAGGGCAGTAATGGAAATTTCCTGCTCTTTCTCTCTCCTGCTTTTGCCTGTTCCTCCAGTGCCGTCTCTCATCTCCATTTCTCTCTCCCCAGTCTCCTCCATCTTCTCTCTTCTCTAGAAAGCCTTGTCTAGTGTCCTTCCTCCCTGAACCACATGCCCCATCGTTCCTTATAATGTATTCTTTCCACCTTCCAATTCACGCCTTGTTTGTCTCTTTCTTGTGCCCTTGGCCACCGCCGAGGTCGGGCTCTCACCCTCTCTCTTCTGCAACTCACATGATTCTCCCTGCCTCTTCTCTTCCGCTTTTCATCCATCCTCCATCCTGTAAGTAAGACACATTTCATCATCTTGCTCTCTTACTTAAGGATCCTGGTACTCTCGGTATCAAATCTAAACTCCTTATATCTGGCTCCCGTCTACCTCCTGTCATGCCCTTGCCAATCCTCCATCCATTTCATCTGACTGATTCCTTCCTAGACCCTCAAGCTGGGGTGGGCAGGACTCCTTCCGGCCCCTCAGTGTATTCTTCTAACTTAGCATTTCTAGTTGCATCCTTCTGCTTCTCCTATGAATCTGTGAGCACCTTGAGGGTAGACACTAAGTCTTTTATCTGTAGTGGAGTGTTGCAGGATTAAGTTCACTCCACTCCCAGTTTTGGGCACAGTGACAAGTAAAGTGAGGCCCTGGAAAAAGGTGAGAAGTGATGAGGAGTGACAAGGTCTAAGGAAGAGCAGCACACGTGAGAGGTGTGTCATTCTGGGCGTCAGAGGCTCTGTACTAGCATAAGGGAAAGGGATCCCCAGTGAAGGAGGGAAGTTCCCAGCAGCTGATGTGAGAGAGGACCACTTTCATAGCAGCCCGCTAGAGCACAGGCAAAGAACTGGGGCTAAATGGACACAAGTAAGCCAGGAACTTCTCCTGTTGTAATATATTATACCATAAACAAAAGCAAATATTAAAAATCAGCAACACAGCTCTAATGCTTAAGTCTTATATGCTCCATTGAAAATGAATGCTAAAAATTCTTTGAAATGCAGTAATTCTTGTGAAAAACACTTCCTATATTTTTCTAAAACAAAAAGAAACAAATATCTACATCTATCTATCCATCTGTTTATCCATCTACCTATCTATCTATCTATCATCTATCTATCTATCTATCTATCTATCTATCTATCTATCTATCATCTATCTATCTATCGAGTACATTCTGAAACAAACCCTGCTGAATGGTACTTAATAAGGAATATTAGTTAAGACTCCCTTTTGCGTTATGAAATCCTCCTTTATTTTACAAAGCCTTTTCCTCTCAGGCAAATCTTGTCCTAAAAAAACAATGCTTTTAACACGAGCAACAAAACTAGACCCAGATTCCTGGTAACACAAACATTTGTCTTAGAATTTAAAATTCTTAGGAGTTGGGGGTGGCCATCTATTAACCATGTCAGGCCATAAGGGAAACACCACTTCACTAATTCTGCAACGGAAATTCTTTTTCTTTTTTCTATCCAAATCTGCTGACGCCCAGAAACAACAACAACAATAAAAATCAATCAAGGTCTACATAAATATGTAATTTAATATAGGTTTTAAAAAGAGAAATAGAAAGTGTTCCATTTCATACTTTAGTACAATGACTATTTAATATATACAGCAAATAAAAAATACTGTTGTTCTTTCTTTGGGTAATGGGGAAGGCAGAGAACAAGGGAAGATGAGGAAAGAAATAGAATTAGAAAGAGATAGAAAGATCTCTTGAGATAGAAAGATCCAGAGACAGAGACCCCAGAGAACTCAATATGCAAGTGGAAAGATAGAGAAAGACAAAGAGCAGAGCCAGAAAGGTAGAAGGGTTAAGCTTTGGTGGTTGATTGAATGTGAGGCGTGAGAAGAGAAAGATGTTGCAAAGGACATAGAGGTTTCAAATCTCAGTAGAAGGTGGTACCACTAACCCAGATGAGGAACACCAAAGAGGAATGGGATAGGGAAAGGAGCTATCTTGATAGACATAGTTTATTTGAAGGAGCTGTAGATGAACCAGGTGAGGTTATACTTAAAGAGTTGAAAATACAAGACTCAGAGCTAGGGACTTACATTTTGAATTCATCCCTTTAGAGATGACAACTAAAACTGTGAGAGTGAAAGGAAGTGCTAGGTGGAGAGTGAAGAAAGAAAAGTGCAAAAGTAAACGTTAAAGAACGACCTCAGAGGAAGCATACAAACGGCCAACAGGTGTGTGAAAAGATGCTCAGCATCACTAATCATCAGGGAAATGCAAATCAAAACCACAGTGAGACATCACTTCACACCCGTTAGAATGGCTATTATCAAAAAGACAAGAAATATCAAGTGCTGGCCAGGATATGGAGAGAAAGGAAGCCTTGTGCACTGCTGGCGGAAATGTAAATTAGGGCAGCCACTATAGAAAACCACTATGGAAGTTCCTCAAAAAATTAAAAATAGAAATGCTATATGATCCAGCAATTACACTTCCAGGTATTTATCTGAAGTAAATTAAAACACTAACTTGAAAAAATATATGCACCCCCTGTTCATTGCCACATAATTTACAGTAGCCAAGGCATGGAAACAACCTAAGTGTCCATATATTATAGTATGTGTATAAACACAATATTATTCATCCATAAAAAAGAATGAAATATTGCCATTTTCGACAGCATGGATGGACCTTGAGGGTGTTTTGCTAAGTGAAATAAGTCAGAGAAAGACAAATACCATACGATCTCACACGTGGAATCCTAAAAAAAATAAAATGAGCTCATAGACACAGAGAACAGTTTGGTGTTTGTCGGAGCACCAGAGGCAGGGATTGGGGGTGGGCGAAATGGGTGAAGGTGGTCAAAAAGTACGAACTTCCAGTTATAAAATGAATATGTCCTGGGATGTAATGTACAGCTTGGTGACTATAGTCAATACTATATTGTATATTGGAAAGTTTCTAAGAGAGTAGATCTTAAAGGTTCTCATCACAAGAAAAAAATGTAACTATGTGTGGTGAAGGATGTTAACTAGACTTATTGTGGTGATCATTGTACAATATCTACAAATATCGAGTCATTATGTGTACACTTTTTATATGTCAATTGTATCTCAAAAAAAGTGAAAAAAGGAATGGCTTCATTAAAGTATTGTGATAACTTTTTAAAGTGAAAGCAATGTGATTGAATATGCAGCATTATTTTGCAATATTTTGGTTTGACATTTTGTGATATATTGATCTAAATGCCTATTTCTAATTTGATTTATGGTTATACTTTGCTTTAATGATAAAGTATCTTGCAAAGATACACAGAATCAAAGGGAAGAAGTGAATCATTGGCACCACTTACTGAAAAAACGATACTCATTCTTCTATTCTATACATTAATTATGCAAAAGTTTTTACTGAAATCCAGATGGTCGATTTCTGTCTTTCCTGGTATCAATTGGTTGTTCTCGCACGTTAATTGGGAAGTGTTGTATTTTTAAATTTTTAACAAATAGGTTGAAGGCCCACTGAAGCTCTTCATTTGGTAGATCTTTAAATTGGTTAGAAAATTATATTTCCAAGTTTTCTCTCAAGTTTTTTAGGTGTGTAGATATGAAAGGTTTAGTAGGTGTCGTGTTTGCATTCATTAGGCAACAAAATCACTTCACGATGAAAACATCGCCAAACTTCAGTTTTCAAAATGCCCCTCTCTGTAATACAGGTTTGTTTTGAAAAGTAATTAATTTCTCACTCTTCAGCTGACTTCGTTTCAGATCTGATTAGACCATTGCTATTTCCTAATGTGGCTGACGGAAGCCACTTGCTAAAAGGTCATTTCTGCCATTTCCTGTTCCCTCACAATATCATCTTCAATCCATAGCTTCTTTGCAGGGATAATTAAAACCATTTGTTCATTTTTTGAGGATTAGTTTGTTTAAAACTGGTTATTATAACCCATAAATCCATGTAAACTGCAGTTTGTGGCAACATGCTGAAAGCAAGTGAATGGATGAGATCACAAAGGTCAAGCTCATCATTGCCATGCCCAGTCTTCCCTGGGACATCTTGTGCACCTGACATGACGCAGATGGAGTGGGAGTGACCATGCTATTCTGTACATAGACGTTAGTAAAGCCTTGAAAGTGGATTTCAAAACGTTAGGAAAGCATGATTTCCTACTCATCTTTAGATTAAAAAATATATATAAATAGGATTCTATTATTTTCTCCCCATACCCCAGGGGTTGGTCTTCTAAAACCCGGAGGATGTGTGTCCCCACTTTGGAGACTACTGCTTCAGAGTAGTAGTTCTCAAACTTTAGAGTATCCAAGAATTTCTTGGAGGTTATTTATTTATTTAAGTCAGATTTATTGAGGAATAACTTACATGTAGTAAAATTGACCTTTTTTTTAAAAAGTTTTATTTATTTATTTATTTATTTGGCTGTGTTGGGTTTTTGTTGCTGCGCGCGGGCTTTCTCTAGTTGCAGCGAGCAGGGGCTACTCTTCGTTGCGGTGTGCAGGCTTCGTACTGCGGTGGCTTCTCTTGTTGCAGGGCACGGGCTCTAGGCACACGGGTTTCAGTAGTTGCGGTTTGCAGGCTCTAGAGTGCAGGCTCAGTAGTTGCGGTGCACGGGCTTAGTTGCTCCGCGGCATGTGGGATCTTCCCGGACCGGGGCTTGAACCCGTGTCCCTTGCATTGGCAGGTGGATTCTTAACCATTGCACCACCAGGGGAGCCCTAAAATTGACCTTTTTAGGTATATAGTTATATGAGTTTGGGCCACTGTGTGTATAACCACCACCACAATTAAGATATGGAAAATTTCTATCATCCCCACAAATGACCTTGTGATTCTCTGCAGTCCGCCCCTTCTCCCTACCATCAACCCCTGGCAATCACTGATGTGATTTCTGTCCTTATAGTTTTTCTTAAAAGTTGAGATAAAATTCACATTAACTTACAATTAACCATTTTAACCATTTTAAAGTGCACAATTCAGTGATTTTTAGTATATTCACAACGTTGTCCAATCATCACCTCTATCTGATTCCAGGAGATTTTCATCACCCACAAAAGAAACCCCATGCCCATTAAGCAGTCTGGAAATATTTATTTTAAAAGCTAGTTAAACATGCAGATTCCCAAGTCCCAGAGATTCTGATTTAGCAAATATGAGTTGGGGCCCTAGAATCGGCATCTTTAACAAGCCTCCTGGTGTTTCTGATGCAGGTGGTCCCCAAACCACATTTTCAGTAACTCTCTTCTAAAGAGAAAGCTATTTCAATGTAGCACAATACAGTCTAATTTTAGAAGAGACATACATGTAGTAATCAGACTGTTTCCTTAGAAGTATAACCTAGATCTCCCTGGGACCTCACCATTGTCTTCCAACAAATGAGGTCTCATTAGCAAGGACAATTAAATTTTTTCTTTCATTAACCCCCTGCTCATTCAGGACCTCTATCTCCTCAGCAAAGACTCTTCAGATATTTCTGAGCATCTACAAGGGATGTTTCACATCTCTTTGTCTCTGTCCTCTAATCAAAGTCACTTAAAGACTCCCTCTAGTGTCACAATTCATGGTGGCCATGCCAAGAATGTCAAAGTCCATGGCAAATATACTGTCTTCCACGCCTCCCTATCTTAGGCTGGGTTCCCTGACTCTGAGATGGAGAACTGTGGGCAGAAAGTTTAGGCAGGAATGCTCTCAGGAGATACACCTGCAAAGAAGGAAGGAAGGCAGATTGAGCAGAGGGAGAGGCCAAGAGCTCAGCTAGTGTTGTGGCCAAATCTGGAGAGAGGATGGCATTTCAGTATTGTCCCATATTGAGGCAAGCCACCTGGACCTTTGTATTCCTATCCTGGTCTAGCTGGCTTGCCTAGTAAAATGACTCCTACTATCATTCCTGAGGAGTCTGAGCCCCTGTTACCATGATTCTGCAGCTTTTGTTATCTGTTAGTTTACTATTAAAACAAGCAAGTGAGAGCCAAGAGACGCTCCTGTGGATTACTTCGACACCCTGCCCCCATTGTGTAGTGGCATCTCTTATCTTCTCCTGAAGATCCAGATCTATTACCCGTCCACCAAGCTCCAGTGAGAAAGGGATTTTGACAGAAAATATCATAATACTCCTGAAGTCAGTGGAGCTTTAAAAGACTGTACTTTGCCTTTAAGATGCTCTGATGTGTAACTTGTTTATTAAAAAAATATTCTAGGTGGAAAAGAAATAATTTGGTGAAATATTTCTGAGCTGCTCTGTTCTGATCCCACAAGAAACCAAAACTCTTTTTTCATCAAGAAATCAAAACTCTTCATTGATCCTGAATCCTTGTCTAGCTACTTCCCACCTCTTTTCTTTCAAGGACAAAATATTCAAAAGATAGTCTATACTAGCATTTTCCAAAGCATCTAAGAAATACTGCTTTCATAGTATTGAAAAGCAATTTTATGGTAAATGCATTTGGGAATCTTAGTTATTAGTAATAGCTAAGTTTTGCTGATGGCTTACTATAAATCAAGCATTATGCTAAGAGATTTCAAAGAATTGTCTCATTTATTTTATTCAGGCAGTTACTCATTCAACAAATATTTATTGAGTTCCTACTATGTACCAGTCCCTGTAATAGATGCTGGGACTATAATGTAATATAGCAACTACAAAAGACATAGTTCCTACCCTTGAGGGGCTCACACTTTAGTGGGAAGAGAAATATTAATCAAAGAATCACAAACAAATGTAAAATTGCAGTGGTGCTTAATGATATAAAGGAGAGATACATGGTAGTGTAGGAGAATATAGTTGAGAAATTGAATTAGAAAAGTTATGGGCAAGGGGGGAAGTGGGGAGGTGGTGGTGGGATGAATTGGGAAATTGGGATTGATGTATACACACTAATATGTATAAAATAGATAACTAATAAGAACCTGCTGTATAAAAAATAAATAAATAAAATTAAATTTTTTAAAAAAAGGAAAGTTATGGGACTTCACTAAGAAGCTAGAAACTGGGCTGGGATTGGAATAATGAATAGGATAAGTTCATTATGACATATATAATGAATATATATATATATATAATATATTCCAGAATGAGAGGAAAGAAAGAATGAAGAAGAAAAAATGTTTAAAATTATTGACCAAGAACATGGGATGTCTTCCCATTTCTTTGTATCATCTTCAATTTCCTTCACCAATGTCTTGTATTTTTCAGAGTATAGGTCTTTCACCTCTTTGGTTAAGTTTATTCTTAGGTATTTTATTGTTTTTGATGTGATTTTATTTTTTTTTATTTTTATTTTTTTTAAAGGAATTCCTTTATTTTTATTATTTATTTATTTATTTTTGGCTGAGTTGGGTCTTCGTTTCTGTGCAAGGGCTTTCTCCAGTTGCGGCAAGCGGGGGCCACTCTTCATCGCGGTGCGCGAGCCTCTCACTATCGCGGCCTCTCTTGTTGCGGAGCACAGGCTCCAGACGCGCAGGCTCAGTAGCTGTGGCTCACGGGCCCAGTTGCTCCCCCGCATGTGGGATCTTCCCAGAACAGGGCTCGAACCCGTGTGCCCTGCATTGGCAGGCAGATTCTCAACCACTGCGCCACGAGGGAAGTCCTGATGTGATTTTAAAAAGGATTGTTTTCTTGCTTTCTCTTTCTGATAGTTCATTATTAGTGTATAAAAAGCAACAGATTCCTGCATATTAATCTTGTATCCTGCAACATTACTGAATTCATTTATTAGTTATAATAGTTTTTTGTCAGAGACTTTAGGGTTTTCTACATATAGAATCATGTCATCTGCAAAGAGTGACAGTTTTACCTCTTCCCTTCCAATTTGGATGCCTCTTTTTTTTGTCTGATTGCTGTGGCTAGCACTTCCAATACTATTTTAAGTAGAAGTGGTGAGAGTGGACATCCTTGTCTTGTTCTTGATTTTAAAGGAAAACTTTCAGCTTTTCACCATTGAGTATGGTGTTAGCTGTGGGTTTGTCATATATAGCCTTTATTATG
Organism: Balaenoptera physalus; assembly: GCF_965194825.1. NCBI lineage: Eukaryota > Metazoa > Chordata > Mammalia > Artiodactyla > Balaenopteridae > Balaenoptera > Balaenoptera physalus. Next base: position 57,016,588 of record NC_138899.1, on the reverse strand, counting down.
TTGAGATATGTTTCTCTCTACCAACTTTGATGAGAGTTTTTTATCATGAATGGATGTTGAATTTTGTCAAATGCTTTTTCTGCATCTATTGAAATGATCATGTGATTTTTATCCTTCCTTTTGTTAATGTGGTATATCACATTGATTGATTTGTGGATATTGAACCATCCTTGCATACCTGGAATAAACCCCACCTGATCATGCTGTATGATTCTTTTTCTATATTGTTGAATACGGTTTGCTAATATAATTTTGTAAATCAACTATACTTCAATACAAAAGCTATTGACCAAAATTCTTCCATATTTGATTTTTAAAAAAAAATCAACCCATAGATCCAGAAATCTTGGTAAATTCCAAGCAGGATAAATACAAAGAAAACCATACCTAATCATACCATAGCCAAATCACTGAAAACCAAAAATAAAGAAAAAAATCTTAAAAGCAACCAAAAGAAAAAAGATACCCCCCACACCCACACACACAAGAAGAATCAAGCTGCCTCTCTGGTCAGAAACAGTGGATTCTAGAAGACAGTAGGCTTTAAAGGACTGAAAGAAAAAACAAAATTTCAACCAGAAATCTACATCCATTGAACATATCTTCCAGAAATGGAGAGATTACAACGTTTTCAGATAAAAATGGAGAGATTCATTGCCAGCAGACTTGCACTTCAAGAAATGCCAAACGAAATTCTTCACACTGAAGGGAAATATTACCAGGTGGAAGTTCAGATCTACAAGATGAAATGGAAGACACTGGAAATGGCAAACATGTGGGTAAACATATATGATCATTTTAATCTTTTCTTTAAATTTTAAAAATCAAGGGCACATGTGCAGAACTGCATATGGTCAGGTTGGCACCACCACTCCCAACTGGGCTACACTTCCTAGAATCCCTATGCCTGTGTGGTTCTAGGTAAGAGTTGACCAAAAAAGAACTTACCTGAGATCTGGAAAGCAGAAATAAAGCAGAGGCCATTACTCTGGAAAGGCTGTGGTGGTCAGACACACCGATAGACAGGTGCAGAGATAACTGGCTGATTTCAGTTTGCCCTCATTCTCCTTCTGTTCTGTGTCCAGCTAACCTTGCCAACTGCTGAACCTGCTGAACCTTCTCACCAAGAGTGACCCCAAACTCAGCACCAAGTACTTGACTGCAGGCCCACAGAGCATTAGAATTACTTTGGTAAAAGTTGCCAACAACTACCATATTTTCTTTCTGATATGTGGTACTATTTTTAGTCTTCAGCTTAACTGACTTCCCTTTATGGTATTTGACGATCTCACTTTCCTTAAAGCTATCTGCTCTACTCTTGGCTTTGTGGACACTATAATCTCCTGGTTCTACCTCACTGGTTGCTTTCCAGTCTCCTGATTTCATCTGCCGATCCTAAAACTGTGTGCCCTTCAGGGTTCTGTCCTAGGTGCTCTGTTCTTCTCACCCAGCACACTCTCTGAGAGTGATATTGTCCATTAAATCAGCAAACGGAAGTTGGAACTCTACTAGCTACTGGGAGACCAAAGATAAAAGATACTGATCCTGCCCTCAGGGTACCCAAAGTCTATTGGGGGAAACAGAATATTAGTAGAAGCTTGTTTATAATATAGCAGAGTGAGTGGTGGGAGAAGGTCGGACCATGAAGGGCCTTATGTAATTATAAGGAGTTTTGAATTATTCTTGAAGGTAAAGGGAAATCAGTCAAAGATATCATGAAGTGACATAATTAGATTTTCATTTTAGAAGGATCATCCCAGAAATGATATGGAGAAGAGATGAGAGGGATGAGAGGGTAACAAGATTGGAGACAGAAAAACAGGAGGTTTCTGCAGCCAACCAAAAAGTTATGATTAAGGTCAGAACCAGGACAATGGCAGGGAGATTAAGAAGAGGGGAGAGAATAGATGGCTATGAAAGAGGTAAATTTGACAGGATTTGGTTACCATTTGGATATAAAAAGTAAAGGTATGAAAGGTTTAAGGAGGACCTAAGGTTTCTAATTTGGTTAACAGATTAAAATGGGTTACTACTGAATAGGATAGGGACCAAAGGGGAGAACAAGTTTTGAGGGAGAAAGGATGAGTTCAGTTTTGAGTCTAGGACACCTGCAAGTCCTTATATTAGGATTATTCAGTGTTGGCACTATTGACAATTTAGGCCGAATAATTCTGTGTTTTAAGTGGTTGTCCTGTTCATTGCAGGATGTTTAGCAGCATTCCTGGCCTAACCTAGTAGATGTTAGTACCGCCTTATTCCCAGTTCTGAAAATCAAAAATGTCTCCAGACATTGCCAAATGTTCCTTGGGGGACAAAATCATTCCCTGTCGAGAATCACAGATTTAGATGGAGATTGTCCCCAGGGTTTCAACTGCCACACATAAGCCAACATACTCACATTTGCATTTCAACCGACCTCTTCTTCCCAACTCTAGGCTCATACAATAAACAGCTTACTAGACATTTCCAGATTGGCTGGGCAGGATGAAGGCCCAATGCAGTTAGGGATGATATTTATGTTCCATCTGCACAAATTCTATTCAAAATCCCATTCAAGGTTGTGTCAGTTCTTTAAAATGCATAAGGGGCACAAACTGTTGTCAAATTCTTGTCTGTATAGAGTTTGTATATTTAGGAATGTATTTTTGAGAAAGAAAATTTAAATGAACTAAAACAGTGTTAAGTTGCTGCTCTTCTTAAAATAAAATTGTTTAGATTTTTTTTTTTTTTTTTTTGTACAGCTCTACCTTCTAGAGGTTTCACTGCAGTAAGAAGTAATGTTTGGGGGACGGTAGTCCTCAAAGGATGTCCTGCAGATGTCACAGCACAGCTGACCTTTCCTACTTAACATATTTTGTACAATAGTAAAAAATAAAGTGCACGGGAACTGTTTGGGGGATTCTGAGGTGCACCCACGAATCTTCACGAGCTGTGATGTGTTTTTATGTGGCCGCCTGACATGGAGCAGGCAGAGTGGGGCTGGCTGAGCTGCCCATCCCGTGCCAGTGACAAGCCTGCCCACACTGGCCTCAGATGCCCAGTGAAGCCACTGAAACGAGTGAGGGAGGGCTGTGGAGAACTCCTTTCAGTTTTATCTCCATCAATAAAGTGGCCTTTCTGAAAAAAAAAAAAAAGGGGGAAAGTGAGAAAGAAAAAATTTTATTTTTATTTTGGGACTCTCTTTTCTCCTGGGAGTAATGGCTCCTTAGTACCTAAATAGGTAGATCTCTTAGGACCTTAGGGAAATCTGTGAATTCAGAAACAGACTGTTCACTTACCTGACATTGGCCGGATAATAGGGTTGTCCTAAATTCATGGATTTAAATATGTCAAGGAGAACTCATTCTCTCAGTGTGGGAATACAGCTGACATTTTGGCCTTCATTTTATTATCTTCTCCAATAATACAATGAGAATATGTTTAGAGTAGAAAAGTTTTAAAACATAAAAAGGATAAACAAACATGTTCACGAACTGACTGCTCAGATATAACCTAGATTTTATATCCTTATTATATGTTTTTTAAAAGTTGGAATTTTTTTTTTTTTTAAATAGGAGCACACCACTATTTATTTATTTACTTATTTATTTTTGGCTGTGTTGTGTCTTCGTTTCTGTGCGAGGGCTTTCTCTAGCTGCGGCAAGCGGGGGCCACTCTTCATCGCGGTGCGCGGGCCTCTCACCGTCGCGGCCTCTCTTGTTGCGGAGCACAGGCTCCAGACGCGCAGGCTCAGTAATTGTGGCTCACAGGCGCAGTTGCTCCCCCGCATGTGGGATCTTCCCAGACCAGGGCTCGAACCCGCGTCCCCTGCATTGGCAGGCAGATTCTCAACCACTGCGCCACCAGGGAAGCCCTAAAAGTTGGAACCTTGTTGGATATATAGTTTTGTGTTCTAGCCTTTTAAGCAGTACATTGTGAAGATTTTATGACTCTACTATGATTTCGTTAGCCATTCCTAGTGAACAATTTGTTTTCAATATTATAAATAATGCTGTACAAAACATCCTTGGACCGAATCTCTGATACCATCTCTGTGTATTTCCTCAAGCTAGAGTCCTAGAGGGGTGTAAAATGTTTCCAGGCTCCTGATGCATGCTGTATTGCATCCCGGGAAAACCGTGCCACTTTACACACTCACCTAATGTGTAAGGTAAGCCCCTTACCCCGTTCTTTTCTTTATTATCAAGGCTTTAAAAAAAATTTTTGCCTGTCTGATGTGCATAAGCATTTTTTTTCACCTTAGGATGGGCCATAAGATTTGTGTTATTAGTTGTTTTCTACGAGGTCCAGTGCCCATTGTTACAGTGGGGAAGGAAGAGCATTCAGGCTGATCTGCTGCTTGGGGAGCCTAGGCCCGGTCACCATGGGGAGGGCTGTGAAGTGGGTTTGCAGCCCCACACCCCTGTATGCTCAGATGCCTCCTTCAAAGTCCCCTGCCTTAGGGGCACCCAGCATCTTTATGCTTCTCTCCCCTATCCAATCTTGCTCTCTAAAGGATTTAATAGATGTTGGTAAGGCTAAATTTCTTCACCACGGATAGGCATCTAAATTTTGATTTTATTTGTTTTACTTACAAACACAATGGTAAGTTTCTTCTACCCTGCCGGGTCCTACAAGTCTTGGAGGGTTAAGAGACGACCCCTGTCCTGAAAGACTGAGCTGGTCCTGAGATCTCGTCCTGAGAAAGCGAGATCCATGCCTGTATGTTAAGTATCTACTCTTGAAACCTGAAGGACCAAGTGGCAGAACAGAGGGAGGGAGGAAATAAGGCTGCCTGTGGGAGCAGGCAGACCTGTGGACGAGAGAGTCCCAGTTTGCTCTGTTGGTTGGTGTGTTGGCTTTGTGCTGTGGATGTGGTGGTATACGATATTCTTTCCTCTCTTCCTCCTTCTCTCCCTTCCCTTTCTTCCTTCCTTTTTCACATTACAAAAACAACACATGCTCGTTTGAACCTGCATTTGTTACAACAAGCATGTGTTATTTTTGTAATTTAAAATAATACCAAAGGAAATAAAAGGTTTTCCCTTTCCCCATCATCCACCCCTCTGAGGCAATCATGTTAACAGACTGGTATGTGACCCTCCACACCTCTCCCTGCACTTACACAACACGTACCACCATGGCCTTGGGGGGGACCTCTTCCCTTCTTTTCCTTTTCTTATTATGCCTATTACTATTATTATTATGCCCATTACCCTGCAGCTTGCTTTGTTAACTTAATAATACATCATGTACGTCATTTCAAATCAATGTACATAGGCTAATTCCTCCTCCTTTTTAAAAATAGACAGTTTTTCACTAAGGAGAGTAATAGGTGCACATGGTACAAAGTTCAAGCAGTACAAATGCACATGGCGAAGTGTTTGTCTGCCTCCCATCCTAGACCCTCAGTCCTTTACCCCAAAGGTGACAACTGTACATAATAACAGGATGTTAAGAAGGATTTTTCCTTTCTCCCTGGAATTGGCAAGTAGGTCCAGAGCTGAGGACAAAGAGGCAAAACGACTGTACATTCTAGAGTCCTGCCAACATTTGGGGCTGGACACCTTCCCCTGAGTTGACTTGAGTGGCCGAGAGGTGCCCTAATGCCATTAGCAGGCACCCTGCCTAACGCCCTAGTATATAAGAAGAGGGCTGGTGAGGTGAGAGAGGAAACTGTTAACGTGGGCCTTAAGCAGAGACAGAAGGTAGTTTTCTCGTGCATATTACCCCTCGCACCCCCGAAGCCAGGTGAGCGGGGAAGGGTCCAAGGGGAAGACGATGAATGGGGTTGGCCGTGGCACAGCCGCTTGCCCATGATTTTCCTCAGCATGGATCCTAGAGTTTCCTGTGAGTCAGGAGCACAGTTTCATGGAAAGAAGTGAGAGCCACGTGGCTGCTCCACGCCAGGGGACAACACCAGCAGCAAAGGCTGTGGGATGTGCCACAGGGCAGGAGCGGAGCAGGGGGAGGAAGGCTGCTGAGAGGTGGGTGGTCTCCTCAGGACACTATGGCGGAGGGGGGAACGCTGGGCCTACTGCCCTTGAAGTGCCCCCTTTGGACAATGGCCACACAGAGGGCAAGATGACCACGGTTTAGCTAGAAACAGTGTCAAGCAACAAGGAGAGGATTATAATTGTACCCACGTAAATAAAGAGACCTTCATTCTCCGCCCCAGATGTCTTCTCAGTCTGGGAAGCTCTGGGCAGTCGCTCTCCATTGGAGTAGTGCCACCTCATAGAGTGCAGTTTGGAAGTTTGTGGAGGTGCTTTTGGGAGCTGTCAGAACGAAAGGGAACCATTCTTGGCACCCTTGTCGGGGACCAGGGATGGTAGACGACCTGTAGTGCACAAATGCCACCTTACTGTAAAACGTGTCCCACACAATTATTCAGTGCTCTGCTCGCTCACGTAAGTGAGAAACCTGTATATGATTATCTGAGCCTAGGACCAAACTATGTTTTAAATGTAAATATCTTTATAATCTCATTTTAATATTTATTCAAGTATATAAATACAAAAATTATTTGCAATGTTTTAATATTTGCTGAATTTCATTATGCAGTGATTATGGGTTATGATTTGGCATGCCCCTTCTCCAACAACCCTAAACTTTTAGCTAGGGGCTATGGGACACACTGTGGTATTTCTGCTATAATCGCAGGATTTCATTGAGTTTGTAAAAGGGTCTTATTAAGTAGTGTAGACTTTGAACAGGCTGAGATGGTTGCATTTTTGTTTTAAGTCATTTATCATGTTTTCCTCCTGCTCTAATTGCACACACTAAGGGGAAAGAAAGAGAATTACTGTCTGCTGAGAACCTGAAATATGCCGAGATAATGCTGTGGAACTAACTTGGAATCCTCAGGATCACTAGTTTTCCATTTTATTCATGAGGAAAGTTAGGCTTTAATTATGAGTAAAGTAACCTGCTTGAGTCATCTGTCTCTCCCTACTCCCCGGCCCCCTCGCGCCCCCGGCCCTTTTCACTCACATTTTGAACTTCAAGTGTTTTTGTTTCTCTTTTATGCAAAGTAACCACCTTTTCTCAAAGTGACATCCTTCTTCTTTGGTGGTCGTTTATATCCCCAAACTCTGGTTTCCTTTGGGTCACAACCTAAATTGACTCTGGCTTCTTTCTCTTTTGATTTTCACAGATAATTTTTCACATGTAACTTTTCTTCTACAGTGGCTCCTGAATTTCACCTTCTCTTCCTAACAGTCAAGTCCCTTGACACTTCACATTTGTATACAGGTAGGTTATGTATCTTCTCTAAGCCTAGGTTTTCCATTTGTAAAATAGAAATAACAGTGACTGCTGCTTAATAAGAGCTCAATAAAGGTTACCCAGGATGCCAGTAAGGAAAACAGAATTTACAACTACTACTGAGCCTTGGCAGGCCCTGAAGGGGTTCTATTCAGACCCCAACCGGTGTACTGCAATCCAGTTCTGGCACTGACCACCTGGAGTGAGCACAGATCCCACAAGTTAAAGGGCATAGTCTACAGCATGAATCCCCTCACTTTAGACCAACTGCCTACAAACCTGGGGGGTTCCCAAGCCCCCCTCAAGTGCGATAATTCACTAGAATGACTTACCGAAATCAAGAAAATGCTAAGCTTATGATTACAGTTTTATCATAAAGGATACAAATCAGGAACAGCCAAATGAAGAGACACATAGGGTGAGGTCTGGCAGAGTTCCAAACACAGAGATTTCATGCCCACTCCCCGTGGAATCAGGGTTCATCACCCTCCTAGCACACTAATGTGTTCACCAACCAGGAAGCTCCCCTCGGCTTTGGTGTCCAGAATTTTTATTGGAGTTTTGGCCATGTAATTAAGCTCAGTCTCTAGCATCCCTCTCGTCCCCGGAGGTCAGGAGGTTGGGCTGATATCACATGATCCAAGGCTCCAACCCTCTAATCACGAGGTTGGCTTTTCCAGCATGACTAGCCCACATCAGGCTCTTTCACCATGAGTCACCTCATTAGCATAAATTCAAGTGTGGCTCAAGGGGCTCAAGAGTAACAAAGACACTCCCATCTGTGCCCAGAATCTGAGACAAAGACCAAATTCTTTATATGACAGTCTCCAAAGCACAGTGTGAAAACCATTGACCAACGGAACAAACTCTAAGCTTTTCAACATAATACAGCCTAAATAGATTATAAATTCCACAAGGGTAGGGATCTGGCTTATTCACTGTTATTCCCCCATAGAACAGCACAGTGCCTAGCATACAATGGGTGTTCAATAATGTGTATGGAAGGGTTTCCTTAAACTCAGTCATATGTTGTCTTAGGACTTTTTTTTCCTAGTTACTTCAAGCACCAAGATGTATTTTCCCTCCGCCACATCTAGTGTGTAAGCTCCTGGAGGCTAGAGGCCACTGAACACTCTGACTAAGTGTGTGATAAATGTGATAATCCTCCATTGTGAACAATCTCAGAGAATGATTTACATCAAATGGCACTGTAGTTTAACAGAAAACAGATATCATACATGATCTGGCCAGAACACAAATAATTCACAATGGTAATTTCAGAAAATCATTTACAATTAAATTCTGGTGTCTCTTGTTTAATTGAGAAAAGACTATAAAAGTTTAGGGTGTGTGGAATCGCTTTAGAAAAAGGGTAAAGTGTTCTAAGAGATAGCTTTTTTTTTTCTTTTTTTTTCTACTCTGTTGAGGTGTGATTGACAAAACCGTAAGATATTTAAAGTGTACATCACGATGATTTGAGATATATATATATATACACACACACATTTTGAAAGGATTCCTCGCTTCCAATTAATTAATACATTCATCACCTCACCTTTTTTTCCTAAGAACATTTAAGTTCTACCCTCTTAACAAATTGCAATTATACAATACAGTATTATCAAGTATAGTCACCATATTATACATTAGATCCTCATACCTTATTCATCTTATAATGAAAGTTTGTATCCTTTTACCAACCTCTCCCTATCCCCCTCAGCCCCCAGCCTCTAGCAACCACTTTTTTACTAAGAGATAGTTTTTGAAGCTGTTAGTAGATTTACATTTTATTATTAGAAATATTTCTTAACATTTCTCTCACTCCAGTGATGGTCAGTGTGCTTGGTATGAAGTCATTTTAGATGATGAGGAACTGCACTCTCTTTCCCTCCTTCTTACCTCCCACTCCAACTATAAATATAAATGACTGTTTACTATAACCATTTGGTTCTGAGAAAAAAGACTTTTCCATAACCTACTGCCCACATCCATGCCTATTTCCTCTTTGCTAACTATTTTGATTGTTTTGCCCAGACCTAACCACTTCCTATTTCTTCTCTTGCCTCTATTTACAATTTTGTCCTTTGGAAATTACCACTAAATAGTACTGCTTGTCATCTACACCTGGACCTGCAGTCTTACAGGGGTATTGCCAAAGAATATAGTTAAAGTGACAAAAATGGACCGAAAGTGACTAAAATTTAAATATAAAAGAAACTAGTATCTACCTCATACCCATTAGGAAGGCTGCTGTCAAAAAACAAAATAACAAGTGTTGGTGAGGATGTGGAAAAATTAGAACTTTTGTACACTGTTGGTAGGAATGTAAAATGGTGGAGCTGCTGTGGAAAACATCATGGTGTTTTCAAAAAATTAAAAATAGAATTGCCATGTGATTCAGAAATTCTACTTCTGGGTATATATACAAAAGAATGGAAAGCAGGGACTAGAAAAGATATTTGTACACTCATGTTCATAGCAGCATTATTCACAAGAGCCAAAAGGTGAAAGCAACCCAAGTACCCATCAGTGGAAGAATGGATAAACAAAATGTGGTGTATACATACAAAAGGATATTTTTCAGCCTTAAAAAGGAAGGAAATTCTGACATATGCTACATGAACAAAATTTGAGGACATTATGCTAAGTGAATTAAGACAGTCACAAAAGGACAAATACTGTATGATTTCACTTATATGATGTGTAAAGGAAAAAATATGTTGCCTGCCATTCCGGTTCTACAAGGATCAAGCCATTAGCCACTGCAGTTGCCCACTGACAGTGTGCCTGAGGGGAATTCAGGATGGTGAAAAACAGGAAGCATTCTGGGCTCTGGACACCAGTCCCTAGATAGTTAAGATACATATCTAAGGAAAAATTTCAATGACCCCAGATTCCTGCATCTTCCCATACAGAGAAAAGCACTAACATCATTAACTTGAGATGCCTGTTCTTTGTGATAAGCGGTAATCTTTTGATGTTTGACTACATGTTTTTAATTAATTTATTTATTTTTGGCTGCGTTGGGTCTTCATTGCTGCACGCGGGCTTTCTCTAGTTGCGGCGAACGGAGGCAGCTCTTTGTTGCGGTGCACGGGCTCTAGGCGCACAGGCTTCAGTAGCTGCAGCACACAGGCTCAGTAGTTGTGGCTTGCAGGCTCTAGAGCGCAGGCTCAGTAATTGCAGTGCATGGGCTTAGTTGTTCTGCGGCATGTGGGATCTTCCCGGACCAGGGCTTGAATCTGTGTCCCCTGCATTGGCAGGTGGATTCTTAACCATTGCACCACCAGGGAAGCCCATGTTTTTTCCCCAGTGAAAAAATTCATACATATCCTGGCTCCTCCTTTACTTCTTTGAAACAGTTTCTCAGAGCTATCTGAGAGGTTGTCTCCAAGGCTACAGTTCTCAGTAAGACACTGAATAAACTCAACTCACAGCTCTTATGGTGTGTGTGTGTGTGTGTGTGTGTGTTTACATTGACAGATGTGATGGTTAATTTTATGTGTCAACCTGTCTGTGCCATGGGATGTCCAGTTATTTGTTCAAACATTCTGGGTGTGTCTGTGAGGATTGTTTTGGATGAGATTAATATTTGAATTGGCAGACTGAATAAAGCAGACTGTCTTCCCTAATGTGGGTGGCCTTCCTCCAATCAGCTGAAGGTTTGAATAGAACAAAAAGGCTGACTCTCCTATGATTAAGAAAGAATTCCTCCTGCCTGACTGCTTGAGCTGGGACTTCAGTCTTTTTGTGCCTTCAGACTCCAGCTGAAACATCAGCTCTTCTTGGGTGGCAAGCCTGCCAGATTTCAGACTGGGGCTACACCCTCAGCTCTCCTAAGTCTCCAGCTTGCCAACCGAAGAGCTTCAGACTTCTCAGCCTAGATAATTGTGTGAGCCAATTCCTTATAATAAATCTCTTTGTTTCTCTATCTTTATGTCTATATTTATATCTATACATCCTGTTAGTTCTGTTCCGCTAGAGAACACTGCCTATTACATATGAGATACCAACAGTAGTCAAATTCATAGAGAGAGAAAGTAGAACAGTGGTTGGCAGGCGCTAGGAGCAGGGAGAATGGGGAGTTGTCGGTTAACGAGTATAGAGTTTCAGTTTTGCAAGATGAAGAGAGTTCTGTGGATGGATGGTGGTGATGGTAGCACAACAATGTGAATGTACTTGATGCCACTGAACTGTACACTTAAAAATGGTTAAGGTGGTAAGTTTTATATTATATGCATTTTGCCATGATTTAAAAAATTTTTTGTCCAAAAAAATGACTTAATAGTCTTATGTATTAAACATACCGAAGTTAGCTGTGATGAAAATAACCAAATGTGACAGTGTAACTGTCATTGTGTAATTTACCAACCTCATTATCCATGGTTTGTGTTATGAAATCTGGTATTGGTGGGTGTAACGGCAGTCATCACCAGCCTTTGCCAATTTCTTGAGACTTGTTAGAATGTAGAATAAAAAGAACATCATCATTTACTCAAGAAATACTTAATGAGCACTTACTCTGCCAGGTCACGTGTTACACACTTGGGAGAAAAGGTCCAACCAGATAGTTCTCCTGAAGCTTAGGGTCCAGTGAAGGAGACAGGCAATAAAAGGCAAATAGTACCTATAGACTGTGATAAGGGTAATGAGATAGAAATTTAAAAATAGAAAATAGGGAAATACTTTGATAAAGTGAATAGGGAAGCTTCTCTGAGAAGTAGAATATTAAGCTGAGAACTGAAACTGAGAAAGAACCAGTTATGGAAATATTGGGGGAAGAGCATTCATTACAGGAAGAGGGAACAGCAAGAGTAAAGGCACAATAATCCCTGACCTACTTAAGAAAGTGGTGCTTACATGCAGTGGCATGCCTTAAATGGTGCTGAGTGAAGGGGACTTCTATAAGCTTACAGAGTAATGAAATAGGAGATGTGACATTTTGGCTATAAAATAAGAGGGTAATTAATATTCTGTGATGACTAGATTCTTTTTAAGAAATATTTTGAGGATAAATGTTTGTACAAAACTTTTAAAATCCCTAAAATAAACAGAATAGGTCTTAAAAATGTGAGCATTTGTTGATTTTTATCAATTAATTATATTCACTATGGGGAGACCATTTTTAAGAGATCTTATAGATAATCCTTTTAAATAGAGAAAATTGGTCTCTAATTTAGCTTCTTGATAACTCATATATGATGAAATGGATTTGCAATTGTGGTCCTTAGACCAAACTCAGTATTAGAACAACTGATGTAATAGGTATTAAATCAAAGAGTGGCTCTGGCAGAACAGGTTTCTAGAATACTGGAAAGTATAGAGCAGGGACACCTGGGCTCGCCCTGCTCTCCCTTGCTGGCCTTTAATGGTGCAGGAGTAAAGTCAAGGACAAAAAGAGCCTGACAGCAATACTTCCTTAGTTATAAGTACATAGGTTGATTAAGTTTTTCCTGAATAGGCCTTGAGTGTGATGGAACTTATGGTGCTAGAAGGGTTGAGATTTCCACACTTGACAAGACCTTACATTGAGTGGACAGTTGTGCTGGAAGGATGTTCCCCCATTTAGGAACTTTGAGGGCAAAGGGAAATACTCATGTGTGGCCATCTTGCTTCCACCAAGATTTTCCTTTGCTAGTAAGTTAGGAGCTTAACGTAATTAATAATCTACAGCCCACCATATTTCCACATATGTAGGGAGGCTCTATAAAGTGGTGAATACCAAGGACAGCCATATCTCTCAGTCAAGCATCTCTGGCAAGACTTCAGGCATAAGAGCTGGCATCAGTCAGAACTCTTGAAATTATGAGTGACAGAAAATCAAGTCAAACTTCTTAAGTAAGTATTATTTACTCACAGATATACAAAGGGATGGTTCAAACTTGGCCAGTTCAGGGTTCAAAGAATATTGCCAGGACACTGTTTCTTTTGTTTTAATCATTTGTTTTGCTTTTCTCTGGCTCAGGCATGCTCTCCCTGAATTACAGCAAAGATGGCTCTGAGAGTGCTTGACTTACATGGGGGCTGTGAACAACCGTAATTTTAGTAAGGAAGAGTCCTTGCACCCATAGCCAACTCTGATAAAGTTCTCTGGTGCTGAATCAAGCTCTGTGAGTCTGAGTCATATGCCCAACCCTCATGCCCGGTGAGGTGGGATTAGGTAACTGACAGCCTTACCAGGTCTGGGAGATGCAGGTACTGAATGGAAAAGGGCTTACTTCCATTAGAGGAAGTGGAGGAAGTAGTTTCTCTCTAGTGTAGAGAGAAACCTAGATATTGATGCTTTGGGGGAAAAAGGATAGAAGAAAGTTGTGCCTTTTTATAAGTTTTCAAATGTAACCATAGTTACTTAGTAATTAAGACTTCTAGACTCTTCTCCAAACACCGAATTTACATTTAATACCCACTTAAAATCTTTTAAATTATCAAGTTACCTAATTTCTGAAGATTGCTTACTCAAATTGTTAACGTTTCCTGAAAACCTATAGTGTGATCTGCTAGACACTTTACATATATTATTAAGTCCTCACAACACCTTATTGAGCATTATTATTTCTATTTAAGATGAGGATATTGAGGGCCAGAAAGGTGGGTAATTTGCCCAATGACACACAACTAGGAGTGATGACGTGTGACTGGAGCCCAAATTCACATAGTTCCAAAGCCCATAGTCTTCCTACTTCATACTTCTTCCTTGGTCCAACTTATTTGCTCACAAGTATTTGAGGATTTGAGCTGCAAAAATGTAGAGGAGGGAAAAAGCAAGGGTGTTGACAACCTACTGAAAAAGTGTTAATATTCTTAATATGGAGAGAATTCTTAAAATCAGTTAGAATAATATTTCAAAAACTACATGAAGGATAATTAGACAATTAGTAACAGAAATACAAAAGACTTTTAAACTTATGAATAAATGTTCATCCTCACTGGTAATCAAAGGAATAAAAATTAAAATAGCAATGGATGTTAGTTTTGGGGTACTACATAGACAATGATTTCCTTTCTTTTTCCTTTATCCCCCCCTTCCTCCCTCCCTCCCTCCTTCCCTTCCTTCCTTCCCTCCTTTTTTTCTTCCTTCCTTCCTTTCTTTATGATATCCTGTGTAGGCAAGGGATCATGGAAGCTGAGACGCTTGTACAAACTGATGGGAGTAAATATTAGTACAATCCCTTTATTTTACCCAAATTTAGTTTTTTTAAGATTGTTATGAGAAACCATCAATCCCCTGAGCCGCCCTTCCCATCTCACAACTGTTTTCGAATATTTTAGGTGATTCTTGGTATTTATCTTAATATCTCTAACATCATGCTTGTATTGCTACTTCTTGAGTTTTCAGAACTATCTTGCTAATGCAGTCACATCATAATTTTGGCTAGCTTAATATTCAATATTTACATCATTACGGCTATGTAAATGCCAGGTACAGTTGAACCACATACTACACTATACCTTTCCAGCACATTCTATTTTCCTTGAAATTAATAATTTTTTGTTCTTTTAGCTTTTCATGTATTCATCATTAACTCACTACATTCAAATCCACTAGTGTTGTTTTCCATTTTCTTGACAATAACTAGTGACTCTGATCTTCTTGAAGAAGTCTCTTTGAACCCTGACCTGATCTTATGGAGACTGGTGGCCTTTTGGCCTGTTGCACAGCTACCTCCTTTGGCTCTCTCTTCACTGTCATTTGGGAATTCTCTTTTCCTATCTTGTGTCACCATGTCTTTTCCCCAAGGTCTCTTCCTCTTTCTTGCCTTACTCCCTCTCTTCCTGTGAAAAGGTGCATAGGAAATAAGTTGTTTTTGAGATTTTGCATGTCTGAAAATGTCTCTCTTCTGTCTTCACTCTTTTTTTTTTTTTAACATCTTTATTGGAGTATAATTGCTTTACAATGTTGTGTTAGTTTCTGCTTTATAACAAAGTGAATCAGTTATACGTATACATATATCCCCAGGATTCAGTTTTGTTTTTTTTCCCTATTAACTTTGTTCTTTTGGTTGTTGTTGTTGTTTTTAACATCTTTATTGGAGTATAATTGCTTTACAATGGTGTGTTAGTTTCTGCTTTATAACAAAGTGAATCAGTTATACATATACATATGTCCCCATATCTCTTCCCTCTTGTGTCTCCCTCCCTCCCACCCTTCCTATCCCACCCCTCTAGGTGGTCACAAAGCACGGAGCTGATCTCCCTGTGCTATGCGGCTGCTTCCCACTAGCTATCTATTTTATGTTTGGTAGTGTATATATGTCCAAGCCACTCTCTCACTTTGTCCCAGCTTACCCTTCCCCCTCCCCATATCCTCAAGTCCATTCTCTAGTAAGTCTGTGTCTTTATTCCCATCTTACCACTAGGTTCTCCATGACCTTTTTTTTTTTTTTTTTTCCTTTCCTTAGATTCCATATGTCTTCACTCTTAATTGATAGTTTGGCTGGGTAGTAATCCTTGGCACAAATTTTCTTTCAGAATTTTGAAGGCATTGCTTCATTGTCTTCTGGCTTCCGCTACTGCTATAGCAAGGGCAAATTTCTCCCTGGGGGAAATGTACTGTATAGCAAATATACTTCTTGCTATAATGTACTCATACATAAAAAATACACTGCAAAAGCACCATTTCTGCATTCAATATTCAATACATTTCATTTATGCATTCAATAGTCAATAAATGTAAATATTGTTTAACAGTGCAAAAGTAAAATAAAAAGTTATCTCATTAGCATCTTATTATACCCTGTTAAACAGGCACCTGGGGTTATATTGTTTCCCTCTCTTTTAGCTATGACTTTGGAAGTCCAATGTTATTCTGATTCTTAATTCTTTATATAAAGCCTGACTTTCTCTCTGGAAGCTAGCAAACTCGTTTCTTTGTCCTCAGTTGACTGATATTTCACAACCAGCTTCCTTGGACTGAGCCCTTTTAATCTGGACACTTCCTTCATTTCTGGGAAATTTTCTTGAATTTTGATGATTCAGTGATTTCCTTCCTCATTAATTCTATTCTCACCTTCAGGAACTCCTGAGCTCTGGACTTGTACATTGGACCTCCTGGACGGATCTTCTAATTTTGAAATATTTTCTTTGTCTTTTTGTTCCCCTTTCTGGAGGATTTAATCTAACTTTATCCTCTAAACTTTCTGCAGAGTTCATTTTATCTCTGCCATAAAAATTAGTCTTTACACGTGACTAACTTTTGCCTTTGTTGATTCTTTTTCTTATCTTTGTTTTTCACTTCATTAATTTTTGTTTATGTCTTTATTATTCCTTCTTTCAACTTCTTTTGGATTTAATCTATTACTGTTTTTTAAACTTCTTAAGTTGACAAATTAGCCTATTAATTTTTAGGCTCTAAGCACAATATGGCTTTAGTGCCACATCACAGGATTTAATAGGAGGCATTTTCATTAATGTTCAGTTTCAAGTGTTTTCTAATTTTTTTTCTTTGACTCATGAGTATATAGAAGTATACCTATTATTTTAATTTTCCTAAAATTGATTTCTCATTTGATTGCATTAAGATCATAAATAATGTCCTTTATTTTTTTATTTTTGTTGACACTTGCTTTGTAGCTTTTAATATAACCCATTTCTAATGTTTTACTTGTTCTTGCAAATAACAGACACTCTCCAACTGATGCTTTTTGTTTTTTTTGTATGTTCATCAAATAAAGCTTGTTAATTGTGCTGCTCAAATATCTTATATATCTACTGAGTTCACTTTAAATTAAAATCCTTGGCTTACATTTTTCTTCATAACATGCAAATACTGTATCATGCCTTAAACCTATCTGAGTTTCAAGTAAAAGCCACAATTCTTAGAGGGAAAAAAAATAGTTCTACCTAGAATCAGGAAGACAGATGTGATTTCTTGCTGTTTCCCTTTGCAGATTTTTTTTGTAGTCCACCATTTAGCTAACTGTGTAGCCCTTTGTCAGTTCTGGCGTTATGCTGGGGTCTTCAGTCTACTCCCTGCCCTGTTGGTGCCCCTATAGCTATGGGCACCAGGGACAGTAGATATCCCCAGGGCATCCAGCACCTTCAGTGAGTCCTTACCTTCCCAGACTCTTCTTCCAGCTTCATTCCTGGTTTCAGAGAATTTCCCCTACTTTCACATAAATTTACAAATTCATTTTAAATGAAAATTTAAAATAGTTTATCCAGCATTATTAGGTGTTTTGTAGTGGGAGAGTTTCTGCTAGTGTAACTTTCTTACTTTACTCCTCTCTCCCTCTCGCTCTTTTCCTGCCAGTGTCCTAGTTTAAAAACATTTTATGGATGTAAAAGGGCCATCATCTGTTTTCTTCTTTCCTTTTTCCCCCAATTCCCTACTCAGTTTTTATTTTATTTTATTCTACTATATTTATTTTATTTTTTATTCTGGTTACTTGCAGATGAAGGGAGAGCACTTAACAAAGTGTTGACGAGGATAAAGAGGTGGGACAGCCTTCGCAGCAAAACAGTAACAGAAAGAACTGTTGTCCAGCTTTATAACTGAAATATGTGGGATGTAGGTGATCTTCTATAGTTATGGCTAAAGATGCATCTTCTTGGGCCCTTTCAGACCTACTGGATCAGAATCTCAGGGTAGGGGTGGGGAATGAAGCCTGAGAGTGGACATTTTAACAAGTTGTCCGGATGGTCAGGAGGCACACTAATGTCTGGGAACCACTGGTATGGACCTTTGATTTCTCAGTAGGGTGGGCAGTAAGGAGGGATGAAGCAATTGGACACAGCATGGATGGATTATTAATTGCACTTTCCATCTAGTTACAGTAATGTGGCAGGCAAGAAATATTCCTCCCAGACTCTGGAAAAAGTTTAACAGTAAATACCAAATTTTGGCAGTGTGTTTTATCAAAAGTACTAGTTATTTTAGGGAGAATTTGAGAGAGAAGTTACCTAGAGGTTATGATGGACATCTCTTAAAATAAAACACCTCTGGTTCATCTATTGAACTTTCCTAAGGTCTACTCTTCTACTCTTTCTCATTCAGCCTCATAGCCACAAACTGGGGTCTCTTGTTTCAAGTTTTGTTTTTTTTTTACCGCCACATACCTAGAACTTGATGCTTCCTGTCTTACTCAATTCATAGTTCCTGTCACAGATTAAAATATTATGATCAGATTGATCAAATATGATCAACTGGGTCATCTAGTGGTGACCCAATTTGCCTATAAGATGAAGTCCAACTTCTTCATTTGAGATTACCCAGCCATTCAAGATTCTTCAGTCTATAATCTTTTCCTCTTTCTCTGACAATACCTTGCCACTCTCCAAAGACTATGCCTCTCTCACCTGGCTGGTTTCAATATCTCTGTAAATTAATCAGGCTTGTCAGGACTCTAAGCCTCTACTCATGCTTTCTATCACTCTTCTTTGTTTATCCAAATCTAAACTAGCGTTCAAAGTGAAGCTCAGATGCTACCTTTTCTCTGGTTGCATTTTCTTCTTCACATTGCAGATCTGTCAATCCAAAAACTCTTCACCATTTTTCCACTTCCCAGAGGTTAGCATGCAAACTCTTTCCCTTGCATACAACATAGCCCCACTTTCTCTTTCTGGTCGCATCTCTACAAACTACTTTATGCACTTGACCTCCAGACACAGTGACTCACTTTCTGATTCTCAGTCTTGCCACGCATTTTTAGCTTTCTGTACCTTCGTACCTGTTCTTTCCTTTGCCAGATATGACTTGCCCTTTTCTCAGCCTGAAAAATTCTTGCATATCCTTCAAGAACCTCTTCAAACATTACCTTCTCTGTGAAATCTCCCTGACTTCTCCCAGGTGAAACACTCCACCCCAGAGTACTTTGAGTCTAAATATCCTAAACATGTGTCTCATTGTGTTGTAATTCTTTATTTGTATGTCTGTGTTCTATACTTGATGTGAGCCTATTTGCTACACAGTACCTGGCAGAATACTGTTATCTAATAGTTGCTCAGTAAACGTTGCCCAATGACTGAACACTGTAACCTGTATTGATCTCCCCAGTGCTGTAACTGCAAGGGCTCTTAGTGCTTATACCAATCATTTTGCTAAATTGCCTTAGATTATTCTTTCACTGTTTGAAGCATGTTCTAGATTCCAGTAAGATTAAATGGAGATGCCCTGGTCAAGGTACTTAACTCTCCCAGCCTCAGTTTCTTCATCTGTAAAATGGGTGATAATAATAGCACCTCAATCAAAGTGTTGCTGTGTAAAATGAGACAATGCATTAAAATATTCAGCACAATGCCTGACACACTCAAAGTGGCAGAAGCATTTCATAAACTGTTACATTCTACATTTATGTCATTATCCCTTAGTATTCTCAGAGGGTTGATGTGAAGATTATATGAGAACATATACGTGAAACCATGTTGTAATGCACTATGCAAAACTAGTTACCTTTATTTTCACTGTCTCCGCAACTAGGTTAGAAGCCCGTTTCAGCCTGAACACATTAAGTCCAATCCTCAGCAAGATGCACAAAGCCTTACCCAGCTCAGCTTCTTTCTTTTAAAGTCTCCCATCTTCTTCTCAGCACCCATCACAGGGTCATGCACATGTTAGGCACTCAAGGTAGATTTAAATATAGTAACAGCTCTAGAATTAGCAAGGCCTTTAGCTGAAAGTGAAGCCTTCTGCATTCTTTTTGTTTGATGGTTGTTTTGTATAACTTGCTTGAAACATTTTTCCTTGGTCAATGGACTCCTAATATTTTGGAGATGCTGTATAATTGTATTAGGCTTAGTTTGCTTTGTGGTAGGACCACTTCCCCTTTTGGCATGGATAACAGGGAGGCAGCCTTAGCCAGGGTCCTACTTTTTTCTCTTACTAAAGACATAAATTATATAACTCTTGCACTGCAGAACGACTGAAAAAGTGTTTGATTTGGGTCCTTTCTGACATTTTGGCAACTTCTATGTATCACTCCCCTTTAGAATTTATTAAGGTGTGGTAGTACAACATGTAGAAAAAATAAATTAAAAGGGTAAGGCTTTCAGGTACTGATTGGAAACACAGGTATGGGTACAAGGAATCCAGATAGGTGAAAGTTCCCACAATCTTCAGAAAACGTACTCAATTTCTGAAAAGGCTTTGAAGCAGTGTACAGGGAAAGCGCAATATATTAAGACAGGGCCATTAACCAAGAGAGTCAAATGCTTCTTAAACCCTTAAGCATTTCCTCAACTCCCGAGCACAGGGGAACGACTAGAGGCCTGCCTGGGGAATCCACGGGGACCATCGCAGGTGAGGGCGAGGAGGGCGAGGCGCGCCCCGGAGCCACAGGCTTGCAGATGCTCCGCCCGGCGGCGGGGGCCGATTCCCTTCGCCCCGCTGGGCCAGGGCGGCCCGAGACGGCTGAGCCGGCCGCGCCGGGGGAAGGAGTTTCCGGCGGACTCGGCGCGGTGCCGCTTCCTGTCCCCCTCGTCGCAGCGCCTCACGCCGCTCGTCCGGGACGCGGCTCGCACCGGATCCCCCTCCCCGTGCCCAGCGACGCCCCCGGCCCCATGCAATCCCGGCTCCTGCTCCTCGGGGCCCCGGGCGGCCGCGGAGGCCCGGCTGCGCGGCGCGTGCGGCTGCTCCTGCGGCAGGTGGTGCGGCGCCAGCCGGGCGGCGACGCGCGGAGCTCGGAGGTCAAACTGCTGCACGCCGGGGCGGGGGCCGACACAGGTAACCCCGGGACGCCTGGAGCGCGGGGCCCCTGCGCACCTCCGCCCCCCCACTCCCTGCTGCTTCAATTGGGGAGGAGCGCTGCGCCGGGAGCCAGGAGATCGAGGTTCTAGTCTCCACCTCGCCGCTAACTGCTGTGTAACGCGGGGCCGGGCGCTTGCACTCTCTGAGCCTCATTATGTAACCCGTGGGAACTGGACTTAGGTTTCCGATGACCTGCAATAGTGCTTTCTCCTTACCGCACTGCTTCTTTCACCTCCCGCCGCCCCCCCCCCCCCCCCACCCCGGGATTCTGACTTAGATTACAGCACACGCAGAGCTTAATGCAGCAGCCCTCAGAGGGTGTTGAAAGCTGGACTTGACCTTGCTCTCTGAGTCCCAAGGGCCTGGAAGTCAGTCTGTGCCATGTTCCAGACAGGGTTAGTGGCGGCTTAGAAGTGTACGTTCTCGCCAAAGGACCCCTCGTTAGGTTTTAAATGTATCCACGAGCCTTTCCAAGTTTTACTTGGAGTTTTCATTTCTCACAGATTCACAACTTCTTAGAACTGAAAACCACAATTTAATTTAGTTAAAACCCCTGACTCTATAATTGAGGTAATTGAGACCCAGAAAGGAAAAGTGACTTCCAGAAGATCACACAGCTAACCCTAGGCTGTGAAAGCGCAGAGTCCTAACCACTGGACCACCAGGGAATTCCCAGCTCTGATTTCTAAGCGCAGTATTTCTTGGCTCTATCTGAGATGGTTTTAGGGATCTGTGTGTGTGTGTGTGTGGGTGTGTGGGTGTGTGGGTGTGTGTGAGCGCGCTGGAGTTAGAGCATCTGTGCTGGTTAAGGGAAGGGATGATGTATGTTGTCGCTCCACGTGAATGGCTAAGTGATTCTAGGTAAGATTTTGTCAGTGTCATTGCTTAGAATAACGGAGGTATTCACCTGAAACTGCTAGTTTCATGGTTCTTCTTGCGCCCCCCATCCCAATAATTTTCCTTGTCAGAAGTGAGAGAGTTTAAGTCCCATCCATTTCATCATTCATTCATTAAACAAAAAAATTTTTTTCTTTTTCCTGTACAGGGTTGTGATTTGAGATTTTGCCCCTTTATCAATTATTATGCTTCTAGGGTGTTTGTTTGTTCATTTGTTTTTTAGTCTTTGAGTTGTTTATTTGTTACTTTCTCCTTTGTCCTAGAAGGCAGAGGTCAATGGTAGAAGTGTAGCATAATCTATAACTCGTGCTTTGGAGTGAACAGTCTGAGTTGGAGCCCATCTCTGCACCATCTAGGTATGGGGATTTGAGGGTAGGTTACTTAATTTTGTGTCCCAGTTTCCTTAACTGTAAAATGAGGATAAGGAAAGTATATTTGCTAGGGTTGTTGTAAGGATTTAGTTTATACAATCCCTGGCACATATTAATGTTCAATAAAAATTAGCTTCTTTATTATTCTTAGTGTATGTTATTTTCAGCTATGTGAGATTTATTGTTTCCTTGGCTTTAGAAGAAATGAAACCAGTTCCTTTTAGGTTTGAACTGTGAGAACTGTCTAGGTAGGCTGATGGAGCAGGGTTAATTCATGGGAACTTTAAAAAGAAAAATGTTCTTTATACATGAATAATACATGTTGATTATAAAAACATTAGACACGGCCTCAAAATTTGTGGTATGTCCAGCAAATCAAAGTACAGGCTTTGCTTCAAATATGAGAGTCATGTACACATTACAAACAACATATTAACTTCTTAGACTCAGTCACTTAGCATGACACCACATGGAGTAAATTATGTTAACCCTACTTGCCTTGCCACTGCAAAGATTCTCAAGGTTGAAGGTATGAGGGCTGTGGATAAATGTACCTGAAAACTCACCAGAGATCTGGACTCAAGTAAGAACAGCTGTGAGCCAGGTAAACAGGAGGCAAGTTCTGGGCTTCCCTGGGACATAACATTGGCCATCAGGGTTGAAGTGTCCCATTTTGAACCGGATGTCACACACAGACAAATGTAAACCACAAATAGCATTATGCTGTAATGAATTACAGTTTAGATTGGAAAGATGCTCTCAGCTGCACTCAGACATGTGACTAGTAATTCACCTCTCTGCAAGTAATTGACCTTGCTTCTTAGTAGTTTGGAAAAAGAACTAGACGGATACAAATTATATACTATTCTTATCTCTCCTGGGCTGTATGTATGTCTTATTTATCTTTATATTCCTTTTTGTGCATGTCAACTCTTTGTACCTAAGAAGTATTCAGTGGCTTATTATCTTCCAGTTCATGCAGAGAGGGAGCAGGAGAGGCTGGAATTGCCTTGTTGGCTTTCAAGATAGGAACTTTATAAAGCCTGAGAAGCAGAGGGAAGAGAGGGTCATTTTGTTTAAAAAAAAAAAAAAATCCCCAAACCCACTGCTTTTTATCTTTTGCTATTAGGTAGTCTAAACATCCATAATTTGTAAATTCTTTATATCTCTTTACACTTCAATTGGTTGTATTGTCTGTTGGTTTTAGGAACAAAGCGGTTAACAAGGAGGTTAGCTACTGCAAAGAGTTGTTTTTTTTTGTTTTTTGTTTTTTGGACGGCTGCGCGGTTTGTGGGATCTAAGTTCCCCGACCAGGGATTGAACCCAGGGCTTCAGCAGTGAGAGTGCAGAGTCCTAACCACTGGACCGCCAGGGAATTCCCCGCAAAGAGTTTTCATAACGATTATTGTAGTGTTTTCACAGAAGGAGCCAAACTAGTTCAGTAGGATTCTGATGTCAGACAGGCTCAGATATACTATAGATTAAGATCAAATGATAAATCTGGAAACATAACTCTATAAATCCACTGTGACACATTGAGTGCCATCCTTTTACACCATTATTATTAAAGGGGTTCACTATTTTATCTTTTTGACTTTTGTGTAGAAGTTTGTTTATAGAAATATTTAAAAATATTGATACTTTTTGTACAAGAAATCTGTTCATTGTAGTGAAAAATACAGACAAATCCCCTAAAATATAATCTTTCCATGCAAATTCATGATTGTCATTTTTTTGTGTGTGTTACTACTATCAGTTTTTGTAAAATAAATATATAATATGCATTTATACAAATACATACTTCTTTTTAAAAAATGGAATCATGTATGTTTTACAGTTTATTCTCACTTAGCCATTATTGTTAACATACTAACATAGTGATAAATATTGCTATATATGGTCATTTTAAATAGGCATTAAGTTCATACATTTATCCGTATAATTTATTTTACCAGTTTCCCATGCTTAGACATTCAGGTTGTCTATTTTTAAATATATAAACAGTGTAATAAACATCCATCCATATGTATTTTTGTAACTTTAAGATTATATCCTTGGGTTATAATAGAACTAATGACTTTGGGGAAGGGAAATATAGAACTCCTGCTTCAATTCAGAAATATGGTGTAAAGGGAAAAACTGTACTGTGTGTGTGCAGGTCTTAGCTCTGTATTTACTAGGTATTGAACTTTGGGGAAATTATTAACTACTTTGAACCTGCAGCAGGCTATTTTGACCCTGAGGACATTGTGACTTTTGTGTATTAAAGAATTTAGCAGTAAAATCCCAGAACAGTTGTAACCTAATAAATTGCTGGACAAACAATTTATTGGGAACATGCAGACTAGCCTGGAAATTGCTGATATATTTGGTTTTCTCTTGGGTCTAAGTTTTGTATTAAAAAAAAACAATGGTGACACTTACGGGTTCTTAACCAGGGGTAATTCCCGTTCCCCAGGGGACATTTGGCAGTGTCTGAAGGCATTTTTTGGTTGTCCTAACCAGGAGGAAGGGGGTGCTACTGGTATCTAGTGGGTGGAGGCCCATGAATCTGCTAAACATTCTACAATGCACAGGACAGCCCCTAACAATAAAGAATCATTTGGCCCAAAATGTCAGTCGTGCTGGCTGTTGAGAAACCCTGAACTAAACCAACTTCTTTGGTTGGTTTAGTTCAAAGCTACAAGTCATTGAATTGTGAGTCCATTTCAGAGTCGAATGTCCTAAGGTGTGTATATTCATTAACTTAATTTGTAGTTTACAGTTCAGAAGGCATTAAGCATTAAGCATCTCCCATTTTAGGAGAAGGGCTACCACAGATGTGCCTGAAATACGTAACTAAGAAAAGCATTTTTGAGATTGGTAAAGATTTTGACAATAGAACAGCTTTGAAATATCTGAGGAAAATACCCATATTTCTCCTGGGTTAGCCAAGAACTAAATACAAATTATTAATCATATAAAAAATTTAAAGTCTTATTAGAAGCTATCAATACAAAATAAAACTCTGACAAAGCTATATACTAAAAAATTTGTTATTGATTAAACGTTGAAGAAAGAGCAAAATCTTTTTGGTATTCAGTCCACGCTGATGGCCACAAAGGAAAACAGAGTTGCAGAAGATATAATTGGTGAAATTGTATATGGACAAAAAAAGTGATTGATAAATCCTCACTATAAAATAATTCTTTAAATAAAAGAAAAATAAAAATGTGCTTTATAAAAATTGATCAAGGAGTTCTTTTGGCTTAATTTTGCTCGAAAGCTAACTTACTTGATGAAAATTTATGAACGCTAGTATTATTCTGATTAAAATGTTTGTTTTCAGAATATCCTCAGGGTCAAAATGTTGTATATTCTTCTCTGAGTATGTATCGTCTTTGTAAAGTAGGGATAGCTACACTTGCTTTGCCTGCCTTTACCTTACAAAAATTGTTGTGTTAGTCAGCAGTCATTAGGTTTTTTTTTTTTAATTTTAATTTTAATTAATTAATTTATTTATGGCTGTGTTGGGTCTTCGTTTCTGTGCGAGGGCTTTCTCTAGTTGTGGCAAGCGGGGGCCACTCTTCATCGCAGTGCGCGGGCCTCTCACTATCGTGGCCTCTCTTGTTGTGGAGCACAGGCTCCAGACGCACAGGCTCAGTAATTGTGGCTCACGGGCCTAGTTGCTCCGCGGCATGTGGGATCCTCCCAGACCAGGGCTCGAACCCGTGTCCCCTGCATTGGCAGGCAGACTCTTAACCACTGCGCCGCCAGGGAAGCCCAGTCATTAGGTTTTAAGTGACAGAAATGTGCACAGAAAAGCATATGATTGGTTCACATAGGTGTGAGGTCCAGTGGCTTCAGGCTGGACTGGATGCAGGATATTAGAACATCTGTAGGGCTTGGGCTCTCTCTGTCTTTCCCCATGGTTCCCCTAGTCTCCACTCTTCCTTTATTGGATCTACTTTTTGCAGTATTGGTTTCAATGTCTGGCAGGCTTTCTTCAGCTGGTAGCAGTGACAGCCTTACTGACAGCCCCAGACTTTGACTCTCCTTACAGTTCACAATGTGAGAAGAAGAGAGAATATCTTTTCCTGTGAGCTCGGAAAAATCCTGGTGAGAAATCTTATTGGCCAAGCTTGGATCACAGGCCCATCTCTAAAACAACCACTGTGGTCAGAGAGTGGAATGTTCTGGCAGGCCTTGTGCAGGGTACTCATTTCTGGGCATTTGGATGCAGGGGTAAAGGTTGGGAGGGGTGGTATAAACTACGCAAACCAAATTGGGTGGGTTCCTCACTGGAGAGAGGGATTCTGTTGTCAAAAGAGGAAAGAATATTGGGCATGTAAAACAAAACAGCTGTCCACTAAAAATCAAGTGAGTAATGTCCGAACAGGTTTGTACAAGAGTGTTATGTAAAAGATATATTAATTATTATCTTGAATATAGAAATTATTTTCCTGTAAACTTTTGGGAAATCCCTTTAAGTTAAGATCATTGCAAGTGATAAAATCAAGCCTTGTTACTTTAAAAATGGCCTTAAATTTGATTTCATTTGGAAACTCTTCGATTCTTTTCAGGGTTTTTAATTTTCAAGTCCATATTTTCCATGCTTGAATAAAATATATAACTTAATATATTGGTAGTAGTAGTTATGTGACAGTTTGTGTACTGTACAGGGATTTAGGTTAATCCGTTATGAGTTATGTGTGCTTCCTTTTTTGCATTATTTGTAATAATAAATGTAATTAAATGTTAAGCAGCTTATTCTATAACAATTTGTACTTTTTGTTAACTCATTCTTAGTTATTCTAACAATTTCCATTATGAGTATCTTATATTATTAACTAAAATCTTTTTAAAAAATGATTGCACTTGACCAAAGTATTTATTTGGTTTATTTGAAGAGAGGCATACGTTAGTTTCTTTTGCCTAAATTGTATTACCTGTTGTATAAGTATCCGCATTCTCCTTTAGATTAATACTTACACTACTTCACTTATATGAATCCTTTACAAATAAATGACTTGATTTCTTTTCTTTTCTTTTTTTTTTTACATTTTTGGTTCAGTTTTTTTTTCTTTTTAAATGACTTGATTTCTGAGCATGTTGGAAGATGGGCTATTCTCAAAGAATACAGAAAACAGGGGGTTGAAACAATACTTAATTAAGAAAACAGTATCTATTTAAAGTGTACCAGGGCTTAAAACAATACTTAATTAAGAAAGTAATATCTAAGTAGAAACTATAATCATTCATTCATATATTCACTTATTGAATACCTGCTTAGTTTGAGGTATTATTTTTGGCACTGGGAATACAAAGGTGATTAAAACATAGACTTGGCCGAATGCTATAGTCTTATAGACCGAACAGTGGTCTTCAAACATTTTTCTCACTTATCGCCTAAAAGGGTTTTGCAAATATATATCCCTTTATACATTTTTAGGTTGATATCTAGAAATTTCCCTGATAAGTATGAATAGTTGAAGAGCATGTTGTTTCCATTGTGTTGTAAATATTGACATTTGACACAAAAATTGTTACAATACTCTTTAAAATGTATCTTTTAAATGTGTCATCTGAAAAAAATGCACAACCTAGAAGTTGAGAGTTATATTTTATTTGGTGAACTTTCTGAGGACTTCAAGCCCAGGACACAGCATCTCAGATAACTCTGAGAGACTGCTCCAAAGAGGCAAGGGGGTGGGGGGGTGGGAGCCAGGATATGTGGGAGATTTTGCAATAGAGACCAGGTAGTTGGAACATCAAAAGATTACTGTTAGTTAAAGAAAACCAGATTTATCTCAAGGTAAGGAATTTAGTGCTTTTCTATGTATGGGAAGGTGCAAAGTCTGGGTTCATTGAAATCATTCCTTTGATATGCCCCTCAGGTATTTGGGGCCAGTATCCTGTGCTTTCTTATCCCAAGTCTCCTCAGGGTGCACTGTCAGGGGTGGCATTTTGTTTCCATCCTGAGCTCCCTCAGGGCTCACCTTAGGGGTGCCTGTAATGTGGTGGCTTGATGGCTGCAACATCCTTTGTTTACTGATATGGCAGGCAGTATTTTAGTTCACAGTCTCTCTGGCCCAAATTTGACCAATGTTTGGAAGACATTTCATGACCAATTTTTGTCCCATGTTGCTAGGAATGCTCATTCCTAGGTCAGGCAAAGATTCTTGTTGATATGCAACTCCAGGTGCTACTTTCTGGATTAGGCCCTGTTGATAATTTAAAATTCTCTGGATCCTCTATCTTACTAGTCTGTTATGATCCAGGAGATATTTTCTCTTGTTGCTTCTCCCCATACCTAGAATTACACTGTTACAATTATTCTATGTAGAGTTATAAATGTGATCTAATTCCTCAAGATGTTTAGCCATTATCAATTTTGTTGGAGGCCTGGTTACACATTGGGTAATGTAAGAGACAAGAATCTTATAAAATAGGCAGGGTGTAAGTAATACAGCTAGTAACATTGGCAGTCATAGTGCAGCAGGGAGACACAAATCATAAACAGTTTAGAAACAAAGAACAAATTAAAACAATGATTAGTGTAACTAGTTGTAATCTGGTTGCAATAAACCATCAAGAATTTGGAGAGAGAAAATTAAATCTAGTTTTGCACCAGCTTACTTTTAACAACAATATTCACTTACTTAATTAACTTTAATCTAAACCTAGCCAATCCTGACCATCCACAAACCTTCCATCACTTTCTGTATCCATATTAGTTTCTCCCTTATTTTTTTCCATCCAGAAAGAACCAGCTCTAAGGTAAGCTTTCTTTCTTTTCCCTTAATAAAATGCAATTCCATTTCTAATATCTTCTTTACAGAAAAACACACATTCTACTTTCCTACTGTATACTGAAATGTTTACGTTATTATTTCAGTTAGCTTTCATTACATGTTTAAATTTGATGGACATCTCAAAGACACAGGAAGAGAAATGCCAGTTCCCTCTACAAGGCTTTTGTTTAAGGTCAGAATTCTGAGAAGATATTTTGTCAAACCGGCTTTTTAACTTAACTGCATACACACACACGCACACACACACACACACACACACACACACAAATTAGCCCAACTTGGCCATTTAAGGTTGAGATCTCTTTTAGTATTAAAATTTAGGTACTTGCAAGTGTGATCTGGCTGGCGTATTAGTTGGAGGTTGGCTTTCTGATGCCCCTTTAAAGATGTCAGGTCAGCCTCCTCCCCAACCTCTCAGCTCAGACTTCTTGGTTTCCTTTACTGAGCAAATCCCAGGTTCCCCTAATGTCTTCCAGTTAGGGGGGTCTCCCAGTGTTTTTCAGCCAGGCTCCCCTAATGTTACTGAGTCCAAGCTCACTCTGCTCGCTGCATGACAGGCCAATAAATCGGAGACAGGTGTTGAGGCAGGGAATAACGACTTTATTCAGAAAGCTGGCAGACCGAGAAGATGGTAGACTAATGTCTCCGAAAAACCATCTTATCGGGGTTTGGATGCCAGTTTCTTTTATAGAACAGAGAGGGGGAGGAGATGAGGAAGTAATGTAAAAAGGCCATAACATTTGCAACTGTCCCCTGGAATGGCCAACCTTGGGGAGGGGATGTGTTCATTTCTTCTTTCTTGCAGTCATCCGCAGGTGGACAGGGTCAGGATGTACAAAGGCACTTTGGTTTAACATTCAGGCAGAGGGGCAGGGTTCCCTGAGGCAGTCCATTGCGTATAGACAGCATCCTTTTAGTGAACAAAAGCAGCGGAAAGCAAAGGTTAAAGTAAAAGAAACAGATCCAACATATAATCAGATTTGGCTCTTCCCTGTTACACTAACACCTTTAGATTAGGGGGGGTCACTCCCTAATGTCTTTCAGTTGGGAAGCCGGGTACCTGTTAGACACCGCCAAATGAAACTCAAGATCATCAGCCATTAACAGATCCTAGAACCAGGAGAGACCCAGGTTTGTCTGGACTCTGAGGAGGCGGATGGGCACAAGAGGCCTCTTCTGGTATCAAGGTTCTGGATCCTTGTAGAGTTTAGGCAAAGGAGAGAAGTATGCTCTGGGTCCCTTTGTAATTGGTTGCCAAAACTGTCGACTGAAAAAAATGTACAACGTAGAAGTTGAGTTATGTTTAATTCGGTGGACAGTTTGAAGACTTCAAGCCTGGGACACAGGATCTCAGATGACCCGGGACTGCTTCATCGAAGAGGCAAGGGGGGAGCCAGGATATATAGGAGTTTTTTCAATAAAGACCAGGTAGTTGGGACATCAAAAGATTACTGTTAATTAAAGAAAATCAGATATCTCAAGGTAAGGAATTTAGCGCTTTTCTATGTATGAGAAGATACAAAGTCTGGGCTCATTGAAATCATTCCTTTGAGATGCAGCTCAGATATTTAGGGCCAGTATCCTGGGCTTTCTTATCCCAAGTCTCCTCAAGGTGCACTGTCCGGGATGGCATTTTGTTTCTATCCTGAGCTCCCTCAGGGTTCACCTTCGGGGTGGCTGTAATGTGGTGGCTTGATGGCTGCAATGTCCTTTGTTTATTGATATGACAGGCAGTATTTTGGTTCACAAATGGAATCAGAATATCCTAGTAATTTGTTAGCTACCATCTCTTTTTTTTTTTTAATAGTAATCTTTTATTTATTTATTTATTCTTATATTTATTTTTGGCTGTGTTGGGTCTTCGTTTCTGTGCGAGGGCTTTCTCTAGTTGCGGCAAGCGGGGGCCACTCTTCATCGCGGTACGCGGGCCTCTCACTATCGTGGCCTCTCTTCTTGCGGAGCACAGGCTCCAGACGCGCAGGCTCAGTAGTTGTGGCTTACGGGCCCAGCCGCTCCGCGGCATGTGGGATCTTCCCAGACCAGGGCTCGAACCCGTGTCCCCTGCATTAGCAGGCAGATTCCCAACCACTGCGCCACCAGGGAAGCCCAGCTACCGTCTCTTTTTGAAAATAGATAAAAAGCTCATCTTTAACTGTCAGAAAATGTATGTTATTTCTTTATTTCCTTGATTTGTATTGCAATTACACTTACTCCTCATAATTTTATCTTAATATATTCTTATTCTTGAAAGTTTTATCTTTATCATATTTTTCTGCAATGAAAAATGTCTAAATGTTAAAATGTTTCTATCATTGTAATTATTAGAGCACAATTGTTCAAAAGAACATCAGTATGTTTCAAATTTTTTTAAAAACTAAAATTTTGTGGAAACATACCTATTAATAACATGAGTAGCAGTTTTTCCCAGTTGACTATAAATTACTGTAATTGATATTCCCTAATTTTATTGCTGGAATATAAAGAGTTTTGATATAGCAATATCACTCAATTTTTTGCAGACTTTCTAAGTAAAAAATATGTTGATTTATTATCAAAATGATATTTTTAATGATCTATAAACTGGCAACTTGATTATAGCCTTTTCATTTTGTTCATGGCAAAGAATTGGAAACCACTTGACTTGCAAGTAAAGTCACTGACCCAGCCAATAGAATCATTCTGCCTCAATATCTGGGAAGTTCACTAAAAAGGCTTCACCAAAATTTATCAAATGGCTATGGTTATTTTCTCACATAGAGGCTGCTTTTTTATTCTAATGTACTCAGAAAGAGTTGTTAAAATAAAACTTTCATTCAACATACCTTTGCCACCACAATATTTTTTGGAGAAAACGCTTTTACTTTATCACGTTTAAATACTTTCTGTCAAATTCTTAGTTTTCATAATTAACAAAGGTAGTCTGTACTGTCAATCCAATCAGCCAAATTAGACTTTCTGGCAGAAAAAGTATTTTTCCCTTTAATTCAAATGAATGTGTTAATGTATATTTTAAGAAATGTTATAAAAACCACTGAAAAATAAATTATGGGACACATTTTGAAGGCTAGATTACTAAAGGCAGTAAAACCAACAATAAAGGAATCTCATGGTTACATATTTAAGTTATTTATTTCATAATATATGATAATATAGTTTTGCTCTTTCATGTATAGTAAAGTAATATAGTTAAAATAATTTATTTATGTAAAGAGGACTGTGGCAGAAGTCATGATATTATTTTATTAAATGTGTAATGAACTTTGTTTATGGGCCTTAGAGAACAGTTAAATAGAAATCATGTATAACAATCAGTAATAAATTCATCCATTTCTTTAGACCTCATGATCAATCTTTGCCATTGTATTTAGTGGAACAGAACACTATTTGGTTCAGAAGCTAGTATATAACCTTTTCATTGTAAGAGTTAGAAAATAGCATTTTATAAGATGAGGAATGACTATATTGGAATGAATATTTCATGATGATGTTTGTTTGAGAATAACTTTTTATCTACCTTTTTGAAAGATATACATCTGATCTGAAACATTTAAAAGTTTTCCCTGTGGTTTTTATCCAGTGTATTGTGAAAAATTTGGTAGTGCTGAAATCTATTTCAGTTACATTAAAATGAATCAGGGCTTCCTTGGTGGCGCAGTGGTTGAGAGTCTGCCTGCTAATGCAGGGGACACGGGTTCGCGCCCTGGCCTGGGAAGATCCCACATGCCATGGAGCAACTAGGCCCGTGAGCCACAACTACTGAGCCTGCGCGTCTGGAGCCTGTGCTCCGCAACAAGAGAGGCCACAACAGTGAGAGGCCCGCGCACCGCGATGAAGAGTAGCCCCCGCTTGCCACAACTACAGGAAGCCCTAGCACAGAAACGAAGACCCAACATAGTAATCAATCAATCAATAAATAAATCTTTAAAAAAAAAATCAATCAGCATTAATAATGTGTACTGCTTCAGATGTTCAGAGGTGCCTTTTTTTTTTTCTGTGAATAGCATGTTCTCAAGATAAGAATTGAGAAAAGCTGGACAAATAGCTTACCTTTAAGGTTGTGAAAAGCCAGTTTTTTTTGTTTTTGTTTTTTGTTTTTTTTTTAATCAGTCATCAATTTTATACACGTCAGTGTATACATGTAAATCCCAATCGCCCAATTCAGCACACCACCATGCCCACCCCACCGCGGTTTTCCCCCTTGGTGTCCATACGTTTGTTCTCTACATCTGTGTCTCAACTTCTGCCCTGCAAACCGGTTCATCTGTACCATTTTTCTAGGTTCCACATACATGCGTTAATATACGATATTTGTTTTTCTCTTTCTGACTTACTTCACTCTGTATGACAGTCTCTACATCCATCCACGTCTCAACAAATGACTCAATTTTGTTCCTTTTTAATGGCTGAGTAATATTGCATTGTATATATGTACCACATCTTCTTTATCCATTCGTCTGTTGATGGGCATTTAGGTTGCTTCCATGACCTGGCTATTGTAAATAGTGCTGCAGTGAACATTGGGGTGCATGTGTCTTTTTGAATTACGGTTTTCTCTGGGTATATGCCCAGTAGTGGGATTGCTGGGTCATATGGTAATTCTATTTTTAGTTTTTTAAGGAACCTCCATATTGTTCTCCACAGTGGCTGTATCAATTTACATTCCCACCAACAGTGCAAGAGGGTTCCCTTTTCTCCACACCCTCTCCAGCATTTGTTGTTTGTAGATTTTCTAACGATGCCCATTCTAACTGGTGTGAGGTGATACCTCATTGTAGTTTTGATTTGCATTTCTCTAATAATTAGTGATGTTGAGCATGTTTTCATGTGCTTCTTGGCCATCTGTATGTCTTCTTTGGAGAAATGTCTATGTAGATCTTCTGCCCATTTTTGGATTGGGTTGTTTGTTTCTTTAATATTGAGCTGAATGAGCTGTTTATATATTTTGGAGATTAATCCTTTGTCCGTTGATTCGTTTGCAAATATTTTCTCCCATTCTGAGGGTTGTCTTTTCGTCTCGTTTATGGTTTCCTTTGCTGTGCAAAAGCTTTGAAGTTTCATTAGGTCCCATTTGTTTATTTTTGTTTTTATTTCCATGACTCTAGGAGGTGGATCAAAAAAGATCTTGCTGTGATTTATGTCAAAGAGTGTGCTTCCTATGTTTTTGTCTAAGAGTGTTATAGTGTCCAGTCTTACATTTAGGTCTCTAATCCATTTTGAGTTTATTTTTGTGTATGGTGTTAGGGAGTATTCTAATTTCATTCTTTTCCATGTAGCTGTCCAGTTTTCCCAGCACCACTTATTGAAGAGACTGTCTTTTCTCCATTGTATATCTTTGCCTCCTTTGTCATAGATTAGTTGACCATAGGTGCATGGGTTTATCTCTGGGCTTTCTATCTTGTTCCATTGATCTATGTTTCTGTTTTTGTGCCAGTACCATATTGTCTTGATTACTGTAGCTTTGTAGTATAGTCTGAAGTCAGGGAGTCTGATTCCTCCAGCTCCGTTTTTTTCCCTCAAGACTGCTTTGGCTATTCGGGGTCTTTTGTGTCTCCATACAAATTTTAAGATGATTTGTTCTAGTTCCGTAAAAAATGCCATTGGTAATTTGATAGGGATTGCATTGAATCTGTAGATTGCTTTGGGTAGTAGAGTCATTTTCACAATATTGATTCTTCCAATCCAAGAACATGGTATATCTCTCCATCAGTTGGTATCATCTTTAATTTTTTTCATCAGTGTCTTATTATAGTTTTCTGCATACAGGTCTTTTGTCTCCCTAGGAAGGTTTATTCCTAGGTATTTTATTCTTTTTGTTGCAATGGTAAATGGGAGTGTTTCCATAATTTCTCTTTCAGATTTTTCATCATTAGTGTATAGGAATGCAAGAGATTTCTGTGCATTAATTTTGTATCCTGCAACGTTACCAAATTCATTGATTAGCTCTAGTAGTTTTCTGGTGGCATTTTTAGGATTCTCTATGTATAGTATCATGTCATCTGCAAATAGTGACAGTTTTACTTCTTCTTTTCCAATTTGTATTCCTTTTATTTCTTTTTCTTCTCTGATTGCCGTGGCTAGGACTTCCAAAACTATGTTGAATAATAGTGGTGAGAGTGGACATCCTTGTCTCATTCCTGATCTTAGAGGAAATGCTTTCAGTTTTTCACCGTTGAGAATGATGTTTGCTGTGGGTTTGTCATATATGGCCTTTATTATGTTGAGGTAGGTTCCCTCTATGCCCACTTTCTGGAGAGTTTTTATCATAAATGGGTGTTGAATTTTGTCAAAAGCTTTTTCTGCATCTATTGAGATGATCATATGGTTTTTATTCTTCAATTTGTTAATATAGTGTATCACATTGATTGATTTGTGTATATTGAAGAATCCTTTCATCCCTGGGATAAATCCCACTTGATTGTGGTGTATGATCCTTTTAATGTGTTGTTGGATTCCGTTTGCTAGTATTTTGTTGAGGATTTTTGCATCTACATTCATCAGTGATATTGGTCTGTAATTTTCTTTTTTTGTAGTATCTTTGTCTGGTTTTGGTATCAGGGTGATGGTGGCCTCACAGAATGAGTTTGGGAGTGTTCCTTCCTCTGCAATTTTTTGGAAGAGTTTGAGAAGGATGGGTGTTAGCTCTTCTCTAAATGTTTGATAGAATTCACCTGTGAAGCCATCTGGTCCTGGACTTTTGTTTGTTGGAAGATTTTTAATCACAGTTTCAATTTCATTACTTGTGATTGGTCTGTTCATATTTTCTGTTTCTTCCTGGTTCAGTCTTGGAAGGTTATACCTTTCTAAGAATTTGTCCATTTCTTCCAGGTTGTCCATTTTATTGGCATAGAGTTGCTTGTAGTAGTCTCTTAGGATGCTTTGTATTTCTGCGATGTCTGTTGTAACTTCTCCTTTTTCATTTCTAATTTTATTGATTTGAGTCCTCTCCCTCTTTTTCTTGATGAGTCTGGCTAATGGCTTATCAATTTTGTTTATCTTCTCAAAGAACCACCTTTTAGTTTTATTGATGTTTGCTATTGTTTTCTTTGTTTCTATTTCATTTATTTCCACTCTGATCTTTATGATTTCTTTCCTTCTGCTAACTTTGGGTTTTGTTTGTTCTTCTTTCTCTAGTTCCTTTAGGGGTAAGGTTAGATTGTTTACTTGAGATTTTTCTTGTTTCTTTAGGTAGGCTTGTATAGCTATAAACTTCCCTCTTAGAACTGCTTTTGCTGCATCCCATAGGTTTTGGGTCATCGTGTTTTCATTGTCATTAGTCTCTAGGTATTTTTTGATTTCCTCTTTGATTTCTTCAGTGATCTCTTGGTTATTTAGTAACGTATTGTTTAGCCTCCATGTGTTTGTGTTTTTTACGTTTTTTTCCCTGTAATTCATTTCTAATCTCATAGCGTTGTGGTCAGAAAAGATGCTTGATATGACTCCAATTTTCTTAAATTTACTGAGGCTTGATTTGTGACCCAAGATGTGATCTATCCTGGAGAATGTTTTGTGTGCACTTGAGAAGAACGTGTAATCTGCTGTTTTTGGATGGAATGTCCTATAAATATCAATTAAATCTATCTGATCTATTGTGTCACTTAAAGCTTCTGTTTCCTTATTTATTTTCATTTTGGATGATCTGTCCATTGGTGTAAGTGAGGTGTTAAAGTCCCCCACTATTATTGTGTTACTGGCGATTTCCTCTTTTATAGCTGTTAGCTGTTGCCTTATGTATTGAGGTGCTCCTATGTTGGGTGCATATATATTTATAATTGTTATATCTTCTTCTTGGATTGATCCCTTGATCATTATGTAGTGTCCTTCCTTGTGTCTTGTAACATTCTTTATTTTAAAGTCTATTTTATCTGATATGAGTATAGCTACTCCAGCTTTCTTTTGATTTCCATTTGCATGGAATATCTTTTTCCATCCCCTCACTTTCAGTCTGTATGTGTCCCTAGGTCTGAAGTGGGTCTCTAGTAGACAGCATATATATGGGTCGTTTTTTTGTATCCATTCAGCAAGCCTGTGTCTTTTGAATTTTTATTTATTTTATTTTATTTATTTATTTATGGCTGTGTTGGGTCTTCGGTGCTGTGCATGGGCTTTCTCTAGTTGTGGCAAGCGGGGGCCACTCTTCATCGCGGTACGCGGGCCTCTCACTATCGTGGCCTCTCTTCTTGCGGAGCACAGGCTCCAGACGCGCAGGCTCAGTAATTGTGGCTCACGGGCCTAGTTGCTCCGTGGCATGTGGGATCTTCCCAGACCAGGGCTCGAACCTGTGTGCCCTGCATTGGCAGGCAGATTCTCAACCACTGCGCCACCAGGGAAGCCCAAGCCTGTGTCTTTTGGTTGGAGCATTTAATCCATTCACGTTTAAGGTAATTATCGATATGTATGTTCCTATGACCATTTTCTTAATTGTTTTGGGTTCGTTTTTGTAGGTCCTTTTCTTCTCTTGTGTTTCCCACTTAGAGAAGTTCCTTTAGCATTTGTTGTAGAGCTGGTTTGGTGGTGCTGAATTCTCTTAGCTTTTGATTGTCTGTAAAGCTTTTGATTTCTCCATCGAATCTAAATGAGATCCTTGCCGGGTAAAGTAATCTTGGTTGTAGGTTCTTCCTTTTCATCACTTTAAGTATATCATACCACTCCCTTCTGACTTGTAGAGTTTCTGCTGAGAAATCAGCTGTTAACCTTATGGGAGTTCCCTTGTATGTTATTTGTTGTTTTTCCCTTGCTGCTTTCAGTAATTTTTCTTTGTCTTTAATTTTTGCCAATTTGATTACTCTGTGTCTCGGTGTGTTTCTCCTTGGGTTTATCCTGTATGGGACTCTCTGTGCTTCCTGGACTTGGGTGGCTATTTCCTTTCCCATGTTAGGGAAGTTTTTGACTATAATCTCTTCAAATATTTTCTCTGGTCCTTTCTCTCTCTCTTCTCCTTCTGGGACCCCATAATGCGAATGTTGTTGCGTTTAATGTTGTCCCAGAGGTCTCTTAGGCTGTCTTCATTTCTTTTCATTCTTTTTTCTTTATTCTGTTCCGCAGCAGTGAATTCCACCATTCTGTCCTCCAGGTCACTTATCCGTTCTTCTGCCTCAGTTATTCTGCTGTTGATTCCTTCTAGTGTATTTTTCATTTCAGTTGTTGTATTGTTCATCTCTGTTTGTTTGTTCTTTAATTCTTCTAGCACTTTGTTAAACATTTCTTGCATCTTCTTGATCTTTGCCTGCATTCTTATTCCGAGGTCCTGGATCACCTTCACTATCATTATTCTGAATTCTTTTTTGGAAGGTTGCCTATCTCCACTTCAATTAGTTGTTTTTCTGGGGTTTTATCTTGTTCCTTCATCTGGTATATAGCCCTTTGCCTTTTCATCTTGTCTATCTTTCTGTGAATGTGGTTTTTGTTCCACAGGCTGCAGGATTATAGTTTTTCTTGCTTCTGCTGTCTGCTCTCTGGTGCTTGAGGCTATCTAAGAGGCTTGATGGGAGGCTCTGGTGGTGGGTAGAGCTGACTGTTGCTGTGGTGGTCAGAGCTCAGTAAAACTGCAATCCACTTGACTGTTGATGGGTGGGGCTGGGTTCCCTCCCTGTTGGTTGTTTTGCCTGAGGCAACCCAACACTGGCGCCTACCTGGGCTCTTTGGTGGGGCTAATGACAGACTCTGGGAGGGCTCATGCCAAGGAGCACTCCCCAGAACTCCCTCCGCCAGCATCCTCGTCCCCACAGTAAAACAGAGCCACCCCCCGCCTCCACAGGAGACCCTCCAACACTAGCAGGTAGGTCTGGTTCAGTCTCCCCGGGGGTCACTGCTTCTTCCCCTGGGTCCCTATGCGCACACTGTTTTGTGTGCGCCCTCCAAGAATGGGGTCTCTGTTTCCCCCAGTCCTGTTAAAGTCCTGCAATGAATTCCCACTAGGCTTCAAAGTCTGATTCTCTATGAGTTCCTCCTCCCGTTGCTGGACCCCCAGGTTGGGAAGCCTGACATGGGGCTCAGAACCTTCACTCCAGTGGGTGGACTTCTGTGGTATTAGTGTTCTCCAGTCTGTGAGTCACCCACCCACCGGTATGAGATTTGATTTTACTCTGATTGCGCCCCTCCTACTGTCTCATTTTGGCTTCTCCTTTGTCTTTGGATGTGGGGTATCTTTTTTGGTGAGTTCCAGTGTCTTCCTGTCAATGATTATCCAGCAGCTAGTTGTGATTCTGGTGTTCTCTCAAGAGAGAGTGAGAGCACGTCCTTCTACGCCGCCATCTTG
The DNA here is from genome assembly GCF_965194825.1 of Balaenoptera physalus. Taxonomy (NCBI): domain Eukaryota; kingdom Metazoa; phylum Chordata; class Mammalia; order Artiodactyla; family Balaenopteridae; genus Balaenoptera; species Balaenoptera physalus. The sequence goes on along the minus strand of NC_138899.1, from coordinate 56,977,345 downwards.
GTTCCTATCCATCTCACAGCCCAAAAAGTTTTTGAAGCTTTTTTTATTTTGCTCTCTGAGCTCTCCCATCTTGGATTATTTGACAATACTCACTCACACTTCCTCACTCTGCAATATACTGTATCTGACACAGGCCAACACAGGCCAAAATACTCTGGTCAATTCTAAAGCTACTCTTCACTTTTAGTAGAACTATATGAGATGGAAAGAGCATTCCTAGGCAGGTTTATGTTGGTTTGAATACTTTTGAAAGCAGGCTTCTCCTCAACGATAATTAAATATGCCCCTTTGTTTGGTCCCCTGGAGCAACGCACCGTTCACCATAGTAAACTAAGTGAGAGAAGGGCTCCTGAAAAGATCTGTGGGGATGGAGAGCCTGTAGGGCCATTCTCAGTCAGGTTAATGTTAGGGAGAACACATGGAAGTGAAGATCTGAAAACTGATCCCCTTCAGACTGCCATGCTCTGTCCCCTTGGAAAGTCCTTGTGTACCCTAATTTAAAGACTCTTAAACAGGAGCCATAATCAATAGTTGTACAGTGTGAGAAATGATATTACAGAAGGATGAGCCAGATACTATGCAGAAGGACAGGAATGGAGTGATCAATACTTGAGTGAGGTGGAGATCGTGCAAAAGGCAAAGTTAGGGTAGATTCAGTAGGGAGATGAAGATATCTGAGGAGTACTTGTGTGAAGGAAAAGTGTGGGAGATGTGGAAGGGCTTCTAGGTCAAGGGAATAAAGCATCAGTTGCTGAGATAAGAATACAAGAGTTAGAGCTGGTTGGAGATGGTTGGACGACATACACAGAGAATATAGAGTTCTGTGTTTCTCATGTTAAATTTGAGGTGTCTCTGGAATATCAAAGTAAAGTGTCCAACAGGCTACTGAGAGGTATGGAACTCGGGAGAGAGATCTGAGCCAAAGTAGACATATAAGACTTTAATTGTACAGAGATCAAATGTGGGCTATGGGTACGGATTAGATGACTCAGTCAAGTGTAGCATGGTAACAGCAGATGGCCAAGAACCTAAGCATTTGAAGCAGGAAGGGCAAATGCCTAACCCCTATGAATGTCTTTTTCCTCTTTGCCTACAGCAGACGTGGCTAATTGATCACTGCCCTGTTTCTTAATGAGTCCAATTTCCATTGTGATTTCTTCTTTGGGTTTTTTGGAAGCTTGTTTCTTGATTTCCAAATGTTTAGAGATTTGCCAGTTATCTTTTTGGTACTAAGTTCTAGTTGAACTCCATTTTGATCAGAAAGCATACTTTGTATGATTTTAGCCCTTTGAAATTTATTAAGACTTGCATTATGGTGCAGCCGAAGATCTAATTTGATGAATGTTTCATGTGCATTTAAAAAGAATATGCATTCTGCCATTGTTGAGTAGTGTTCTATAAAGGTCATTTAGGTTAAGTGGTTAATAAGGTTTTCAGATCTTTACGTCTACACTTGGTCTTAGCCAAAAGGCCAAGAACTGGTTGTTTTTATTTCTATATCCTTCTTTTTTTTTTTTTTCTACTCTTCCATCACTTACTGAGAGAGATATAGTAAAATATCCAGATATGATTTTGAATTTTTCTCTTCCTCCTTTCAGTTCTGTCAGTTTTTGCTTTATGTTTATTCCCCAGCTCCCTTTTTGCCAGTCACCACCTTAGGTTTGCTGTCTTCCCCCACAAAGGGTCACAGCTCCTTTCAGGAGTTATTCTAAATACACTCACTCTCTCTCCTTGCTCTCTCCTGGCCCCTTCAGGCCCAGTGGTGATAATGGCTTTCTGTTATTGCTAGTCCCAGGGTACTGCACCATCCTTGTTGGTTTTCCCGAACTCTACCCATACCTTCATAAATGGTTCCTTTATTATTCTCTCCTCAGTTATTCACTTTGAATGGACTGTCAGTTTCTTGCTGGGCCCCTGATTGATAATGGATATATTTAGGAAAAGCATTTCAGTCAATAGGAAAATCCAGTGCAAAAAGAAAAAGCCTGAAATGAATATATGTCTGACATGCTCAAGGAGTAGCAAAGAGACCCACATGGCTGGAGTAGAATAAGTGAGGAGGACACTAGTAGGAGATGAGCTCAGGAGGGAAATGGGGTGCCAGATCAGAAATAGCCTTTTAGGCCATTGCAAAGATGGGGGTTGAGCAGAGGAGTGGCATTACTTGGTTCCTATTTTCTTATGATCACTGTGGCTGCTCTGTTGAGAATTAACTGTAGGGTGCAAGGGTTGAGACAGGAGATCTGTAAGGGGGTGAGAGGTAATGCTGTTTAAATGAGAAAATGAACTTAAGTAGTAAACCCCTACCTGGCTTGGGTCAGCATTGTGGTGGTAGAGGATGTAGAGAGAAGTGGGCAATACTACATATATATGTAGTGCAGAGTCACTACAGTTTTCTGATGGGTTGTGGGAGAGAAAAGTTAAGAATGGCTGCAAGATTTCTGGTCTGAGAAGCTGGAAGGATTAAGTTGCCATGAGTAAAATTGGGGAATACTGTGGGTGGAACACACACAGATCAGAAGTTCAGTTTTGAATATGTCAACTTGAAGCTGACTGTTAGGCACCTCAGAGTCTGTTGGTATCCATGCTTCGAGTTCTGTGGTCTGGATTAGAGATATAAATTTGGGAGCAAGCAACATATTAGTTGCACTTAAAGGCATAAGACTAGATGAGCTCATCAAGGAGAGGTTATAGATAGAAAAGAAAAGAGGCTAGAACCGGCCCTCCGCACCCAGTGATCGGAAGTTGAGGAGGAGAGGAAGAAAAGGCAAAGAAGACTTGAGTCATAATGAGGTAGGAGGAAAAGAGAGGAGGTGAGAGGGCAAGGAGGAGAGGGCAAGGAGAGAGAGAGAGAGAGAGAGAGAGAGAGTGGTGCAATCCCTGTGGAGTGAGTCGTGATTGGACGCAGGGCTCTGACTCCACTCCAGAAATCACAGTGGTCAGCTCTTCCTGCTACCTGTACCCTGGCAGCCAAGCTGTGGCTAACGACATAGGCTTGGCCGGTTCAATGTTCCTGCCCATGACTTTGAGTCATGAAGGGGTTGTGCAAAGGCTGCAGGAGCAGTTTATTTATGGCAGTGCCCTTTTTATTAGAAAATATATCTGAAGACTTTAAGGATGAAGAATCATGACTTTTGCATCTTAAGGTAGTGTGTTTCCAACTTTCCTACAGGTTTGAGAAATATCAAAATAAAATGGGGGAAAAAGTTGTCCTCTGACTGTGTTGTCCCACAGTATGGATCTAATGGTGCCTGGGGTGGTATCTCAGTGAGTTTATCCTGGGGTGTGACTTTGACTGTGCTTCCTGTTGCCTTCCCTAACATATTGTGGACTAGTTTCTGAGCCTAGGTCTTTTCTTGATGGGTTCATGCTTCCTTGAGGTATTTCGTAGAACTGCTGTAGCAAAAACCCCAATGTCCTCATACTAACCTAGTTTGAGATGGAGTTTCTGTCACAGTAGTTCTGTGAAATAGCTCACAGGAACCATGGGTTGCTTAGAGTCAAGATTAAATGAAATAACATAAATAAATATGTCTATAATAGTATTTGCCAAATAGCTGGTACTCAGTAAGTATTAGCTGATGTCTAGACTAATTCAGAGGAAAATTCCTTTGATTTGCACTCTAAATGTATGTGCATTCTGTATTAGAAAGTATACCCGTGTTTTACACAATGTTTCTACTTATCTCTTAATTTAGCACATACCTGTAATATATTTCTTCATCTATAAAAACTTTTTTTCCCATGGATTTACAAATTTCCTCATTTATAAAGTCTCTGTCTCACATATTTGGGGAATGTGTAAAGGACTTAGAAGATAGTAATCATTCAACAAGTGTTGGCTGTTGTTAGTACCATGATTTAAGGCCTTATTCTCCAGGACACCTCACTAGCTCAAAACTGGCAGTGTTGAAAGATGTGTTTTACACAGCTACTTTTTCTAAGTGTTTTTGAGCCCTTTCCAAGTGAAGTTCCAGTTGCAGATGGGATCAATATGTCTATTTTGCTGTTGGAGAGAGCAAAGCAGAGATTATTTGGTTCACTCCTGCACTTTAGAAGATCAACCAGAAATTAATGCTACTTTAAAAAATTAGAACCATGTAGAAGTGACTGAGAGCTTTTGCTCTGTTTTGCTTGTTTCATGCAGGAATTCTTGGCATATATGCCACTGGGGCTTTGCTCTTTTCATATACCTAGAAATGTTGAATTTGGGAGTTATGTTGCTAGAGAACTTGAAGTTGTATGTAGTAAAAATAAGAACCTATAAAGATGTAAAAAGGTTGCAAATACATGTTAAAGATACCACCTTATGGGTGCTTTGGATGATCTTAAACAAAAATGCATCCTTCTGTATTGTTGACTTTATTAGTATTGCTATTAATGAGAAAATAAAGCTGGTTAATATATTTTATAGTATTTCACCGTTTTGCTAAAATAGCATTTAAAAAGTGAATTTCACCAACACTTCACTTCTTCTTTATATATATAACTTATACTATGGATACTAGTTGTACAGCATAGTGCCTGACATAGACAGGTGTTTCTACGGATGCCCAACACAGACAGATCTGTGGTACACACATCCCTCTCTGTAGGTCAGGAGAATCATTGTTGCAAAAGCCATAGTGTGTTGTTTTCTTACTTGTCTCTTGTAATGGTTGTGTTTCTGTATTCTCTTTTTAGGTGATACAGTTAATATTGGAGATGTATCCTACAAGTTGAAAACGCCTAAGAGCCCGGAACTTGTGCCACAGAACTACTGTAAGAAACAATCATTTATTTTATGAATTTATCACTTTGTATCACTTCATCCATGAATATTTCAGTAAAATATTTATTTTTCCACATATTGTTGTTTCTGTTTCAACTGAAATAAAATTTATACTTAATAAAATGCACAGATCTTAAGTATTCATTTTGATTAGTTTTGACAATTTTATAAATGTGTATAACCACCAAGATTGCTTTCATCACCTCTGAATGTTCTCTTGTGCCCCTTCCCTGCCCTCCTGCTCTCCTGCTCTGGAAGCCACTGTTCTATTTTCTACCATGGTAGATTAGTTTTGCCAATCTAATTCGTTCTTCAGCTTTCTATAAATAGAATCATATAGTATAGTTTTTTTTGTGGTGTGTATTTGGTTTCTTTCCACCGAGAATAATTTTGAGGTTCATCCATATTCCTGTACCGATCAGCTTGCTTTTAATTGCTGAGTAATATTCCATTGTATAAATATACCATAATTTATTTGTTCTTTTGTTGATGGACAGTTGGATGGTTTCCATTTTTGGACTTTTATGAAAAAGGTACTGTGAACATTCCTGTACAAGTCTTGTAGTCATAAGTTTTCACTTATCTTAAATAAATACCTAGGAGTTGATGTGTCATAGGGTGGATGCCTGTTTAACTTTACTAAACATTGCCAAAAAGTTCTCCAAAGTAGTTGTAGTGTTTTACCCTTTGACCAACAGCAGTGTTCCACATCCTTGCCAACCTTGCCATCCTTTTAGATTTTACTCATTCTACAAAGTGTGAAATGGTAACTCATCATGGTTTTTGTTTTATAACAGCTGTATTGAAATACAATTCATATACCATAAAATTCGCCTTTTTAAAGTGTACAACTCAGTGGTTTTTAGCATATTCACAGAGTTGTGCAACCATGCCACTATCTAACTTTAGAACATTTTTCATCAAGTCAAAAAGAAACCTCACACTCATTAACAGTCACTCCCTGTTTCCTCCTCCTCCTCTTCCCCCTGCTGCCCCTCTAGCCTTTGGCAATCATTAATATACTTTCTGTTTCTTTGGATTTGCCTATTCTTAACATTTCATATAAATGGGATCATATAATATGTGGCCTTTGTGTTTGGCTTATTTCACTTATAATGTTTTCAAGGTTCATTCATGTTGTAGCATGTATCAGTGCTTCATTCCTTTTTACAGCTAAATAGTGTTCAGTTGTATGGATATACCACTTTTTGTTTATTCATTCATCAGTTTTGGGATATTATGAATAATACTGCTATAAATGTTCATATACAAGTTTTTATACAGACATATGTTTTCAGTTTTCTTGGATATGTGCCTAGGAGTAGAATTGCTAGGTTATATGGTAACTCTGTTTAACATTTCCAGGAGTTATCAAACTGTTTTCCAAAGAGGCTGTACCATTTTACATTCCCACCAGCAATGTACGAGGGTTCCAGTTCCTCCATATTTTCAACACTTATTATTGTCTGTCCTTTTTATTGTAGCCATCTTCATGGGTATGAAGTGGTATCTCATTATTGTTTCGATTTGAATTTCTCTAATGACTCACAATCACTCCTTTGCTCAAAATCATGTCAATTCTTTTCTCAGAATTCCTTAAAGCACTCTAATACCTTAGGAACAAAGGTCAATCCTTACCTCTCATGATCTAGTCTCAGCCTCATCTCCTGTCACTGTACTTCCCCTATTCTATGTTCCAGTCATTGGGCACAATATAAAATAATTTTTTGTTCACTTTTCAGATTCTTTCAGTAGACAATGCGCTCCTTGAGGGAGAATATCTCACTTTCATCCAATACAAATTTCCATTGACTCTACCTCCTAAATGGCTCTGCGATCTGTCCTCTCTACTCTGTCCCACTTCTCTTTTACTGTATTTTTTTTGAGGTTTTTTCTGTTGGCTTTTTTTTTGGCCATGCCACACGCATGCAGGATCTTAGTTCCCTGACCAGGAATCAAACCCATGCCCCCTGCAGTGGAAGTGCAGTGTCTTAACCACTGGACCGCCAGAGAAGTCCCTTGAGTTATTTTCTTAGTGGTAATTCTAGGGGTTATAATTAACAGTTTAACTTAAAACAAACTTGTTCATATTAATACTAACAATTTCAATAGTATATAAAAACTTTGTTCCAGTATAGCTCTGATCCCTTCTACTTCCTTTGTACTATTATCGTCATACAAATTATAGCTTTATATATTAAAAATCTAGTGACACAGTTTTGTAATTATCATTTTATGAAATTGTCTTTTAAATCAGATAAAAGAAAAGAGTTACAAACAAAAATATGTTTATATTGTTTTTACATTTACATATATAGTTACCTTTACTGGAATGCTATTGTGTGGATTTGAGTTACTGTCTAGTGTGCTTTTATTTCGGCCTGAAAGAAGGACACTCTTTAGTATTTTTTATAGGGCAGATCTGCTAGAGATGAATTCTCAGTTTTTATTTGTCTAGAAATTTCTTAATTTCACCTTTACTGTTTGAAGAATTCTTGGTTGACAGTTTTTTCTTTTCAGCACTTTGAATATGTCATCTTACTGCCTCTGGCCTCCATAGTTTCTGATGAGAAGTCAGTTATTAATTTTATTAAGGATCCCCTCTACATGATGAATCACCTTTCTCTCTGCTATCAAGATATTTTCTCTTTGTCTTTGTCTTTTGATAATTTGACTATGATGTATCTGAATGTGGTCTCTATGAGTTTTCCTACCTGATGTTTGTTGAGCTATATATACTATACTTTCATTTACATCACATACCCTTTGTACTATTGTCAACATATATTTTAATTCCATATATGCTAAAATACTACGATATTTATTGTCATTTTTGCTATAACAGTGATATTTATTGTTATTTTTGCTTTAAACAATAATAGAATTTTAAATAAAATAAATATATAGGTGCAAAATGAAGATAGTTTTAGAAGCTTTTAATATTTTTCCATATTTTAATGCTTTATACTGCTTTTTATTCCTTTCTGCAGATTCAGGCATACATCATCTGAAAGCATTTCCCTTTAGCCAGAAGAGTTTCTTTTAGCATTTCTTTTAGTATGTTTGCTAGATGTGCATTCTCTCATCTGTTGTCTGTCTTAAATTGTGTTTATTTTGCTTTCATTTTCAAAGCATTTTTTTTTGTTATTGCTGGATATGGAATGCCAGTTTTTTTTCTTTTAGTACTTTAAGACACCATTTTATTGTCTTCTGGTTTCTATTGTTTCTAATAAAAAGCCAGCTATAATTTTTGTTTTTTGCCTGTTTGTAACTTGTCTGTTTTCTGTATCTGCATTTAAGATTCTTTTTTTATTTTTTATTTTTCACCAGAAGTTTGGCTTGATGTACCAAGGTACGGTTTACTTTGAATTTATCTTTGTTGGTTTCTCTAAGCTTCTTGAATCTATGGGTTAATAACTGTCATCAGTTTTGGTAACTTCTTGTCCATAACTAAGTTAATTGATTCTCTCTTCTGTTTCGTATGTTCAATGTTAGTCCCATCTGATGATTCATTCATTTCGGTTAATATATTTCATTTCTACCATGTTCATTTGGTTTTCCTTTTTTTTTTTTCCAATTTTTTGGTCACGCCGCCCCACATGCAGGATCTTAGTTCCTCCACTGGGGATGGAACCCACGCCCACTGCAGTGAAAGCATAGAGTCTTAACTACTGGACTGCCAGGGAAGTCCCTAGTTTTCCTTTTTATTTTTCATCTCTCATGCTTGAATACGTGGATGGGAAAGAGTTGGTGGTAGGTGCAGATTTTCTCTGTTGCTGGGACTTCTCATCATGCCAGCCCATGTATGGCCATTATAGGTTTGTTAAAAGTTCAGCTTGTTTACCCTGACACATCTATGGCAGATTCTTCCTCCTCTTGCCATTCTACCAGGGATGAAAGTTAGCTGTGGGTCTCTTCTCTCCTTGAAAGGGCTCGTTACTTTCTATAATCTAGTTCATTTAGATTTCTTTGTATCCTTAGCTGTATGATGGATTTTAAGAAACTGTGATTTTTGTAGATTAACTGGTTTGTCCTGGTTGTTATGTTGGAAGTGAAATTCTCTTGCAATTCTCGCCATCCTAACTAGAAGTGGGAGTCAGGAATATTTATTTTTGATGTTCATTATTTAATGGTTATGCCTAATCATATTATTTTAATAGACAGGTTTTCTTTTCTAGGGGTGAGACTAATGGCTTAATTCTTTAACAAGTTGTTATACTTGTCTAGAGAAAAATTAACAAAATAGATCTATAACATCTTACATGTCATAGGTACGTGATAATTGAAAAAAAAAACCCACTCATTTTTCCTGATTTCTGGGTCTTTTCTTATTATGAATGTATCTAACTTTTTATAATAAACTTCAGCTGTGAAGAATAATATCTGCTCTTGATAGACAATAAGAAAAGTGCTATATAGTTTGAGTTCTGTAGGGAAACAACTACTTGGTGGGGGGAAATTATGTTTAAAATTTTGACTGTACTACTTTCTAGATGTATGAATTTCTTTCCTTCCTTCCTTCCTCCCTCCCTCCCTTTCTTTCTTTCTTTCTTTCTTTCTCCCTCTCTTCCTTCCTCCTTCTTCCTTCCTTCCTTCCTTCCTTCCTTCCTCCCTTCCTTCCTTCCTTCCTTCCTTCCTTCCTTCCTCTCTCTCTCTCTTCCTCCCTACTTCCCTTCTCTCCTTCCCTCCTTCCTTCCTTCTTTCTTTCTTTTTAGATGTGTTAATTTCCATAGTCATTTAACTGCTCTGAGTCTCCTTGACTATATGGGGATGATCATTTCAACGTCACTGATATATTGTAAGGATTAAATAAAATAGCATATGTGAAATATATACGATAGTGCCTGGCACATAGTGCTGAATACATATGAGTTCCTGATACAACCATTTCCCCAGTCTCCTGATTGATTCTTGTTCCTTTTCATTTTCCATTATCCCATGCCTGTGACACTATTGAGTATGGGGATTACTAAAGTCTGCTGTGATTCTGCTTAAGAGATAAGCAAAAAACAGTTTCATCTTCATTCAGTCTTATCCCTAAAAAATGAATCTGGAGTATATTTCAGCTGGATTTAATTTTGAGTTTGCCCTCAGTTAGGTTGTTTGCAGGATCGCCAATGTTGGTAGGTTCTTCAAATACACTTCAGTTTAAAAAGATCAAACTTAACATATTTACAGTGTGGAAAGAATGTTGGCCTTTTCAGTCTCACCTAGACCTGAAGCATGGTCATTGCCTGATAGCTATCAACAAGGGATAGCATTATCCATCCCTTCTTTTAACAACTAAGATGCCATAGTCTCTTGTCTGGGGTCTGCTGAAGTACTTTGTCATAATCACAGATACTTATGCATTTTGAGGATCTTCTTATTCAGTGAGAGAATTAACAAGACTGTCTGTACTAGCTTCAAGAATTCAAGGGATCCTAGCAATAATATCAATTTAAAAACTTGTAAGCATGCGCTTTGAATGAATGTATTCTCATACTTTGCAAATGACTGAGGGACAATACAGTGGCTGGCTCAGACCAAGTCCCAAAGTGTAAAAGGTATCTGTTCCTAAATATAGCAAAACTCCCATAAATTGTCACGAAAACCCCCCAGAAAAACAAAGAAAAGCCCTCAACATTTTCTGGTTTACATACTTTCAATTTTTATCATTGTTTGCATGCATCTCTTATGTAATCAAAAGTTTTCATTTCTTTTGTGTTTCGTTATTAGTAGCTTACCCTTTGAAATATATCAGAAGAGAGTTTATACTGAAATCAGCTGGATGGTTTGTGCCTGCTATCCATTCATCATTGTTCCTACCATATATCAGGAGGATGATAGCATATGTTTTACCCAACAGTAAATTGTTATATTGCCTCTGCTAGTCTTTCTTACGAGCAACTGTGCCATTTGTAAGAAAAAGACTGTTGGGCGTTTTTTAACTTGAAATAGGAAAAGTGGCCAAGCTAATTCAACCAAAATCTCACATATTCACATAAGTATTATGTGGTTGCTACACATTGATTAGACAGATATATTGTACTGCATAATATAACATGTTTTCATGCATCTATTTACTGTATCATGTTCAAATACAGTTCTTTGAACGTTTTCTCCCTCTCTCAGGGACTATTTCCAGAATGGGAAAATTACAGTTCTTTGGCTTCATTCTTGCTATTACATGACTGATTAGAGATTATGGGTTTTGGCCATGAGAGAACTTTGATGGATTTTTTTCTCTCTAAGAGTTATTTTTAAAAATATGTTAAAATATTTTGGAAATGGTGTTTTGTTGAAGTTTGATACCCTATTACTTTCCTTCCTGTATTTATGCTTCATTTTAGCTTTTTGCCTTTTGGATATTGAATATTTTGAAATGAAACATAAAATGATAGACTTTTGTTAAGGAAAGGAACTTTAGCAATTATTATCCTCTCTGGAACTCATTTTATAGTCAGGAAAGTAGGATCACAAGAAAGAGGTCAGAAGACTAATTAATTAGTTGCAAAACCCAGATTTCCTGACATCTGTTTGATTTTTCTTTTATAGTCTGCCACAGTGTCTCTGGCGGCTTTCTTTAGAGTAAGTCCTGCGATGTTAGAAAACTCTTTTGGAATTTAAAAGTGTGAAGGATTATTGAAAAATATTGAAATAGTTGAAGCATGGCAGTTTTATTTTATCTCTATCTTAATTAAAGTCACTATTTAGAGCATTGAAAAATTCAATGTATTTTGTATTATACAAAATATATACAATATATATATTGTATAATACAATACAATTGTATTGTATTATATATACAATACAATACAATATAATACAATACAATTATTGTATTTTAGTAATGAAGAAATAAAAGTCACAATGTTGAACTATGATCCCTGATATTCATATTTAGCATCTATTTAATGGAATGGTAGAAATTCTGCTAACTGGCAGAAGCTATAGACTGGAGGTATTCTTAAGTGGAAGTCTAAAATTCAACTAAAAACCACACAAAAGCAGTATTATCTCTTCAAAGTAAAATTTCTTAATTCACTGACCATTTGATTGAGATAATGAATGCTTATATTTTGTAGTCAGTTGTCAGTTGACAGAAACAGAACTGTTTCTGTCTTCACAGCATTGGGCACAGCAGGACATCTTTTTAGCTCCAGTATCTAGCCCACTGCCTGGCATATAATAGACATAAGAGTTGGACTGTTCTTTAGTTTTTTTATTATCTAGGTCTTGTTACCTCCTGCCTTGACCATTATAACTTCCACTTATCATCTGAGTCCCTAGTCTCTTACCTGCAAGTGTTGAAGTGGATAATTGAAGCTTTTTTACCTTTTTGTATAAAAACCAGATCTCAAGGCTTAGTTGAAATTGGCAGCTGTTGAAAAGGGGTTCCTTCATGTTTTTGTGCTTGAAGTTAAATGATATTGTATCAAAGCTGGTATTTCTTCCAAGGTTTGACTTATGAAGTGGTGCTCCAAGGTAGCAAGTTTTCAAGAGATGACTTTAAACCTGACCTCAGAATTATATTTCTGCTTCCTTACATAATCTTCTTGTTGCAGTCAGTGAACCATTTATATGTGAGGTCATTTAAGGTTTACTGGACACGCTGAACTCTTATCTAAGCAATTAGGGCCCATAAAGATTTACTGCAAGAATTACATCATTGTGCTCTTAAAATGGTGAGTTTGGGCATAATTAACAGGATGAGAGTTTTTTTAGGGGGGAAAGAACCTTTGTCTTTAGTTTGTAAATGATTTTAAGAGGTTTGAGAAATTCATCAATGTTATAAATGACAGAATAGCATGGAAAAGCTATGTCATTTTTGTGTCAGGGTAGATAATGTGGAACAATCAGTGCAGCTACTTGTCAGTTTTAATAAATTAGTGACAGAGGTTACACAAAAGGCCTCCAGGGAGGTGTTACCTCAGATTCCCTTACTTAATCCTCAGTGCTTGAAAAATAATCTGAGAAGCAAAGCCTCCAATCCTTAAGACTTGCCTTATTTTTACTAGTCTCCTAATTGCCTCTCATTACATGAGAATTTACTTTGGAAAAGGATTTCATTTGAGATTTCTTTAGATATATTTTTAAGCATAGAGTCCTCAAAAGGAAGAGTTCCACCAACTTTTAAAGCTCCTGAACATGCCCTGAAGTTTCCTCTGGGGTCTCTATAGCAGTGTTTATTCAGTGCCTAGTTTTTCTTTAATCTTCTTTCTCCCAAGTACCATATTGAAGATGACTTAAAGTTTATTGATGTGTTTTATTGCTTTTTATTTTCTATTTAATGACTGTTGTTGCTTTCTGCAATTTTCATTGCAGATGTACAGTTTTTGAGCTAGGTAGTATGTTAAATAGGCTTCTTTGGATTTACCTGGCAATTTAACCACCATTAATGACATTGTTTAAATGAATTCAAGTACTAAACCCCTAACTTAAAAATCACATTTTCAGTGCATATATAACATATATAATAGGCAGAGGTTTAATATCCTTTATATACAAATATAGCATATAAATTGATGAGAAACATCATATGATCCAGTAGAAAATAGGCAAAGGGTTTAAATAGGCATACTACAGGACAGGGAATCCAGATGGGCAATATGTGCATATGTACATATGTTCTAACCCTGCTTAATAGTTAGAAAGATGCAAATTATACAATAAGATAGCAATATTCATACATCATCTGGGCCAAAATTAAAAGGAATTATAATGTCCAGTACCTACAAGGTCGCAGGGAAATGGCATTTCGTACATTGCTATGGAAGTGTGAGTTCATTTGACTTGTTTGGAAAGTAATATGGTAATAGCTATTAAAATAAAATATCTTCTGGATGTAGCAGTTTCTTTATTAGGGTCTATCCATTAAGGGAAAAATCAGCAGATAAAAAAGATATTTGTACACAATATATATTGAAGCATTTTGTTGTTTTTGATAGTGACAAAAACTAGAAGCAATCTGAGTATATCAGTAGAGGAATAGTTGAGTAAATTATTTTACAGATATATTATGGAAACTTCAGCTGTTAAAAAAGAATAAATTAGATTTATATCTGTGGACCTAGAGGGTGTCCATATGATGTTGTTAAGCAAAAATGGAAGACTGCAGAGTAGTATATAAAGTATGACACAATTTTTGTTTTTGTTTTAAAAAACAAACAAACTTGGAACACGCTTTGCAGGTGTATTATATGTCTCCCTGTACACAGAGAAAAGTGTGGAAGGCCGAACTCCAGGCTCTTTGACTTCTTTCTGGGGCATTGGGTTAGGAGTGGGGTTAGAAATGGAAGGGATCATTTAATTTTTCTTTTTACATTTTTGGATTTTTTTCTTTGTTATAGTAAGTATATATTAGACTGTAACTTTAAAAAAGCTATTAAACTCCCATGTTTAAAGTGAAACTTTATTAAATTAGAGAATACATCCATTATAACTGCTTTTTCTGTGATCTGACTCATACAGGTAAAAAGTTAATGCTTTGTGTTTAAAGAATTTGACAGGACCTAAAAATTCTTGCTTCTTCTGAGATGTGTTCATAACTAAAGGTCATTCCTTGATCTCATTTTATGTTTTTGATTATTGTTGTCTTGTCATGAATATGACTAGCTACATTAAGACCAACAAAGTTGTCTTTTGTAAATTATCACAATTTAGCAATAGTTTATGGATAAGCATTTTAAGAGGCTGAATTGCAAATTGAATTTGGGGTATTAAATTGTGATCTATTGCTTAGTCAAAATATTCTAATATATGTCACCCATCAAATTGCTACTTTCTCTGTGTATCACAATTCTTTTCTACTTCCAGTATGGCTATGATTACTTTGCAATATGGTTTTTCAAAAGAAATATAACTGTTTGTTCCTATCACAAAAACAAAACATCAATACAAAAACTTGGGAAACACTGAAACAAAGGATAAAATGCAAATCATTCGTAAGCCTAATTATAAGCACTGTTAACATTTTAATTCTAATCTTTTAAAAAATAGTGTTATAAGTGTAATTTACATACAACAAATTGTACATACTTAATGTACGACTCCATAAATTTTGATATATGTATGTAACACATACATATATACATATATGTTACATATATACATATATGTAACATATATGTATGTAATATGTATGTAATATGTATGAAACATCACTAAAATCAAGATAATAATCAAATAAATTCATCACTCTGAAAGGTTTACTTGTGCCCCTTTATAATGTCCCCTGGTTCCTCCCTTTTCTGGGAATCACTGATCTACTTTGTAATTTATTTGGATTTTCTAGAATTTTATGTAAATGTAATAATACAACATGTGTTCTATTTTTGTCTAGCTTTTATCTTCATGACCTAATGGCCTCCCAAAGACCCCACCTGCGAATACTATCATATTGGCAGTTAGGATTTCAACATATGAATTTTGGAGGAACACAAACATTCAGTCCATAACTGTGGTGGACTGAACGATGGCTTTGTCATATTTTGGTATTTGGGTAACACTGATCTCATAGAATGAATTGGGAAGTATTTCCTCTTCTTCCTGTGTTTCCCTATGCAAATACAAGAAAATTTGCATAAATACTCTTATTCTAACACCTCTACACAAAAAATGTATAGCTTGATACTTAATGTATATGTATATGCTCTGATTTATTTAATGTATATTGAAGTATTTTTCTAATTTTAAGAAAAACTGAATACCTTTTCTATGCTCAGTACTGTACTGGCCAGTATTATACTTCTCATTTAATTTTGAGTACAGCTATCTGTATTAGATCAGTCCCGTCAGCCCACTTTATAGATGAGTGGCTTATATAAGCTAAGGCTTTATACGTATGCATTTTTTTCCTTTGACACCTTCAAAGGACCTTATTGTACTTATCTTCGTGTTCTTGGTGCTAAGCATATAGAAGGTCCTGCATACATGTAACTGTGTGAACGACTTAATTTCTTAGTTCAGTTAGCGCATGTGGTAAATAATGAGGACTTAGATTCTAAACATATTGTATTATGTCCCTTGCTCCGCTGTTTTTCCCTTTGATGTCCATTATATCCTAGTAGAGAGTGATACATGGTAGACAGGTCACAGTTTAGTAAATGAGCGTGCACTTGCAGTGAGATTAGTTGTGATTCTTTTGAAATCTCTCTTGAGATGGTAATGCATGCCCGGAGTGTGATGAGCCTGGGTTCAGATTCTTTCTGAGCAATCTTATAGGATGACGCTGGTGAATAAAATGTAATGTCTTGGGAAAGCACCTCACACAGGCTGTACTAGTTAGGTAGGTTCCTTTCTCCCTTATTATTTCAGGGTGGGCTCTAGGTGCAGAAGGTAATTTGAGTGTAAACCCAGAAGCTCATTCATGACCACTGAGTCCACACCTTGCAGCCTGCTGTCCAGGGTGCACACCAGGTAGAGGACTGTGCAGGTGAGGATGGGCTTTTAATATCCTTCCACACCTAGTTCTCACTGTCTGAGGGACTGGACAAGGTGCTTTACCTATAATCCTCACAATAACTGTACTCAGTAAGTATTATTACCACTCTTTTGAAAATAAGGAAACTTAGGCCCGGGAGATTCAGAATACTTGTCCAAGGACACTGATAAAGGACAGGATGAGAAATCACAACTAGGTCTGTTTGGCTTCAAAGGCTTTTTCTTTCCATTATATTATGTTGCCCCTTGGGATACTAAGAAAACATCACTAGTTTATATTTATTTATTTATTTATTTATTTATTTTAACGTCTTTATTAGAGTATAATTGCTTCACAATGTTGTGTTAGTTTCTGCTGTATAACAAAGTGAATCAGCTATATGCATATGTATATCCCCATATCCCCCCCTCTTGGGTCTCCCTCCCACCCTCCTTATTCCACCCCTCTAGGTGGTCACAAAGCACCGAGCTGATCTCCCTGTGCAATGCAGCTGCTTCCCACTAGCTATCTGTTTTACATTTGGTAGTGTATATATGTCAATGTTACTCTCTCACTTCATCCCAGCTTACCCTTCCCCCTCCCCGTGTCCTCAAGTCCATTCTCTCCATCTGTGTCTTTATTCCTGTCCTGACCCTAGGATCTTCAGAACCATTTTTTTTTTTTTTAGATTCCATATATATGTGTTAGCATACGGTATTTGTTTTTCACTTTCTGACTTACTTCACTTTGTATGACAGATTCTAGGTCCATCCACGTCACTAAAAATAACTCAATTTCATTTCTTTTTATGGCTGAGTAATATTCCATTGTATATATGTGCCACATCTTCTTTTTCCATTCATCTGTTGATGGACACTTAGGTTGCTTCCATGTCCTGGCTATTGTAAATAGGGCTGCAATGAACATTGTGGCACATGACTCGTTTTGAGTTATGGTTTTCTCAGGGTATATGCCCAGTAGTGGGATTGCTGGGTCATATGGTAGTTCTATTTTTAGTTTTTTAAGGAACCTCCATACTGTTCTCCATAGTGGCTATATCAATTTACACTTCCACCAACAGTGCAAGAGGGTTCCCCTTTCTTTACACCCTCTCCAGCATTTCTTGTTTGTAGATTTTTTGATGATGGCCATTCTGACCAGTGAGAGATGATACTTCATTGTAGTTTTGATTTGCATTTTTCTAATCATTAGTGATGTTGAGCATTCTTTCATGTGTTTGTTGGATATCTGTATATCTTCTTTGGAGAAATGTCTAGTCTTCTGCACGTTTTTGGATTGGGTTGTTTGTTTTTTTGATACTGAGCTGCATGAGCTGCTTGTATATTTTGGAGATTAATCCTTTGTCCGTTGCTTCATTTACAAATATTTTCTCCCATTCTGAGGGTTGTCTTTTCGTCTTGGTTATGGTTTCCTTTGCTGTGCAAAAGCTTTTAAGTTTCATTAGGTCCCATTTGTTTATTTTTGTTTTTATTTCCATTTCTCTAGGAGGTGGGTCAAAAAGGATCCTGCTGTGATTTATGTCTTAGAGTGTTCTGCCTATGTTTTCCTCGAAGAGTTTGTTAGTGTCTGGCCTTACATTTAGGTCTTCAATCCATTTTGAGTTTATTTTTGTGTATGGTGTTAGGAAGTGTTCTAATTCCATTCTTTTACAAGTAGCTGTCCAGTTTTCCCAGCACCACTTATTGAAGAGGCTGTCTTTTCTCCACTGTATATTCATGCCTGCTTTATCAAAAATAAGGTGACCATATGTGTGTGGGTTTATCTCTGGGCTTTCTATCCTGTTGCATTGATCTATATTTGTTTTTGTGCCAGTACCATACTGTCTTGATTACTGTAGCTTTGTAGTATAGTCTGAAGTGAGGGAACCTGATTCCTCCAGCTCCGTTTTTCTTTCTCAAGATTGCTTTGGCTCTTCGGGGTCTTTTGTGTTTCCATACAAATTGTGAAATTTTTTGTTCTAGTTCTGTGAAAAATGCCATTGGTAGTTTGATAGGGATTGCACTGAATCTGTAGATTGCTTTGGGTAGTATCGTCTTTTTCACAATGTTGATTCTTCCAATCCAAGAACATGGTATATCTCTCCATCTGTTTGTATCATCTTTAAATTCTTTCATCAGTGTCTTATAGTTTTCTGCATACAGGTCTTTTGTCACCTTAGGTAGGTTTATTCCTAGGTATTTTATTCTTTTTGTTGCAATGGTAAATGGCAATGTTTCCTTAAATTCTCTTTCAGATTTTTCATCATTAGTGCATAGGAATGCAAGAGATTTCTGTGCATTAATTTTGTATCCTGCTACTTTACCAAATTCATTGATTAGCTCTAGTAGTTTTCTGGTAGTATCTTTATGATTCTCTATGTATAATATCACGTCATCTGCAACCAGTGACAGTTTTACTTCTTCTTTTCTGATTTGAATTCCTTTTATTTCTTTTTCTTCTCTGATGCCTGTGGCTAAAACTTCCAAAACTATGTTGAATAATAGTGGTGAGAGTGGACAACCTTGTCTTGTTCCTGATCTTAGAGGAAATGTTTTCAGTTTTTCACCATTGACAATGATGATGGCTGTGGGTTTGTCATATATGGCCTTTTTTATGTTGAGTTAGGTTCCCTCTGCCTACTTTCTGGAGCATTTTTATCATAAATGGGTGTTGAATTTTGTCAAAAGCTTTTTCTGCGTCTATTGAGATGATCATATGGTTTTTCTCCTTCAATTTGTTAATATGGTGTATCACATTGATTGATTTGCATATATTGAAGAATCCTTGCATTCCTGGAATAAACCCTACTTGATCATGGTGTATGATCCTTTTAATATGCTGTTGGATTCTGTTTGCTAGTATTTTGTTGAGGATATTTGCTTTTATGTTCATCAGAGATATTGGCTTGTAGTTTTCTTTTTTTGCGACATCTTTGTCTGATTTTGGAATCAGGGTGATGGTGGCCTCGTAGAATGAGTTTGGGAGTATTCCTCCCTCTGCTATATTTTGGAAGAGTTTGAGTAGGATAGGTGTTAGCTCTTCTCTAAATGTTTGATAGATTCGCCTGTGAAGCCATCTGGTCCTCGGCTTTTGTTTGTTGGAAGATTTTTGATCACAGTCTCAATTTCAGTGCTTGTGATTGGTCTGTTTATATCGTCTATTTCTTCCTGATTCAGTCTTGGAAGGTTGTGCTTTTCTAAGAATTTGTCCATTTCTTCCAGGTTGTCCATTTTATTGGCATATAGTTGCTTGTAGTAATCTCTCATGATCCTTTGTATTTCTGCTGTGTCAGTTTTTAATTCTCCATTTTCATTTCTAATTCTGTCATTTCTATTTGAGTCTTCTCCCTTTTTTTGTTGATGAGTCTGGCTAATGGTTTATCAATTTTGTTTTTCTTCTCAATGAACCAGCTTTTAGTTTTATTTATCTTTGCTATCGTTTCCTTCATTTCTTTTTCATTTATTACTGATCTGATCTTTATGATTTCTTTCCTTCTGCTAATGTTGGGGTTTTTTTGTTCTTTCTCTAATTGCTTTAGGTGTAAGTTTAGGTTGTTTATTTGAGATGTTTCTTGTTTCTTGAGGTAGGATGCTATTGCTGTAAACTTCCCTCTTAGAACTGCTTTTGCTGCATCCCATAGGTTTTGGGTCGTCGTGTTTTCATTGTCATTTGTTTCTAGGTATTTTTTGATTTCCTCTTTGATATCTTCAGTGATCTCTTGGTTATTTAGTAGTGTATTGTTTAGCCTCCATGTGTTTGCACTTTTTACAGTTTTATTCCTGTAATTGATATCTAGTCTCATAGCATTGTGGTCAGAAAAGATACTTGATACAATTTCAATTTTCTTAAATTTACCAGGCTTGATTTATGACCCACAGTATGGTCTATCCTGGAGAATGTTCCATGAGCACTTGAGAAGAAAGTGTATTCTGTTGTTTTTGGATGGAATGTCCTATAAGTATCAATTAAGTTCATCTTGTTTAATGTGTCATTTAAAGCTTGTGTTTCCTTACTTATTTTTATTTTGGATGATCTGTCCATTCGTGAAAGTGGGGTGATAAAGTCCCCTACTATTGTGTTACTGTCGACTTCCCCTTTTATGGCTGTTGGCATTTGCCTTATGTATTGAGGTGCTCCTATTTTGGGTGCATAGATATTTACAATTGTTATATCTTTTTCTTGGACTGATCCCTTGATCATTATGTAGTGTCCTTTTTGTCTCTTGTAATAGTCCTTATTTTAAAATCTATTTTGTCTGATATGAGAATTGCTACTCCAGCTTTCTTTTGACTTCCATTTGCATGGAATATCTTTTTGCATCCCCTCACTTACAGTCTGTATGTGTCCCTAGGTCTGAAGTGGGTCTCTTGTAGACAGCATATATACAAGTCTTGTTTTTGTATCCATTCAGCCTGTCTGTGTCTGTTGGTTGGAGCATTTAATCCTTTACATTTAAGGTAGTTATCAATATGTATATTCCTATTCCCATTTTCTTAATTGTTTTGGGTTTGTTACTGTAGGTCTTTTCCTTCTCTTGTGTTTCCTGCCTAGAGAAGTTCCTTTAGCATTTGTTGTAAAGCTGGTTTGGTGGTGCTGAAATCTCTTAGCTTTTGCTCGTCTGTAAAGGTTTTAATTTCTCCATCGAATCTGAATGAGATTCTTTCTGGGTAGAGTAATCTTGGTTGTAGGTTTTTCCCTTTCATCACTTTAAATATGTCCTGCCACTCCCTTCTGGCTTGCAGTGTTTCTGCTGAAAAATCAGCTGTTAACCTTATGGGGATTCCCATGTATGTTATTTGGTGCTTATCCCTTGCTGCTTTTAATGTTTCTTTTTTGTATTTAATTTTTGATAGTTTGATTAATATGTGTCTTGGCATGTTTCTCTTTGGTTTTATCCTGTATGGTACTCTCTGTGCTTTTGGACTTGATTGACTATTTCCTTTCCCTTGTTAGGGAAGTTTAGGAGTATAATCTCTTCAAATATTTTCTCAGATCCTTTCTTTTTCTCTTCTTCTTCTGGGACCCCTGTAATTCACATGTTTTTGCATTTAATGTTGTCCCAGATGTCTCTGAGACTGTCCTCAATTCTTCTCATTCTTTTTTCTTTATTCTGCTCTCTGGAGGTTATTTTCACCATTGTATCTTACAGCTCACTTATCCATTCTTTTGACTCAGTTATTCTGCTATTGATTCCTTCTAGAGTATTTTTAATTTCAGTAATTGTGTTGTTCATCACTGTTTGTTTGCTTTTTAGTTTTCTAGATCCTTTTTAAATGTTTCTTGTATTTTCTCCATTCTGTTTCATAGATTTTGGATCATTTTTACTTTCATTACTCTGAATTCTTTTTCAGGTAGATTGCCTATTTTGTCTTCATTTATTTGGTCTTGTAGGTTTTTAACATTTTTTTTTGTCATTTCTTTTTTTTTTTTTCTTTTTTGATGGGTTGTGCTGTATCCCTGTCCTACTGTTTGTTTGGCCGGAGAGGTCCAGCAGTGCAGTTTGCAGGCAGTTGGATAGAGCCGGGTCTTGGTGCTGAGATGGGGACCTCTGGGAGCCCTCACTCCAATTAATATACCCTGGGGTCTGAGGTTCTCTGTTAGTCCAGCAGTTTGGACTCAGAGCTCCCACCACAGTAGCTTGGACCCGACCTCTGGCAGGGAACCAAGATCCTGCAAGCTTTGTGGCATGGTTAAAAAAATAAATTAAAAAAAAAAGAGAAACAAAGAAAGAAAAAATGGAGCAGTACAATATCAAAGAATAAAAAACTAAATAAAATTAGAAAGATAAAAAATATATTAGGAAAAATAAAATATAATTGAAACAACTGCAAAAAGGTAAAATAAAACCACAACAGAAAAATGAGAAAAAAAAAATGGATGGGGGTAGTAAGCCAAAAGGAGAGAACAATAACAAAGTATAAAGAATAAAAAAAAATTAGAAAAATAAAAGATTTATTAGGAAAAATAAAAATATAAAAGAATCAACAACAATGAATCAACAAGGTAAAACAGAAACCAAATCTGAAAGAGGAAAAAAGAAAAAAAAAAAAGTCTTGCTATGGGGGCAGAGTTTAGGCAGGGGTGGAACTTAGGGAGGGACGGGGTTTAAGGTGGGGTGGGACCTAGGCTGGTGGGGGGGTGCCTTTTGAGCATAGGGCAGGGACTGGACGGGGCCTAGGTGGGGTGATGTTCTCACGTGGGGTGGGTCCTCAGCTTAGGACCTGCGGGGAATGGGAGAGGCAGCAAGTTGAATGGAGCACCTGTGGAGTGTGGAGTTCCGGAGTTTGGAGGTAAGGCCCTGGGTGAGTGTGTGTGGGTGGGGCTTAGACCCAGCGCCTTGGAGGGGGTCTCAGAGGGGGTCTCCAAGTGTAGAGGTGGGGCCCTGGGGGCTGTGTGTAGGGGCGGGGCTTGTGCTCTGCACGGCAGGAGGGAGGCTCTTTCCCCCACTTTCTCCCCGAGGGTCTCCCCCATTGCCGCTGGACCCGTAACCGTGGGTGAGTCCAGCTGGGTGTAGGAACTTCTCCCCTTCCCTAGCCACCCTTCAGGGGTGCTGGTCCCAGAGGTCCAGACTTTACTTTTCCTCCCCCTTCCCTCCCTCCCACTCCCTCAGAACCCACGTGGCTGGAGGGGGCCTAGCTGGGCAGAGGATCAGGCCTGGGATCTCAGCAGGTTCCTGGGGGTCTACGTGGGCAGAGGAAACCTGGCCACGCTCCCTTTTGATCCTCTGCCCTCCCAGTGATTTCCCCAATTTCCCCCTTCGGGCGTCGGATCCCTTCCCTTCCCCCAGCTGCCCCTCAGGGACGCCAGTCCTGTCCAGCCTCCACTTCTCCCCCTTTACTCCTCCCACACCCCATGTCCTACCCGGTTGCTGGGGGCTTCCTCCTGTCCCCTTAGGTGTCCGTGGTCCCCCACCAGTGCCGGTAGTTGCCCTAGTTGTGAGGAGACGCAAATTCCACCTCCTCATAGTACACCATCTTGACTCTGCACCCCCGTCACTCATTTTGAAGGATTTATTAAAACTGAATTTGAGCTCTGCATAATTTTCTGAAATTTTAATCTTTACATATAAGACAAATTTGAGTCTGTGGAGGGAGAACACTATAATTTATGTTCCTTTAATATAATTATTGTAAAGCCCTTGAATATGCTTGGCCAAAAATATAGTACCTATTTTTTTGAAGCAAGTATTGGCTAGGAATTGAATAAGGAATTTAGTCTAACTTGAACCAGATGTTTTATTTTTACAAAGAGTAGGAAATCCTAGAATATAGGATCAAGCTCTCTGGTATTACTCTGACATCGGTTTATCATTACATGGACTCTTGAAAGGTAGCATCAAAACCACAATGAGGTATCACCTCACACCGGTCAGAATGGCCATCATCAAAAAATCTATAAACAATTAATACTGGAGAGGGTGTGGAGAAAAGGGGACCCTCTTGCACTGTTGGTGGGAATGTAAATTGACACAGCCACTGTGGAGAACTGTATGGAGGTTCCTTAAAAAACTAAAAATAGAACTACCATATGACCCTGCAATCCCACAATTGGGCATATACCCTGAGAAAACCATAGTTCAAAAGGACACGTGTACCCCAATGTTCATTGCAGCACTATTTACAATAGCCAGGACATGGAAACAACCTGAGTGTCCAACAACAGATGAATGGGTAAAGATGATGTGGTACATATATACAATGGAATATTACTCAGCCATAAAAAGGAATGAAATTGGGTGTTTTGTAGAGATGTGGTTGGACCTAGAGTCTGTCATATAGAGTGAAGTAAGCCAGAAAGAGAAAAACAAATATCGTATATTAATGCATATATGTGGAATCTAGAAAAATGGTACAGATGAACCTATTTGCAGGGCAGGAATAGAGACGTAGACATAGAGGATGGACATGTGGACACAGCAGAGGAAGGGGAGGGTGGGACAAACTGGGAGATTAGGATTGACATATATACACTACCATGCATAAGATAGATAGCTAGTGGGAACATGCTATTATAAAGCACAGGAAGCTCAGCTCGGTGCTCTGTGACAACTTAGATGGGTGGGATGGGGGGGATGGGAGGGAGGTCCAAGAGGGAGGGGATATAGGTATACATATAGCAGATTCACTTTATTGTACAGCAGAAACACAACACTGAAAGCAATTATACTCCATATAAAAAAAAAAAAAGATAGCATCTTGTGCCTGGAAACATTGAGGTCGGGAATTTCTCTCGTGCACTGGGCTGTGTTTATATTAGGTTATGCACGGCAGTTTGCCAGTTTGTTTTGCAGATGTTTGTAATGTACAGTCTAACATCTTGTTTCTATTTCTGGAACACTTTTAAGTATGACTCATGTTTTCTTGAGGTCAGAAGTTTCAAGCATTAATGTAAAATATACCACAGACACCACACAGTAGTACCTAATGCTTTCTCTCAGTAGTTTAATGCGACTTCCTGACAAATTAAACGTTTTCTTTGACAAAATACGCTATACTAAAATATGAATAGGTGAAAACGGGATTTTTTTTGAGAAGTGAGTTCTCTGATAACATAATGTAAACAACAAAATGAATTTGAAATTTTGATAAAAGTAGGTATCATTGGTATCACCAAAGCCCAAGAAATAGAATTAGTGTCCATAAAAGCAAGTCCACTAAATTTGATGGAGCCCTGTGTGGTTCATACTTGTAGGGAAAGTCTTGGACCTGAAGATAGAGCCTGTTAAAAAGATTTTAGAGGAGCAGTAGGACATGTTGGCTGGAGTGCAAGCTTTGGACTCAGTTTAGGTCTCAGTCTTGGTTTATGAACTTATCAACTGTGGACAAATGATGCCACCATAAGAACTTTGATTTTTTTTATTCACAAAACGGGGATAATGAATATTTAACAAATGCTTATACTACTATTGGACACTGTTCTAAGTGCCTAATTTAATCCTCATAACCACCTTATGAGTAAGTTCATTTATCATATCCATTATACAGATGGAGAAACTGAGCACAGAGAATTTAAATAACTGATTAAGGTTGCACAGTAAACAGCTATACTAAAACAGTTGGCATTTAAACAGTTTGGGTTGAGTCTGTATCCTTATATGCGGTAGTCTGCTACCTTCTAGGGTTGTTGTGAGATCTAAATGAGAGTATGAAAAATCATTCGTATTTTTACCCAGCACATGACAGGAAGGCAATAAATTGTGACTATCATTATGAGTTATTAAGGGAAGACAAAAGAAGGGAAAAGAAGAGGTCTTGGTGAGGGTATAGCGTAGACTACAAGGCAAGCCACAGGGTTCAGAAGCTGCTTATCTATATTAAGAAACTCATGTAGAATTGAAATGTAGAGGCAGGCATTTCCGGATGCCTCTGGCAGGCATGGAGTAGTGGCAGTACTGCCACTGGTTGAGAACCATTGTTGAGTGGTAAGAGCAAAGGAAGGGACTGCTGGGAATTGTCAGATATGCCTTAGGGCCAGTGGTTCTCAGCACGTGAGGACCATGCTGAATGGAAGACACTCCCATGAACATACTCAAAGTTCTACACAATTCCCAGGATCAGGCTTTAAATAACTCCATCTCCATGCCTTTCTCTCCCACTTAAGAAAGTACACTGGTGTACAAACTGCTCTTTTATTCTAATTTTGATTCTTCTTCAGTTTGCTAAGAAAAAGATAAATTATTCCTAAATGTCAGCACTTTGCTAACACTGACAACTTGGGAGGGGAAGACCTCACATTTGATTAGGAAATCCTGCCTTCGATTTAAAAAAAAAATCTTGAAAAGAAATATGAGTTCCAGGGTCAAGGCATTCAAAATGGAATGGAACTATACTGAGACTCTGTCATTATGAATAGTTACAAATAGTTATAAATAATAAAAGGTGGGAGGAAGCTGAAGAGACCAACTTGGCTTTACCTGATAGAACTTTGGAAATTTCATATTTTAAATAGTCAAGTCCAGGTAATGAAAGGTCAGGCACATTGCCAAAGGTGAATACAAAGAAGCAACGTAAAACTTTAAGAATAGTGTAGAGAAGACCTGTGGCCAAAGTAAACTGAGATTTGTGAAAATGTAAAAAAACCCAAAGTGTTTACGTTTTTAATTATATATTTGATATCAAAGTAAGAAGAGGTGGTAGATCTGCAGCACAGGGAGCTTTGTGTAATTTTACTGATAGAGAAATTAGAGCTTCTTAACTCTTATTTTGTTTCATCCTTAAACAGCAAGAAGATGGACTTATCTTGAAATAAGAAAGAGTAGACCATATATGACAAAGATTTAAGCCTGGAGCAGGAAAGAAAAATAGTTAAGTGGACATCTGATAGTTAAGAATGAGGTACAGGTGAATTGCTTCCTAACGTTGTGGAGCTCCTTGAGAGATTCTCAGAGGTATAGGTCTTGGGGCAATGTTTTTTATTCTGTTTTTCATTATTGCATTCCTAAGAACATTTTCCCCCAATTGTCTCTCCCCAATTCCATGGAATTTCAATGCACAGATATATTGTATATCTGTTGATGCACAGCATCCCTTTAGTGGGCAACAGACCATTGTAATAACTAAGAATTATTCTCAAGTCCCCCTCCAAGAACGAGTTTTTGCCCCCATGCATGGTGTAGAGGCTTCATAGAGGACAGGAGAGGGTGATGAGTCTCCTGATTTTCAGACATAGAAGCATTGCTTTGGGGAAATTATAAAATGGTTTAATGTGACCTCAGTGATGTGACACACCAATCAGTCTGCCCAAAACCTTGTCCTTGATCTTCCCACCATGATTAAGAAAATCAGAAATTTATCTTTATTTTTTCCAATGATTCAATGTTAACTTTTTTTCAGGGAGGGTAGGGGGAACCACCCTAACAAGATTATGCTGTTGGTGGAGGGGGCTGGGGGAAACACAGCTTTAGTCCTAGGCAAGCGTTCTTAGTTTGATCTTTGAATTCTTTCATGACCTTCCTGGATGATTAAACAAAGTTTAACAAGTATGGGTTATTCAACACATACAGAAGACTTTATGCTTTTTATATACATTTACACACATACATATATATACATATACATAATATCAGTATTGTATGTGTTTATGTATAAAATGCAACATAATAGTAAAAGAAACACTGTACCCACACCCAATTTAAGAAGTAGAATGTTGCGAATACCGTTGAATTTATCCATGAGAATCTCTCTGATTCCATGTCCAAGTATCCTGAATTTATCATTCTTTTGCTTTTTCAAGCACTGTTTTATCACATATGTATGTATTTGTAAAGAATTCAATTTGCTAGTTTATTGAGCTTTATCAAAATAGTGATATTAATCATTAATGTATGATTTATTTTGTGACAAATTTTTTTCTCATTTAAGAGTTAAACATATTGTTGGAAGTAATGGTAGTTCATTCTGTTTTTTGTTGTTGTTGTTACATAATATTCCACTGTGTGCTTTTTATCCATCTCCTGTCTCCAGTTTTATTTTGAGCCACACTGCTGTGAGTATTCTATATGTCTCGATGTATAAGGGCAAGAGTTTTTCTTGTATACCTAGGAAGGCACTTGCTAGGTCACTGGGTGACTTATAAGTGAGCAAACACAAATTAATTGTATTAATACAAACATTTAAAAAAATGTTTAGGGAGAAGATGAGTGGATTGATGGGTGATTTAATAGTAGAGTTAGGGACTTCCCTGGTGGTCCAGTGGTTAAGACCCCACACTCCCAATGCAGGGGCCACGGGGTTCGATCCCTGGTCGGGGAACTAAGATCCCGCATGCCACGTGGCAAAAAAAAAAATAGACTTAGAAGGGCATTATACGGAGTAGTCTTCTATTCCCAAAAGAGTTGGTGTACAATAGACTTAAATTCTAAAGAAGTCATTTAAGTCTACATCAGACTTCCTGTGAAGTTTGAGAGATCTCACAACCCAGTGCCAACTTAAGTTATAGCTTTAAAAAATTTTTCAAAACTGTGATAATCATTAATTGTCTGGGATGATTTGGTCATATCCCCTTTTTAGAACAAAAGAGGTGGGCTTTAAAATTGTGACAAAGTAATGGTACTAGCTGCTCATATCACCCTTGAAAATCACTTTCATTCCTTTGGTGACACATTGTTCAAGCATTCTTATAAGCTTTTTTTTTTTTTTTTCTGGCCACACCATGTGGCTTGTGGGATCTTAGTTCCCCGTCCAGGGATCAAACCTGGGTCCACAGCAGTGAAAGCCCAAGTTTTAACCACTGGACCACCAGAGAATTCCCGTTTCTTTTTTTTTTTTTTTTCCGTTTCTTAATAAGCTTTTAAGTATGGGATTATGTGAGTCTTTGTGATGTAATAAACTTTGTTCTGTTATAACATTAAATCATAATGGTTTTATTGTAAAACAGTGTGAAAATTCACCAGATGTATGTATGAATGTATATATGTGTATATGTATATATGCATGTGTGTGCATGTGTGTATATATGTGTATGTATATATACTATATATATATTTTTTAGCTTAATGTACTGTCTGCATTGGTTGCTTGAAGACTTATATGTAGTATTCTGATTTGCATTTCGTTTTACCTTTTTTCCACCTTAAAGTTTCAGACTCTCTGGCTCAATCAGTAATTCAACATCTAAGATGGATAATGCAGAAGGATCTTTTGGGGCAAGATGTCTTTCTAATAGGACCTCCTGGGCCTCTTCGACGCTCTATTGCTATGCAGTACCTGGTAAGCAATGAATTCTTGTGGATTCCTAAGGGTCTTAACTTTGATAAGCTATTTTGTAAATAAATTAAGAATTTACAAAAATATCAGGATTAGTCATTGCTTTAAAAATGTTGATGTTGAAGGGTGATTTCTTTATAAAGCATTTGGAATAATTTACTTGGGAAGTAAATGTACATTTGCCTTTCATAGCTTTAGCAAATGTTGTTGTAAGTAGAAAACCCTCCACTTCCAGTAGGAAAGAGATCTATCTAAATTCAGGCAATGAGTAGCAGATAGAATCAACAACACTGAGATTACAAAACAAAGTGTAGTTTTATACTACTCAGGAAAAATTCTTTTATCTTCGGTCCACATTTTGAAAAGCCAAATAATTCTGACTTTTTGATGTTATGTGGTCTTTAAAGGGAGCCTAAGGATTGCAGAATCTCTCTTATGTGTTAACTTGCACTCGTTTTTTTTTTTTCTTAAATAGATGAGAAAATAAGTTCAGAGAAATTAAATAACTCACTCAAGCTTTGTCCAGCGAGTAAATGATGGAGCTAGACTTCAGATCTCACATTGCTTCCCCTTTCTGACATGTTATCCTCTTAAATGTTTGTAGTTCTCTGAGTACGGTTGTGAAGTGAGTTGAAATATTCAAATCTTGACACAAATTTAAAAAAATTTACAGGACTTTTTTTCTACTACTTTGTCAGCATTAATAGGCATTGCTCTAATGATTCAAGGAAGAACACTATCAGATGAAGTTGGTCTGTTCCAAAGATACTTTTTAGGAAGAAGAGAAAAAGCTTACTTAAAGTTTCCTTTTGTAACTTGATATTAAATAATTGATTTCTAAGCTATTGAAATATACTTCTTGGTACTTTCAAAATCATGTAGGGCAGGAATGATAAAAATAGAATGGACATATCAGAAACTAACTCCCTCTAGCTCATAAATTTCATACCTTTTATTTGTTCCTAGAACCAGTTTGTGAGGTACAATGTGCCATTGTAGTATTATCCTCACTTTATTAATATACAAGGCAAAAGTGTCTTGTCTAAGAATGCAGAGTCAGCCCCCGAAAATCCCAGGTCTAGAACCTCTTTAGTTTTAAGATGTGCACTCACTACCTGGCTTATTTCAAAGGCCACAATATCTCACTTTGATTTTGTTTCTGGCAAGACTTTGAAGCTTGTTAGAAATGTGGAATGAGCCAGGTTAGGAGATTATGGGAGTCTTGTTGGCTCAAAAATGCACCTCAAGTTTATAAGTATAAAGCTTGTATCTTAAAAAAACAACAACCACCAAACTTTAAATTGTGAATTAGAGCTGAGGCGTCTTTAGGATGTGGAAATACATGTAAGAAAACTTAATAGCCTAAGCTGCCTTCCAAACTCTGCAATGGGTACTGCTGTCATTAGATATAGGATTCTATGCATAGTAATAGCCAGAGTAGATGACATCTTTAAAGGCAGAAATTTGGGGGGCAAGCCTGTTGAACCAATGAGAAATTAAATAGAAATAATTTGATAGTTGTGTTTATTTCATATTTCACTCATATAAAATGAGTTTTGTAGATAGTTCAAAAAAACTCAACAGACCTCTGCCGCCTCGCCCATCTGCTGCTCCTGGTGCTGTCTGTGAGCTTGCTGGTACCACTTCTGTGAAGCAGCAGCTGAGGAGACCTTGGTGCTTGTCTTGCCTGGTGAAGGGTCCCAGGAAACTCAAGACTGAGGATAACATCCTCAGTGTGGCAGTTCAGGGTGCTACCGTGGTACAATTTAACAGTAAGAGGCATACACCACTTTGTCAACCAATGTGAATGACAGGGTTTTTCATTTGGGAGATGGTATTCAGACAATCAATTAAACAAGACAGGAGGTCTTTCTCACCTTCTGAGATGGCCCACACTCTGTCTGTGGAGTGTGTTTCTCTCTAAATAAATCCACTTCTTACCTAAAAAAAAAAAGAAAATTCTATAATTAAGAAGTCAGGGCTTCCCTGGTGGCGCAGTGGTTGAGAGTCTGCCTGCCAATGCAGGGCACACGGGTTCGAGCCCTGGTCTGGGAAGATCCCACATGCCGCGGAGCAACTGGGCCCGTGAGCCACAACTACTGAGCCTGCGCGTCTGGAGCCTGTGCTCCGCAGCAAGAGAGGCCGCGACAGTGAGAGGCCCGCGCACCGCGATGAAGAGTGGCCCCTGCTCGCCGCAACTAGAGAAAGCCCTCACACAGAAACGAAGACCCAACACAGCCAAAAATAAATAAATAAATAAATAAATTAAGCAAAACAAAACAAAACAAGACAGGAAGGCACTGTGATGTGTTCCAGAAGTCAGAAGGAGGTATCTGCTAAAAGAAAACCTGCTACTTAACTCCAAAATTGTGCTCTCATGGGCAATTCATTCTTTTTGTTTTTTGTTTTTAATTTTAATTATTATTTATTTATTTATCTTTGGCTGTGTTGGGTCTTCGTTTCTGTGCGAGGGCTTTCTCCAGTTGCGGCAAGCGGGGGCCACTCTTCATCGCAGTGCGTGGGCCTCTCACTATCGCGGCCTCTCTTGTTGCGGAGCACAGGCTCCAGACGCGCAGGCTCAGTAATTGCGGCTCACGGGCCCAGTAG
Source organism: Balaenoptera physalus (assembly GCF_965194825.1). Taxonomy (NCBI): domain Eukaryota; kingdom Metazoa; phylum Chordata; class Mammalia; order Artiodactyla; family Balaenopteridae; genus Balaenoptera; species Balaenoptera physalus. The sequence continues at coordinate 56,945,859 of NC_138899.1, read as the reverse complement.
CTCCACAGCATGTGGGATCTTCCCAGACCAGGGCTCGAACCCGTGTCCCCTGCATTAGCAGGCAGATTCGCAACCACTGCGCCACCAGGGAAGCCCGCAATTCATTCTTATTTAGAGAAACATCATTTGGTATCACCACATCTTCACCACTATGGTGTATGTTTTCTCTATTTAAAACTTTTCCCTTCTTTCCACATATACTGAAATTTATGGGTGCATGGGAAACAGCACATTTTAAAAAACTAAATGACAATAATAATATATTTTTATCAGCATCACATCGAGGCAAGGTGGAGAAAAAAAATCCCATTGTGTGGAAATATCCCCTTTCACCATTAATGGCATGCTCATTCAACTTTTTTCTTAATACTCGTTCAGTAAATTAATTTGTTCTTCCTGTTTAGTAAAAACATACTGTATGCCTTATTGGATTGGAGCATGTCATTGCTTTTAATTCAACGTTGTAAAACCAAGGATAATGTTAAAAACTTTTTGTACATAGTTGCTACATATATGGCAAAATTAATTTAGGGATAGATTAATTATTCTAAAAGAAATGGATTCTGGATGGTTTCTCCTTCAAATCAAATGATTTTTTGTGTGTGAAATAATAACCCCTTTACCCCCCTTCTCCTTCTCATCTTACTTCTTCTTTTCCTTCCTGAATAGTTATGTATGTGTCTCTCCTGACTAATGATATTTACCTTATTTTCACACTTGTTAAATACCTAACATATTGTATCAATATATAGTTGGTAAACATTGGTTCATGTAGTAAATTAATTTAAATCACCCTTTTAAAAAAAGATGAACACTACTTACAGAGATGACTATCGTTTGTCTGAAAATCAAGTAATAGCCAAATTATTACTCTTGATATTTGAAAAGAACTCTACAGGAGACATTAAGATTTATAAGATCTAATTTTGATTATTATTGCTTAAGTAGTAAGTAATTAAGTCATAAATTATTACACACAGTAAAAGTAGAGCTCTGAGGAGAGATATATACATATTTTGGTTAATGCTGAATTTATTGCATTTTTCTTAAAGCTGAGGCTCAAAAGGCTTTAATCTAGAATTACATTTAAAATGCTCTTCTGTAGAGTGACATTGTCAGATAACTGGCTCCAAAGCATATGTTGGGAACTTGATTTTTATTTTGGGACAATTACACGCTCTGCTCTTCAGGAGTTGACCAAACGGGAGGTTGAATACATCGCCTTATCAAGAGACACCACTGAAACTGATCTCAAACAGCGTCGAGAGATCCGCGCAGGCACGGCTTTTTACATCGATCAGGCAAGTGCTTACCACACTCCAACACATGATTGTTTACTCCTGGTCTTTAAGAAATTGATTTTTGAAGTAGAAAAAGAGTAGCTCATGTAATAGTGAAAGATGGATGTACTGTGCTCTCTCAAGACAGATTTAATTTAGTTTTTTGGTTTTCCTGTTCTAAACTAAGAAGGAAATGCCTTCTTAGTTTAGTACTAAATAAGAAGCCATAGTTGAAATTAGTGGTTCTAAAATGTTAGCTAAAGATCAATATGCTGATTTCTTAATTTTCAGTTGCTTCCTATTAATTGCCTATAGAAATTTGTTTTTTTAAAAAAAGAATTAAGGCGATTTTAATATAGGAAATTCTCTAGCACATTTATTAAAGTATTCGCAATATAAAGGTCAAGTTTATAAAGCTTTATTAAACATACTGAAATTAGATATATACTTCCAGGAACTGCAACTTTTTGGAGAGAGTACATAGGTGTAGGTTACCAATTAAAATAATATTTTTTGAAAATTATAATGAAGCTTGTTGTACATTTCTTTAAATATATTGCTTAAAATATTAAATATTGTTCTTTGTTAGGAATACCTAATAGAAAAAAGGACAGAGGCTTTAAACATTTCATAGACAAAAGATTTCAAATATTCAGTAAATTCGTGACAAGATGCTTGATCTTCTTGTTTATAAAAATAAAAATTAAAACACTAGTGAGCTGCTGTTTTTCTTTCACGTATCAGATTGGTAGAGATTAAAGAATTTGCTAATGTCCATTGTTGATGAGGAAGAAGGGATGAGGAATCAGCATTGCTGTTAATGGGAGCGTAGATTGATGCAATTTTGAAAGAAAATTTGGTGACTATCTATCAAAAGAAAAGAAATTAAACATATTTGTATCCAGCAGTAATATTTCTAGCAATTTTTCTTTCCAATGTTATTCACACAAAGTGTGTGAAGTTATATATACAAGGATGTTTATTGTAGCATTGTTTGATATCATATAAAACTGTAAGTGAAAATTATAATGATGTACATTTAGGAGACTAATTAAATAAATAATGGTAACTAGAATTCTCTGTCACCATTTAAAAAAATGAGATGAATCTATATGAGGTGATAGGAAAGAAGTCCAGGATATATGAACTGAAAAATAAATGAAGTTGCAAGACAGAATATATAATATGGTCCCATTTGTGATTTAGAAAAAAAGAAGAAATGTGTAAATGTTTGTGTGTACATTGAAAATTTCCAGAAGGAAACACAAGA